>NC_142032.1:73582619-73934286 GCF_982192425.1 Myodes glareolus
TCACTCTTTCCTCCCTGCTCAGCTTCCCCAGGGGCTTAAAAAACTCTTGCAAGAGCGAGAATTTCTGCAGTCCGCCCACCACGAGTCTGTGCACAAGAATAAAGCAGCTGGGTAGAGTCCCACTGCTCGAGTCCCACCGTGGTGTGGCTGTTTGCTTTTTTTTTTTTCACTAGCAAAGTACAAATAATTACACAGCTGAGACTCCACACATTTTCATAATGGAAAAAAAGGAGGAAATTAATTTGTCACAAATATGCATCAGAAACAGAAACGGCGTTGCAGTTTGCTAAAACCCCTCCAAATTTCAAGAAAATATGTTTACCAAGACGTGTAAATGTTGTTTACCATGTAAGTAAATACAAGAGTTATAATATATATATATATATATATATATATATATATGTACACACACACTATATGTGTAAATACAAGACATTAAACACAAGGCTATAATCAAGACTAATATATGCATACATATAACACACACACATGCATGCACACACAGATGTGCACACTTCTATATGAAAAGTACAACAGCCAGCATTTGTGGAACATTCAGTTATGCATCAGACACCAGCCTAGGTCTATCGTGTACATACATCTATCTGTCATCTTCAGAACTGCAGGCTGGGGATATAGCTCACTTGGTAGAGTGCTCGTCTAGCGTGCATACGGCCCTGCATCCAATTCCCAATTCCCGCCACTGCACATAGTAGGCAGGTGGTATACAAAAACCAAAACAAAGTAACTACAACAACGGACAACTAGCCTGCCTGATGGAGAGAGGCCTGTTTCACAGACGACCCAAACACGGTCTAGTGAAGCAAGCTGTTTTGCAAGGCTGTGCAGTTAGGAAATGAGAAGAACAAAGCTCAAATCCCAAACTGCCAACCCCTAAAGTGTGCCTTCACTACATCTATGGCTTCCAATGTCTTTAGCAAGCTCAACGTTTATGTTCTTATTAAATAAAATCTATCCTAGAGAACAAGTAGGCCATTTAAATGAACTTGTGAACGTGACACGGGGGATTGGGGCATACCAGCCGCAGCACTATCCCTGCTGATCTTTCTCCTGTTTACACAATGTTAGGGAAAGTCTCATATATCCAAGGGAGGGATCACTAACAGCCCTGCATGTTTAAGGGTCTATCCTGTGATCACTGATTCTCTGCAAGGCAAACAGGGCAGAGCAGCCCTCTAACTGCACAAGGCAATTTCTCCACCAGTACCAGGCAGTATTTGGGAGAACACGCAACATCACAATGAGATTTACAGATGAGAAGATGAAAATGACAGATTGTCCTAGCCACGGAAACCGGGGCCTGCGGGGCTCCCCAGCTGTGTTAGTACAGTCTAAAAACATTTCTCAGCGTAGGGGGTGTAGTTCGGTGGTAGCGCCTTTACTTGCCTGGCACGCTCAATGCTTAGGGTTCAAGTCCTAGCTACAAGGACACACACACACACACACACACGCATGCACTAAATATGAACCTCTACAGTGCTCTGAGCAGTTGACAAATGCCTGTTCCACACAGGACGAAATCCACGACTCCAGTGACATGCTTCAGGAACGGTCCCCCAAACAAAGAGTCAGGGAGAGGGGAAAATGTGGACTTAAGTTCAAGGGTTTGTTTCCCTGCACTTGTGGCTGAGCTTCAACCTCAAGATTCACTTGTCAAATTACAACAAAACAGTCTAAGATCAGAAGCCACAGATACACGACACAGACACACACATTAATTACAAATGTATCTGTGACACACGAACATATGTGCATATAACCGAAAAACGAGTGTTTTTAAATGAAGAGGTACTATAGTTTTCCAACATGCCATTGATTGCTTACATTTTGCTCGAGTTTTACTGGCGAGAATCCAAGGGGCTTTGTTAGACAGGGGCCTGGTGTCCCAAAGAAACAACCATGCAACGCAGTGTCTCAGCAACACAGAGCATTTTACTTCTGCAGAAGGCTGCACAGTTGCTATAAATGCACCAGCAAGCACACCTGAGCACACCCATGGTCCTACTGGGCTTCTGGTCGAAGTGCAAGGGTCCTGTGCCTCATGCTGGGCCGTCAGAGCCTGGCCTCTCGCTCTTCTCCAGATGGCTACCTCTAAACCTGGCGGGTGAGCCAAGAGTAGCTTCTGCGGACAGGACGCAGCATGGAGGGCATACTTCTATCTTAGAACACTGTTGATTGGGGAAGGGACTTGTGGTGCGAGGTGTCTTTATTAAAGTCTTTTACTGTTTGAGACCAGGCTGGCCTCAGATTTGAAGAGAGGTGGGATTAAAGGCGTGTGCCGCCACACCCAGCCCTACTAATTATTTCATTTAGCCCTTCGATAGAAAAGATGGGACATTTAATTGGTATTTCCCATACAGACCATACAATGCTCTAACTCTGAATCTGAATGAAAAATCAGGACACAGTTACTCCATCTTCTCAAACAGGTAAAGAAACAGATGCAGAGAGCTGAGTTACTTAATCCAGTCCCTAGCCCGTTCATTGCAGCCACGGTGTAGCAATACCTGGGCTTGCCTTCATTAAGCCCCGCCTCCCAGCAAGAGACTCCAAATAACACGTGCACTGGAAACCTAAGGTTCCCTGTCTGATTACTAAGAATTAGTTCAGAAGCATGGCTCCCGAGGAAGGGGGTTCATCTGCACGTATCTAGGCCAACTCCTCAGAACACTAGATTGCAGTTCCCAACATGACAGCGACCAGGGACCGGATGGAGGGCCCTGGGAACACATATCTGCAAGGAAACGACATGGGGCAAGGCCACAAGATCCTCACATCAGCCTCACCTTCTGCTCGAAATGGAGCGTTACCATGACATAAACCTTAGCTTCTCACTGCTGCGTTCAACACGAGCGTGGAGCCCATGAGCCCCCCAAGGTCTCCCTTTTCTGAGTCCCTATTCCCTCAAGACCAAGCTCAAGTTAAAACCATGGCTTTAGCCAAAAGTCCCGCTTCCGGGAAGATTAGCCTGGCGAGTCTAGTCCAAAAGACCATCTGCTGTCCCTGGAGAGAGAGGGAACCCTTCCAGAAGCAAAGCTGAGTTCTCACCAGACCAGTCTCTTTCCTTTGCATCTCATGTGGGTAAGCATTTGATGGGTTGGTGTGTATTTTTAAAACTGCTGCATACTGGAGTCTATTCATCCAAGGATTCCACTGAATGACAACTTTAGACAGCCTTGTCAACAAAAGCCATCCTGGCCAACACCCACCCACCCACCCATACGGGCACACACAAAGACACACACACAGAGGCACACCCAGAGGCATGCATGCACACTCCTCTTCCTCCTGCCTAAGACAACTGAGCCAGATGAGTAACTTTCCAGGGAATGACTGACAGGAGATTTCACTTCAATCTGCCCAATCTGAGTCTGGGCAAATCATTTGATCTGCAACGTCATCCTACACAGACAGTAAAGGTGGGACATGACTCCAACATCACCAAATACCAAGATTCATCTTAGACAGTGACTGAGGGACAGACGGTCAGGAGCTGTGGTCCATGAACAAAAGCTGTCACTGGCAGACCGGACTGCTAGAATTTTCCAAGCTGACACCTATGGTCACCCAGAGAAAATTTATGCAGATGGTGGCATATGTAGCTCAAGATTTCCAGCACCTGGGGCCTGTTGGGCTCATGGAGTTGGTTCTATTTTCAGATGCAGGCGGCTATGTGGAGAGGTCAGGAGGGTTCAAAAAAGGGAGAACACAGACAGGTGGGGTGGGGCATCCCTCCGCTCCGGCTCGAGCCAGTGATAAACTGAGCACAGCTGAGAGACAGACTCGGCTTCGGGTTGGTCAAGGCAAATGTGGAATTTATAACAAGGTTACGGGAGCTTATGCAGAGAGAAATGCGAGCTCCAGCCATTTTTTAGATGGTTCAGCTCTCGGCTCAAGGCTTAAATTCTAGAAAGGTAGTTTCAATCGGTCCATCTTCAGCCGTATGCCTATGTCTTAGCTAAGAGAAGGCAGTGGACCTTAACCCCAAGAGATGAGGCAAACAGAATTCCCCAAAAGGCAGTCAGAAAGGGGAGGGGATAGCGGATAGCCCAAACACAGACTGCCCCCACACACAGCCCTCCTGGACTCATCAATGAACAACTGTGCAGCCTTAATTAAATAAACCACCTGACCACTCAAGCTCTGAACTGCCTGTCCATCAAATGGGGGTTGCTGTAACTATAAGGAAAAGTCTCCCCATAATTGCTATTTAGAGACAGGAGTGGTAAAGCTAGAAGGAAGTTGGCACAGGGGTGGGGGGGATTTCCCAGAAGCCCTGTTCCTATTTGTGCACCTGACATACTATTGTAAAACCCTGGCCTCAACTTTCATGATTAAGTCTCAACTTAATATAACAGAATGGCTGGGTGGCGGTGGTGGGGCACACCTTTAATCCCAGCAGGGAGACAGAGACAGGTGATCTCTGTAAGTTCAAGGCCAGTCTGTTCTACAAGAGCTAGTTCCAGGACAGGCTCCACAGCTACAGAGAAACCCTGTCTCAAAAAAACCAAAAAAGGAATGCTTTAAGCCTGAAAGGAGAGACTATCCTAACCCACAGCCAAGGGATGAATCATGGGACCCTGAACAACCTCACAAAGGCATGATAAGAGGTAGCTGAGAGCTACCACGGTATTTGGAAGCTGTGTCTCCTGAGGTTAAATATCCCGGTGGTGGCTGCAGATAGGTCGTTCCTGCTACACCAGAAATGAGGGCACTAGATCACTCCCTACACGTACACAGATCTGCTTCTGCAAACACCTCCTTATGACATCACTTACATGGGAATTCCGACACACACACACACACACACACACACACACACACACACACACACACACACACCTGACTTTATGGGTTTGAAAGGAACAGGGGAAGAGATATCCTAAAGAGATCAGTTACAATTGTAGTTAAAATTCCGGAGGTAGTTGGGGTACCCCATGAAACACGCATTTACCTCATAAATAAGTCATAAAAACTCACTAGGATCTACAACGAAGCACCCACCACGCTGCTGCCCTCCTTTGGAACAGTCATTCTTTACTAGATAAATTTCTGCTTGCACGGGCTGGATTTTTTCTTCTAGGAAGACAGTAACTGAGAGCCCCCAGCAATGCAGTTGTAACTCTGACGATGCAAGCACTGGGAACTTGGGGAATGCACTGTGCGAGCCAGCTGGGCACATCTTCTATCTTATTTGGCTAAGGCTACTCAGTTGGTCTTGAAAGAAAATCGGGAGGCTAGAGAAAATGTGGCCGGTGCTTTGCCAGGACAACTGTCGAGAGAATGTCCTGTAGAATGGGGGTGAAGCTGAATCACAGGAGCTCAGCCTTGCTCTTTCTGACAGGAAGACACAACTCAGCCTCCCGGGAAAGGCAGTGTTTCCAGAATGGAGGAAGCCCCGTGTGGCAATGGGCACAGGCGGGCATGTACAAGTGCGCATGCGGGTATGTACAAGTGCGCATGCGGGAATGTACAAGTGCGCATGCTCAAACGTCCTTCGCAGACGGTCCTTTGTTACCACTCCAGGGCCCTCTCAAAAGACACCACCATTCTGGTGGCCCCACGACTGGAGACACAGAATGTCAGAGTTTGGCTCCCGGGCTCATGGTCCCATCGTTGATAGCTGCATCTCGTTAGGACTGGCAGAAAAGCCAGATGGAGAGTCAAGACTTGGGAGGAGGAGGGCTGTCAGATGGCTCAGCAGGTAAAGGTGCCTGTCGCCAAGTCTGAAGACCCGAGTTTGATCCCTGAAACTCACACGGTGGAAAGAGAAAACAGACTTTCACAAGTTGTCTTCTAATCTCTACATGTGCACTGTGGATACACACACACACACGCATTCAAACACATACACGCTCGTGCACACACACACACACACATTTTAATAAAAAAAGAAAGAGAAAAAGGCACTCAGACTGCCCTTTATTTCCTTGCCTTCGTACAATATACTCTAGAAATCTCATTTTGTTGCTGAACTCTTTGCTGAAGTAAATTTACGTTGCAATCTTTATTTTTGCCTTGAAGAAGTCGCTATTAAACCCAGGGCCTTGTACATATCAAGCAAATGCCCAACCACTGATCTATATTCCCAGTCCCTCAGTCAGAATTTCTACTTTAAATTTAGATTTGCTAAAAATTTAATCAGAGGGGCTGAATGGCTCAATGGTTAGGAGTGCCTCATTTCTCAACACCAAACATCAGACAGCTCCCAACTGCCTGCATGTAACTCTAGCTCCAGGGCATCTGGTGCCCTCTTCTGGCCTCTGTGGGCATCAGCACAAACGTGTGTATATACACATGCAGACAACAAACACACATAAATAAAAAGAGAAAGTAAAAATCTAACTGGAAACAAGACAATAACGGACATGAGCAAAAAAATGGATATATCACACTGAACTCAGGAAGACAGAAGCTGCTCACAGGCTGTCACCAGTCACAGCCTCAGGGACAAAGGCAGTAATGTCCCACCTGGTCAGAAGCCACCCAAGTAGACAGGTGTTTTTACCCACCTACAACGTATGTGGGTTCGTTGGGCCCAGAAAACCTCTCAGCTCAGCCAAGCCATGTGCACGGAGCTCACGCTGAAAGTGCTTCTGTCCTCTAGGCTCGCCTGGTCTCTGGGAACATACCAAGCTTTCTTCACACAATAGGTCTGAGAGGTTTGGCATCTAGATCGTGAACCCAAATCAAATGAGAAGAGACAAGGTCGAGCTGGCGACCAGCACACGACAGCGTGATGAGAGCAGGAACCAGGTCCTGTTGTCAGATTTACACTTCTTTCTCATGCGGCCGAGCGCTGCTGGCAGGCCAGCTGGGAGTGTCTGCTTTGACTCACTTGGGTTACTGTCACAAAGGCCCTTGGCCTGAGACAGTGATGCTTGGGGAATTATATTTGTTTATTGGAGTTTATTACATGTAATTGAAATCCAAGGTGACTTATCAGCCATCATACCTAAATCACTGGCTATGGCTCTGATGGTTTTGTTGCATTAAAACAAACTGGCATATAAAGGACTGAGAATATCTTAGAATTATGAAAATATGTTCTTCCTGTTATCAATTATATACCAAATAATAATAGATTATTTTAGTCAAAACTTGTCTGAAGTATAACCTGGGATCACTGCCCTCCTTCTGGCACCTTTAACCTTCACTTCCTTCGTGTGTCTGAAATCCACTGGTTTCTCACCTTCATGGTCACTGTTCTCACACCAGCACCCACTCCTGTCCCTGCTGATCATCTCAGAGCAGTTAGCATGAGTGACCTAAAGCTGTCTGAACTCAGGGCGAGCCCTCTCACCCCAGACAAGGTCAAGTCCTCCAGCTGCTGCATGGCTCCTCGCTTGTCCCAACAAATGGTCATCATTACTGCCACCCACGGCCCAAGCCTTCAGGAAGACTTTATTCTCTCTGTCTACCTGGTTCTCCCAAGTATGGGAACCAGCCTTGGGAGAACTTGGCCAGCCTCCATCCTGCCACCATGGCTCTCCATAGCTCCATCAGCCTGCAACCCTGACCCCTAGCTCTGTGATGGATGGGCTGCTCCTTTGCTCTCCATGTCTGAGCTCCAGTGGGCCACCTTATCTTGCATCTCCAATATGCAGCAGTGCCAGTGCTTCTATCTGATTACCTGATTACAGTTCTTACTAAATATTCAAATGGGATTTGGTGCTTAAATTTACGATTCTTCACCCACAGCTGCTTTAGCGCTCTCTCTCTCTCTCTCTCTCTCTCTCTCTCTCTCTCTCTCTCTCTCGTCAAAAGAGGGGTTCAGTAAACTCATAGGTCCAGGTTTTTAAAGAAACTGGAAGCACAAGCTAGCTTTAGGTATCCCCAGTGTGTTGACAGGAAGGATACACTAATTCTAATTATACAGTTTTAACGCTGTAAGGGCTGGTGGTGTTAGTGGGTAAACACTAGCCCTCTACCTAGCAGTATGTAGAGGACACCATAGCTACAAGCACAGCGCCATGGCCACTCCAAGCATCGATTACTTGGGGGAAACTAAGGACCAAGGCTGGTAACAGCCTGTCCATATTGAGAGCCAAATCTGCAGATGCTCAATTTCATAATTAATAAGCATTGTACGGCTGCATTCCTTAAGCTGTCAGAATTAATATTGTAATATACACAAGGAAAGTAATTTAATTTTATACTTTTATCAGTTCAGAATTTGTAATAAGGGGTCAGAGTTTGAGCTGACTAAGCTGCATTCTGTATGAGAGAAGAATGTGAAACTACTCCATGACAGGCAATGCCGTGAGAGAAATGTGCATTTCCAGGCACCGGGCAAAACCCATGGGCTGCTTCGCTTCATGTGCTGTTTTTGCAAGCCATCTCTTCATTTTCATTATATGCAAAAATAGGAAGGCAAGGGAAAAGGGATTTAACTCCTGCTGCTTCTTATTGATCAAGGGAACTGTTTGCAGACTGGCATAAAAAAGGCTCTAACTTTCTTCGCATTTATTTATTTGTGAGTGAGGTACTGGGCACATACCATGGCTCACATACAGAGGTCAGAGGACAGCTTGAAGATGTCACTTCTTCTCCCTGGGTCTCTTGCTTAGGGGAGGTATCATTACCCATGAGGCCATGTCGCCAGGCTGCCTGGAATCACCAAGGGCAACCAGACAGAAGCTGACCCTGTTATACGCTCCTTAGGATGCAGGGGTTCCCCCTCTTGTGTTCCCAAGATTGCTAATTGTTCCAGCTCTGCATTCCACGAAGGTGCTTTGAGGGTTCTGGAACTATTTTCCCTCCGGGGCTAGCTCTGGACACACCCGTAGATTATGCCAGGCTTAGGAGGACACTGTCGTCCAGCGACACCCCACTCCCACAGACTTCCTTTTTCACTTTTTTTAAAAAACAGAAATCGTTTTCGTCTCACAAGAAGCACGTCATTTGTCCAAAAAACCTCTGAGATTTCTCACCCTGACTCAAGGGAACTCCGGTGGTCCTTTTAATCGTCTCCCTACAACATGCAATTTGCTAAAAACCACAGTTTCGGGCAGACTGTCTCATTTGGCAAGCTTAAAGCAGACATCCTTCCCATTAGGGAAATAGCTGAGATTACAGATTCGTACCCTAGAAGAAAATGGAGTGGGTAGTTTATTGGGAGTTAAAGAGGACTAGCTTGGGTTCAGGCCCTCCACTGAGTCTTAGTTTGAGCTGTTGCCAGACTCTATTTTTCCCTTTGTATGTCTCTTCATATTGGGATATTGGGGCGGAAGGTTCTAAGGGAGGTGGGCGTGTATCGGGGGGAGGGGGGATGTAGGCTGAGCTAGACTAGAAGACCCCAGACTGAGCCTAGTCACTGCTCAGCGAGAGCGTTCAACAGGAGGTGAGCACAGGAGCTGCTCTCTGTTCTGCTGGCCACTGACATGAATTCAATCTTCAGCAGGGTCTCCTTAATATGGAGCAGATGCGCGTCTCTGCAGCTTCAGAAACAACTGTATCAAAGGCTCCACCCTACTACTGTCATCTGTGGGAGCCATCATGGGAACGGCTAATTGTTCCTTGTTCTGCATTACAGGGAGGTGCCTGGAATGGTCTGGAAGAAAATACTTCTTTCCTCCAGAGGCTAGTTTTGCATTAGGGAGAGCATGTGCACACCTGTAGGCCATGGCAGATTCTTCCAGAAGAGACTCCTTGAATAAGTGACCTTAAGCTTTCCTGGGGTACAGCGACGTAAGAGTAAGCATGGCAGAGTAAGCATTAGTCTCTTGGAGAGCTGTGAAGGACAGAAATGCACAGAGGGTGTGTATGCACTGGAGGGTAATGCAGGGTGAGTATGAGGATCAGGCACCCTTTTGTATTTGTATCTGGGCATGCTCAGCTCTGGTGGTTCAATCATGTGCTCTAAGCAAGGCTGGTCATATGACCAGGTGCATAAGTGTAGTGTGTGGTTTGGTGGTGTCTAAAGAGGTGTATCTGGGCTTCGCCTGTGGCTGTGGCTTTGGTTGCAAGAAGAGAAGATAAAAGGGACTGAAAGAAAAAAAAAGCAAAAAGAATTAGGTCTTCTGTGATTGGTGGGTGGGGCTCCACCAGATTAAATGTCACAGTGGCTTTAGAAAACTGGATCTCCCACAGAGAAACCCCAAACACTCAAGCCTTGTGTGTTTAGCATCACTGCCTTTGCATTCCAGAGCTGATTTTCCCGACTCCTCTGGGTTGCCTCTCCCTCTCTGTGACCCCTGACCCCTCTTAACAGCTTTCTAGCTGCTGCAGGAATTCTGAGCCTCAACTTCGGAGCTGTCTGCTCCACCAAGACCTGGAACCCAGGTAGGAGATGGGAACGCCCTAGGGAGGGCAGGCATCAAGTCTTGGGCCTCTGCTTGGTCCACAAATGCCAGTGAACATCTCAGCACCTGTCTCCTGCACTAACTGGAGGGCCACAGGAAGCCTGAGACAACTGCCAGAGCGAGCATCTTCAGGTGCCAGAGAAAAGCTTCGGAGAAGCCAGCGAGAGGCAGGAAAAGGCAAGGAAGAGCTTGAGGAGGCTGGGAGCTTCTAGGAGTTTCCCAGAGCCTTTGAGTCCCTGGTTCTGAGGCCAGAAGGGCCATCTATGGGTAAAAAAATAAAGGAAGGGGCGTTCCATGGAAGGTGGCACCTCAGTGCTCAGCGGCTGAGAGAAGAGAGTGTGCCGTACAATGGCTAGATGTAAGAGTTTCCCGGGTCTCTCCTGTCCAGACATGCAAGGAAAAAGAAAGAGAAAGACAGGAAGGGAGGGAGGAAAGGAGGAAGGAAGGAGAGAGGGAGGGAAGGGAGAGGGAGGGAAGGAGGGAGGGAAGGAAGGAGGGAAGGAGGGAGGGAAGGAAGGAAGGAGGGAGGGAGGCAAGAGGGGAGGGAGGGGTGAATGTGTCTGAGTGGTGCTTGCTGACTACTTCCAAAGCATTCATTCTGCAGCTGGCTGCACCGTCTAGAGCTGCCCCCAAACTCCAAGGCCCTGGGCTGCCAGCTGCCTGCTTCCACAGACAGGACAGAAGGCTGTGGCCAGGTGGTGACTGTAGCCAGTGAGTTTTCTCTGGCCCTGTTCACAGTGTGGGGCCATGTGGTTATCGTCACCATGTCTGTGTGACAGTGGGTAGCGCAGGTATCCTTTCCTTCTGATTGGAAGTTCTGAGTTTTCTCTCTGTTTCTCCAACCAGTTGCCACTGTGGTTCATATCTGTGACCTGCATGTTCCCCCTGGGTCACCATGGTAGGCGGTACGGAGCCCAGGGTGTTCAGACAGACTGACCCACTGCTCCCAAGACAAGGAGGGGAGAGCACCCCCAGAGAACACTACCCAGTCTGTCTACTGTCAGGGGCACTGCGGTGCTTTGACAAGTCCCTCAGGGGACACTAGCTCCAGGCAGATGTTCCTACCTGGGGACCCAGCAGACAAAATTATCCAGGACATCTTGTCCCACAGGTGGTCTTTATTATATTCTTTGGGAGCAGTTAAAATAACATCTATCGGGCTGGAGAAACAGCTCAGTGGTTAAGAGCACTGGCTGCTCTTCCAGGGGAGCTGAGTTCAATTCCCAGCAACCACATGGAGGCTCACAATCATCTGTAACAGGATCTGATTCCCCTCTTCTGGTGTGTGCGTGAAGACAGGTCACTCACATACATAAAATAAAGATTTTTTTTTAAAAAAATGCTATCTACCAATAGCTGCAGCTGTATCATCTATAACTGGAGTTCCAGATGGTTGTGAGCTGCTATGCAGGTGATGGGACCCAAACCCAGGTCCTCTGCAAGAGCAACAAGTGCCCTTAACTGCTGAGCCATCTCCAGCCCTGACTCTTAGTAATTTTCAAGAGTCTACAGTCACCAAGCCGAACAGATGTCCTCAACATAATCACCCAGCCTAACTTTAGGTCTGGGTCCTCCTTTCAATACCTTCTGTCCCCTTTCTCTCTTAGCCCTTGGCAGTCATGTTTCTAAGCCCTGTCTCCCCCTGTTACTTAACATTAATTTGCAGAGAACACAGAGTATTTTTAAAGTCAGGTCCAAAGCTACAGTATTACATTGAGAACTCAAAAGCGGCCCTTTGCAGGTTAACTGCTTCCTCATACATAGCCACACAAGTCTAGTGCACTAATGGGCTTGTGCAAATTCATGAATGGGATTGCCAAATTCATACCAATATACAAAACAGAGCTAAACATCCACAGGCACACTTGTGTGTTGTATTGTTTACATCTTCCAGTCTAGAAGGAACGCAGCATTTTTATCTGAGTGAGATTCTGGGAGATGGTGACTTTTAATAGTGGAAAGAAAGCAGCACAGACTTGCTGATGGACTGGGAGAAGACACCATTGGGGGTCCCTCTTCTGAGCTGTCTATAACAAGGGGACTCTTCTGTGGAGAAGGAGAGGATGGCACCGAGCCCTATAAACCTGCCTGCAGACCTTCCTTGCAGGGTACCATTCTGTCCTTTGTACCTCGCCTGGCTTTGTATGTTACACCTCCCAGTTCAGGCCGAGGCACTAACTCTGCATTTCCTTAGACACTGTTTGCCTCCCGTTTCTCTAAATGGGATAGCTTCTCCGGGATTCTGAGCTTAACTCCTGGCATAGTGGGGTGGGGGTGAGGAGTGGAAAGACCATGGGGCTGTCTGGGCTCATCCAGGCTTTCCTGGAGGTGGTTTAAGTTGCCCATGTGTCAGAAGTGTGAGAAATCTGTCCGCTATCCTCAGATGTAGTGTTGCTACTGGTCAGAAATGTTGGACGATGGCAACGGAGCAGTCACGTGAGATAGGAAGCCCTGGGTGGCTGGATGAGGGCAGCAAAGAGCGAAGACCATGGAGTCTTTAGTGAGAGCAGATTAGAGCAGTCTAGGAAGAAGCGATGCTTCCACAGACCCTGCTGGCCAGGGGGAGGCAGCAGGAAGGAATAAGGACAGGACCTTGAAGGGGCCTGTAGGGTCAGGTAAGTCGGTCAGCACTGAGCTTCGCTCAAGCAATGGGAATGCAAGATGTGTGTGTTGGGTTGGGATAAGGCGTGGCAGGGGACCGAGTCGAGCCAATGTGAGGCACGGGGCCAGATCTAGGTTTATGTTCAAGTCAAAGAGAAAGAAAAAAATCAGGTAGGGGAGGAAGAGTCTAAATGTGTTCCTTGCCCTGCAGAGTGTCACTGAGTGGCCCTGTTCATTTGGAGTTCCACATTCTTCTCATGGGAGATTTGCGGGGAGGGGCATAGATTTGAGAGCTGCCTGTGGTCTTTATGACTGTGTGGTGTCCCTGAATCCCTCAACATCTCCCTAGCTAACCAGATAGGAACTGCATTTCAAGACGGGCAATGGTTGGTGGCAGAAGATGCCTCCTAACAGAGGGACTTGCTGGAGCAGGCTGGGCTATGGTTCTAGGGGGACTCAAGGGCCTATGGCATGCATACAGCTCATCCTAGATCAAGAAGAAATTGTCTCATCATGTTGCTTTGTGCGTCCCAATTACTGTAACCTGGAAACAGAGTAAAGATGCTAGCCACCAAGCCTGATGACTTGAATTTGATCCTTAGGCCCCATGGGGTGAAAGAAGAGAACCGACTCCCACAAGCTGACCTCTGACCTTCACTCGCTTTTACACACACACAGTGAGAGAGAGAGAGAGAGAGAGAGAGAGAGAGAGAGAGAGAGATTGAGATTAAAAACCAAAAGACCAGAGTGACCTGGATTGCCAAATATGCATGAAGTTAGCGACACAAGTTAGCAAGCAGGACTCCAGAGTTATAGGGAAAGAAAGCAGGCTCCTTCTAGAAGAAGCTGGGGAGGGGAGATGAGGCGGGGCAGAGAGGAAGGTACCTGCATAGGAGATACAGCTAGACACGGCAGCTGCGGTTGTGCACACGACCTTCTACAGTTTATAATGGTGGCCCAGAGAGTGAGGGGCCAATGAGGCCTGGCCAAAGTGACTGTGATCTGCTCTGGCACACACGGGGTAGATACCTCAGGAAGAGTCTGTCTGATCTGTGGGGTTAAAAGGCTTATAGTGGCCAAGATTGGGCATGGTCCTCCAAGACCACCTGGGAGCTCCAGACTCAGGGAGGAAGGGCACCCAGATACCCTGAATAGTGAATGAGGAATCTTCCCTGCCTTGGAGATGCCCCCAAGCCCTTAGTTCTCGGTGAGTCCTGGTGACAAGAAGCGCCAAGGTGGACAGCACTGGCACACGATGGTGGGTGTGGAATTCACCCCAGGGTGTCTGTCTTAGTCTGTGTGATGCTAAAACAAAACACCACAAGATGAGCGGTAAAAATAATGATGCTATTTCTCATAGCCTTGGAGCCTGGGAGACCCAAGCCTAACTCAGGGTAGGTGTGAGCTCCCTGCCTGTCTCACAAATGTCAGTACTTCTTGATGTGCCTCACAACTGCAGGAGTGAGCCGCAAGTCCCCCCCCCCACACACCAGGTCCTTGTCATCTCCCTAAGGCCCCAACCGACCCCATCTGTGTGGAGACCAGGATCTCTGCAGGTTCTTCCCACCGAACCCTCTCCAACACTTTTCTTTCTGTTTGCATTAGGAGGTGCTCAGGCTAGGCAGGTTCCCAATCTCTGAGCAGCAGGCACCCAGCCCTGTGTTGCTCTTGAGAGGAGAAAGGAATCAAAGTTCTTGGACCCAGTAAGCCTGAGCTCTCCATGGGGAACCCAAGAGGGGATGTGAAGCTGGACAAGAATGGTGCCCAGAGGGGAAGGGCATGCACGAGGGAGCTATCAGCACATCCTGGACCGAGGGCTCGAAGATCCTGGGCAAGGCAAGAAACTCAGGTCTGAGCCTCGTGTCAATCATCTTTACAATGAGACATTAGCAAACTATAACCCATCGCCTGCTAGTTATGAATAAAGTTTTATTGGAACAGTAAGTTACGTATCATCAATGGCAGCTTTTGCCCTGTAGGAGCAGAGCTGTTTACTATCTGACCCCTAACAGTTTCTAACCTTGTGATTTTAACCACTCAGAGGATTCAGTTTCCTTATCTAGAAAATTTGCCTACAAGGTTAATATATTTATATAACAAACAAAACAGCTGCAGAGATTGGTGATCAGCTCAGTTGGGAGAGTGCTTGCCTAGCATGCAGAAGGACCAAACACCCAGCACTCCATAAACGGGGTGGTGCACACCTGTGATCCCAGCACTCTGAAGGTAGAGCCAGGAAGATCAAAAACTCAAGGTCATCCTCAGCTACATAGCAAATTGGAGGCCAGTCCGGAATACACAAGACGCTGTCTTTAAAAAGGCCAGACAGAGAGTGCACAAAAGTTTCTGTTGAATCTGGGTCTCCTCAGCGAAGCTAAAGTAAAGAGCTCTTCCCTCCTGGCATGGAGTCTGCCTCATCCAGCTCTGTTCCCACGTCTGGCACCGACAAACTGCACCCACCTGCCCCGCAGACGCAACCGCTAAGAGAATTCACAAATATAAACAGAGCGAAGTCATCTGAGCAAGCGCAACCGACACAGGATGGGCGTGTGAGAGCAGGCCTGACTTAGTCGGTGCTTTGTGTTCAGTGGGTCTCCCCTTTCTGAAACAAAAGCAGGAGCCTGTGAACAATTGGTTTTCAAGGGACAACGGTTCTCAATGCCAAGTCCACCCTGTGAAGCTTAAGGGGCAAGGACGGAATTGCTCCACACCCTCTGCTGACCTGCAGGGCTGTCCAGGCTCCAGTAATCCATCTCACAAGAGGAGCCAATCATATTTCAGGCTAATGTGGTTTCCTAGGCAACCAACAATATAGTCACAGAAACAGACTGTAGATAGTAGAAAGAAACACAGAGCTTGGAGAGGCACTGACCCATAATCTCCTGACTTTGATGTAACGCTCGCCTGCCGAGTCGTTCATACTGGATCAATACCTGAAACCCTAGGCTATGAGCAACATGGTACCCCAACCCAAGACCCCAGCAGAATGGGCTGCCATGACCCCTTACAAGCCCAGGAGTTACTGGGAAGGCTTTGGAATGTTACTGCCTTTAGGACCCCCAAGGAGCAAACCTCCAAGATGGTGGAGGGCCAGAATCCTGTGGATCTGGGCACGAGGCCATAGAGCCAGGGTGCAGCTATCTAGGAATGATGCCAGAAGAGATGACACCCACAAGGAGCCTTTGGGACTTAAGCTTACACCCCACTTAACAGATAACTTGCGGCCTATTCAATGTGTGGGAACTGGGGGATGGGGGCAGGGAACGACTCCTAGTGCGCCCAGTAATAATATCCAAAGTAAAATCTACTTCAACATGTAGGCTCTAGGGATCCAACTCAAGTCTGCAGGCTTGGTGGGGAGCATTTTGACAGCCCCTAAACCTCTGCTTTCTATTTGTCCCTCTGTATCTCTTCCTCTGCCAATTTTTTTAAACAGCCTCCCTCCTTCTTGCTTCTTTGGCTCCTCTGGGGACCAGAGACCCATGGCTCTCCACATTTGCAGACTGTTTCCTAGAGTCTGCCAACAGCCTACCCTGTAAGAGAACCCTGCCCACTGTCTCAGGTTGCACTGATGCCTCGGTTGATTGGGGGCAGGGGGCTAAGCCGGGGGAAGTCCCTGGAACTGATGACAAAGTGCTTGGTGCTGCTTCACTTAGAGGAAGCCACATCCCCAGGGGTTCCCCTTGGAGAGGAGGAGGAATATGGGGCTCATCAACAGACCTCATTCATCTTTGATGAGAAATAAGTACTTCAGGGTGGGAGTCTCCCCCTCCTCACAACCCATTTCCCATTTGGAAGTGGTTATTGCTGCCGTGAGTCCTTCCCAGACAGGAGAGGAGCATCAAAAGCAGCAGCCACGGCTTTCACAAAGACCTGGACAGAGGAGACATGAGCAGCTCAGGGCTTCTCAAACTCTACCCCAAACCTCGCAGGAATCTTTAATAAGCACTGGTTAAAAAGGAGATTGGGATCTGGGTGGAGCCTGAGATCCTGCACCTCCGCCGGGGGGGGGGGGGGCGCAATGCTCCAGTGTGTGTCCCACTGTGGGACTGCAAGGGTTACCTTAAACCTTAGCTCTCTGCTTTACTCCCTTCGTCCCACATGCCTTCGGGTTCCCCAGTTTCCCTCCCCCACCCTGGCCCCACTGCTCTCTGAGACAGACAAACCTGTCGACTGGGACTACGAAAACCACCTACAGGCACCCACATTCAAATCTAAGAGAGAAAGTCCTTGGGTCACATTCCAGTTCTCTCGCACTTTCACCTTTATGTGTGGTCCTCTGTGAACCCTGCTCTCACCCAAGTGGGAACGTTCACTCTATACTCCTGCTGTCACAGCCTGCACATCCTGCACACCTGACCCATCATCTCACAGTAGAGGCCCGTCTCTGCCGCTTCTGTATCATTCGTGGGCGTGTGTTCTCATACACACTAAGTACTATGAAAAGGCCATGTCTGTACAGGGAAGGGCTGCTTTCTTAACATAGTTTTCGTTCTTTCTTTCCTTTCTTACTTTTTTTCTTCTGGTTGGACAGAGCACATCTGTAGGGGAAACAAGTGTCCCCATTACTCAGAGATGGGTTGCAAAGGCTCGCTATTAGGAACAACCTCCCCCAGACTATTTCCCTCCCTCTGATTCTCCTTTACAATTATGCTGGGGAATGGAGGGTGGGATTTTTGTGAATGAGTAAATATACCATCTTAACAACTGTACCCAGAGACATTTCAGAAATCTGTGGTAGAAACAAGACTGAGTGGACCATGGAAACACTGGAGGAGCAGCTTCCCTCCAAAAGTGGCCACTGGGCCGCAAGTTTTACTCTACTGCCACCGTCCCCTTGGGACAAACTCTTAAAGCCTGTTGTCTAAAAGGACTACATCTACCTAACAGAGACTCTCCAGACTCAACCCTCAGCTTTCCAGAACACAAGACAGTAACTCAACCAGGAAAGAAGGTAGGGACAGTAGCGACCAGGGGACTTAATAGCCGAAGAGTACTCAAGTCTAGAGTCGCATTATCCTTTTTGGTCCCTCCAGTGCTCTGGTGGGTGTCAGCTGTGCCAGCGACAGAGCTGGTGTCCTTCGCCAATTTCCAGTTCAGGGACTTCGAAAACTGAGGCTGCACTGTGCCCCTCTTGAGTCCCACTGGGCACCTAACAATACCGCCCCGGAATGGACAGGACAGCAGGGTGCGGGTTGGCATCATAAAACTCCCAAGCCCAACACACCTCCACTGTAAGATTCTGCATTCCCAAGTTATGGATAAAGACAAACAGTGCTTCCACACCTGCTCCTCGCAGTGACAAGCTGTTCAAAAGCCAAGGCCTGGAAAACCACGCGGTTCAGCCCAGCGTTACATCACCACATGGGTCCAGCTTCTCACTGAAGACCAGTGAAGGGTGGAATCCCCCCCACTCACCTATCATGGGGCCCAAACCCTATTCCACAATGTATACCGGTCCCTGCTATCTTTTAATCTGCATATCAACTATAAGAACCCACAGTACTCTGCCACCCCCACCCCTCAAGCCTCTAGAAATAGTCTCCTCTTTGGAAAAGAGGAGCAGACCTTGGAGTGAACTGGCAGGCCCACTTTGGACAGCAGCCTTACTTGTCCAATTGGGACCTGGCAGGCCGACGACCTCCAGACAAGCCTGGGTTCACAATGAAGCAAACCATAACAGAAACAGCAACTGTAATAGATGCACACCAGCATAAAGGCCACCTCTGATCACATTAGCACTGTGGCTTAGAGAAAAGATCCGATTCCTGGATCGATGCATAGTCAGGCATTGCCTCCACCAATGACAAGGCTGTTTGGCTGTCTATACTAATAATAGCAAGCGGCCTTGTCCTCAGTGTTAGCAGGGGTACAGGGTGATGCCTGGACTAGACCGGCTATGCACGCACTCTAAGCTCCACGCCATCTGTCCTGCCATGCCAATAGCTAACCCGGACCTGTTCCCAGGGTAGAAAGATGCCAGCATGCACAATATTTCTCCTAGGAGGAGGCCCTCTCTCCTTGATGCCTCCGGTTCCCTAGCAGGAAATACCAGGGGGAATGAGTGCAGAGAAAAAGATGCCGATAGCGCAGAAGCCCCCAACATGCACCCTGCTGCTGAACAACCAAAACCGAATTCCAGACGGCTATTTCTGCTTCCTGGGGCTGCAAGACACTCAGTCCAGCTAGGACACAAAACACTACAAACAGAAGACACCAGGTAAAGCTTTGTAAGGCTACCCAGGCCAGCCTAGGCTTCACGCTGCACGGCATGGGGGAAGAGAAGCATTAACAAAGCCGGGCAGCCTCTCCTCCCCACGGGGGCTCCGGGCGGCAGAGCACTGCACTTACATGGCCTCAGAAACCTCCAGGTTCAGGTCACTGGCTGGGGCTGGCTGCAGGGACTGCGACCCTCCCATCCTCGCTGAGCCCTGGCTTGCAGGCTAGCCGCGGGCAGGGCCAGCGTCCTGATGCGTTTCCTCCAGCCCGGGGCGGGCCGGCGGACGGCCGGGGCTGCTGCACTGCAGATGGGAGCAGCTGCTGGCATCCGTGGTGGTGGCGGCGACTGGGAGCTGCGGCTCGAGGCCGGAGCCGGCCCAGGGGGGCGAGCACCGAGGAAGTGTGCACGCGCAAGTGCAGCTGGCGGGCACGCGCCTAGGTGTGCGCGTGAGCGTGGCCGGTGTGCGTGGAACTGCCTGAGAGGAGGCAGTGTGAGCCCATGCACTGGCGTGATCGGAAAGGATCTTCCCCTCTTAAAGACCCTGCTCAGCCTGTGTGTTGGGACTTGATGATGTCACCACCACCAAGTGGCCAGACGCCTGCCTCTTCACAAAGCTCCAACATTGGCTCCGGAAACGCCAGGAGGAGGCGAAGACCCTCCCTTCTACTCACACACCAAGCCGCAGCCTCCAAGACTAGCCCAGAACGCCTGCTAGGGTAGTGTGTCTTTTGAGATGTAAATGCACTGCTCACAGGCAACTTGAGGCCCTCGTCTAGCAATAAATAGACAGAGTTGGGGACAGGTCCCTTCTCGCTCCGGCTCCCACCCCCAGACTGGAGGAGGGCTTCAGGAACCAGTAAAACAGGCTACAGTGGAAACTGAGGGCTGCACACCTGAATGAACTTTCTTCAGATAGCACAGCTGGGGATAGAACCAAAGTCTGTCCCGGGGGCAGCGACCTGGCATGGCTGTCCGGCTCCCAGCGCACCAAGACCAGGCCTCCCTCCAGGTATACTTTCTTAGTATGACCAAAGTCTGCGGAGGTTGAGGCAAATTGGAGAGAAAGAGGCATATAGGGCCACCTTCAGGGACTGGGTCTGCAGTCTGGTCTTTGGCCACCAGAAGAATTTTCTACAAAGACAAGGCCTATGCCATAGAGGCTATGCTCCTGAGTCGGGACCTCTGTATAACAAGAATATGCAGGTGAAAGGTAGCTGTGAGGGACATATAAAGGTTCACCTCTGATCGGAAACACAGGCTGGCTTAGGTGCTGGCGAAACCCAGGGCCAGACCCCATTTGCCTGTTGGGAAGCAGCCAGGTCTCTAGCTCTGAACGTTTGATTGATCTCTGGACCTTCTCACTACTTGAAAGGCTACTTGAAAAACATTCTCTTTCCCTGTAAGTGGTTTGGGGACCTCTTCACCCCTGTCTGCCTCACATTTGGTGGGCTGGCTTTCTGAGCCCTGAACAACTGTATTCAAACACAATTAATTATGGGAAAGCGGACTCACGTGGCTTTTCCCACAATTCCTCTGCTTATAAGGCAGTTCTTAAAGAAATACATACATCACGGCCCAAAATGATGAGATGAACGTAAAACCAATCAACCATACAATAAAACCAAAATAAAGCTACCCAACACATCTTAAGATTTCCTCCAATGTACTGTTTTCCTAAAGTGTGGCTAAAGATGTCGGCACAGGTCAGCACGTACAGAATTTGCTACTTGCCACAAGCTCCGGAGCTCCGGGCCAGCTGAATTCCCTGGCTCACATTTCTTTGTGTCAAAACACTCTCCCATCAAAACTGCTTCCAGGAATCAGCGACATGAAATCTCCAGGAAACGCCGAGGTTTCCTTCTGTATTTAAGTGAAAATAGGGAACAATGGTGCCAGTCTTGTGGCATAGGTGACTCTCAGCAGGGCAGCACCTCCCAGGGAGGCCAACACTCATTGTCAACAGTTGTGTTGTCTGGTGACAGGGATCCTGCAACTTATTTATCCAAACACATTCATAGGGAAAGGGAAGGGGTTCTTTATTTTTTTTTTTAAAAAAATCTTTTTGGTTCCTTCTGTAGTTAAGGAGCCAAAAGAACCTTACAGTGTGTTATATATCAATACTAATGTAGATTCTTCTGAGAAGTGTGTGACAGACAGACTTCAGTTAGATTACACACTGGTAAAACGAGGTGTCCTCAGCCTGCACAAGCCCCATTTTGACCCTCAATGGCTCTATTTTGCCTCTCTAACTTTCTGCTTCTAGAATCATTCTTCCACAGTGCCCTTGGATTCTGGGCTGACTGACTGGTAAACATCTTAATGACAAAGAACCAACAGGAAGGGCCACCAAGCAGTAGTGTGGCATGCAGAACACATCACCTTCTAAAGGAGGAGACTGACCATAGTGGTGAGGTTCATCAGGAATGGGAGAACCACCTCATGAGACTCAGACTGTCCTCTCAAAGGGGGAGGACATCACCTCATGGGACTTAGACTGTCCCCCTCAGAGTGGCAGGGAAGTACCTCATGGGAGCCAGACTGGCCCCCTCAAGGGATGCCAGTGACAGCAACTTCTTCAGACCCTCAGGCAAAAGCAAAACTGAGATAATGGTCTCTTGGCCTGGCCAGGATCACAGACTCTCTCAGTGAGGCAAACCCAGCCCCCCACTTCTGCCCACTCCCCATTTTTTTTCTTATAATATATCAAAGTTTCTATCAGCGCATGGAAGACAGACCTGGAGTTGCTGAACCCTTTATCTGTTCTTCCCAACACAGTCACATTGATTAACTCCACCCTACGCCACTCCTGGTCTCTGACTGGTGTACTGGGACTCCCAGGGCTGGGATGACAGAGCCTGAACCTGGTTTGTGCACGGCATGCGGAGTCACAGGGCTGTCAGAGCATCCCAAAGGCTTTGAAATGAACCAGAGTTCAAATCCTGCTTTCTCCCCTCACCCTTGAGCTAAATGCCTAGGCAAGCAGTCCACAGTACTAACTGACACAGAAAAATGAACATACTCTGGAAGGGCTTTGGAGAAATTAGGCTAAATAAAATCCATAGACTCTTGGGACCGGGTCCTCCTTTCCCTGCGTAGAATAACAATAAAGCATTATTACAGTCAAGTGCGTCTAGCCTGCGTAGAATAACAATAAGAATAACAATAATCATTACAGTCTAGTGCTTCTAGTTAGAATCCCAACAACCCCACAGCTACAACATAGTGAAATATTATATAGCGGATAATATCACCTTGCTGATATTAAATCTATGCCCCCCAAACCATGGTAGAAACAGAGAGCACTGGGCACCTTGGAAGTTACTGACAGCTAAATTTGTGCTGTGTGCTTCCCTACTGAACAGCCACTCAGACCCATAGTTAATTTCTGATGCTGACCATGCCCGCCATTTGAACTAAACTTGATTCTTTGGTAATTTAGCCCACAGGAAATGCAAAGCTGAAGAAATGGGGAGGGAAAGGGTTGTGCAATGGCCTCCAGGTATCTCCTGAAATTTCCACAGAAGCCCCTAAGCCCTGTTATACTGGAACTCAGAGGAAGGGTCAATGGCAGATGAATAGGGTTAGATAACATCATTGTGGGCCCCCTCATAATGGGATTAGTGCCCTTATAAGAAGAAAGAGTCATGTAATCTCCTACACCCCCATAAAAATATTGCAAGAAGAAAGCTACTCGTAAGCCATACAAAGCCTCAAAGAGTTTGCTCATGTGCACACCCTGACCTGGGACACCCAGCCCCCTGGACTAGGAGAAAAAGATGTTAGCTGTCTGATCTTGAGTCCAGGCTGCTTTTGGTTTTTTTGTTTGTTTGTTTGTTTGTTTTAAAGATTTGTTTATTTAATATGTATACAGTATTCTCAGTGCTCTACCTGCTGGCCAGAAGAGGGCACCAGATCTCATTACAGATAGTTGTGAGCCACCATGTGGTTGCTGGGAATTGAACTCAGGACCTTTGGAAGAGCAGGTGGTGCTCTTAACCACTGAGCCATCTCTCCAGCCCCTCCTCCATGCTGCTTTGGTTACAGCAGCCATGGATGGGACCAAGCATAGGTAACACAAACAGCAATGACAGAAAGCCTGGACTCATACAAGGAAACTCCAACAGCAGCAGTCTAGCATGACTGGACATTGGCATTTGGAGACCTGAAGACACAGGCTGGACCCAAGTCCAGTTCCCTCAATGGCTGTGACTCCATACTCTACTTCTGTTTCCCTTCCTACCTCCCTCATCTTCCCCAAATCACATAAAGTCAAATCACAGATCCGTATGTAATTGCATGATAGGAAATTCACCAGGGCTTACCAAGAAGCATTAAAACGCCACAGACAGTGTCCCAGTCACTTGTTCCCTCATTTATTCAAGCATGCACCGAGGCCCTGGCCAGGCCCAGGTCAACACTGGGCGTTCAGAGTCCATTCCTGTACCTTCAGTTATGCAGAAAATGCACAGGGGACTCAGCACTCTGCTTTCCTGACTTTCACATGCTGGCGGCCGTTCCTCCCATCCTTCCCGCCCTGACACTGGTCCAGTCTCCATCCTGGCCTCCCTCTGAAGAACAGCAGAGCACCTCCTCCCTAGGACACATCGATCATGCCCATCACTTTCAAACACTGATAAGACCTGACCTCAAACAGCCCTTGCGCAGGGCTTTGAGCCTTATCCACATGCAGAGTATAAAGCCTGAAGGAAGGCCAAGCCACATGGGCAGGCTCCACTGCCACCTAGCCTACTGATGTCCCACGAGAGTCTAGAAAGCCAGAGAAACCAGGAAACGCCTCTATCATTTCTGAAATAATTAGCAATCTACTGTATATTAACACCCCTATAATATTATAGGCCTGGTCTATATATAGTGATTCAGATAACTTATTCTCACGTTACTAATTGTCAGTAAGCCAGACAAAGCTCTGTAACCACAAGATGAACCATGTGATCCAGGCTCCACATTCCACAGCAAGGATCTGGGACCCCGTTAGGGCTAGAGAGATGGCTTGGTAGTCCTTCTACTTGTGCAGAAGACTGGTGTAGGAGGGTTTTCTTTCCATGTGTTGCTTTCATTGGTCAAATAAAGAAACTGCCTTGGATTTTTGATAGGGCAGAATTTAGATAGGTGGAGTAGACTGAACAGAAGGCTGGGAGAAAGAAAGCAGAGTCAGGCAGACGCCATGGCTCTCCTCTCCAAGACAGACGCTGGTTAGACTCATGCCGGTAAGCCACAGTCAAGTGGCAATACACACTAATGGAGATGGGTTAAATTAATATGTGAGAGTTAGCCAATAAGAGGCTAGATATAATGGGCCAAGCAGTGTTTAAATGAATATAGTTTCCTTGTAATTATTTCAGGGAAAGCTAGCCGGGATCTGGGTGGCGGGAAGCAGCCCGCTGCTCCTTTTCCTACAGAGTGGCACTCCAACATGGTAACTAACTCCACGTAAAACCTAAGAGGGCTTAAAAAGGAATCCTAGACACAAATATAGAGTTTAACACAGTTTTTTGCTGTTTGCTAGGGCATGCTGTAGAGAGATTTCCTGATTCAGCAAAAGCAACAGAAGAAAAGCTGTGCCATTTTAAAACGAGGCTTCCTGGGCCCTGCCGCCGGTGCAATCTCTGGCTATGGAGCATTCGTGGGCTTGGATGTTTATGTGCTCACACGGGATTGGGAGTAAAGTAGCTGAGACCATGCCCGTGGCTCAGCTCCTCCTCCCTGAGTAGGCAGCGGGATCAGGTCTACTAAAAAGTGACGGTTTTAAAACACCGGCTTTCTGGGCTCGGAGCATTTGGAGTAAAGTGCTATGATTTGCTTGATGGCAACTAGACTCGCTGTGTGCCTAAAAGGGGGACATTGCATGCTGCAGCTCAGAGGCACAAGCAGCTCCGCCATGCTAGCGGTGCAATGAGCATGGCTCAGAGGCACAAGCGGCTCCAGTCCATGTTGGACTGGGCGGGGTATGCCTGCAGTACCTGTTTTTGACCTAGGAATGTCACAGCTTAGATTCTTTTTTAAAAAAATATTTATTTATTTATTTATTTATTATGTATACAATACTCTGTCTCTGTGTATGCCTGAAGGCCAGAAGAGGGCACCAGACCTCATTACAGATGGTTGTGAGCCACCATGTGGTTGCTGGGAATTGAACTCAGGACCTTTGGACGAGCAGGCAATGCTCTTAACCGCTGAGCCATCTCTCCAGCCCACATAGCTTAGATTCTTAAGCGCTTAGTGATTTAAAAGCGCAAAGCAAAAATGTTCCTGGACAGTAAAGAATTACAGATTCACAATAGGACAGATTCAGACATAAAAGACCTTTAAATGGGTCATAGTGTTAGATAGACATATGTAGGCTTGGGAGAGAGAAGAAAAGGAGTATTAAAAAGTCATAAAGTAAAGTTAATGCTTTAAAAAAAAGGGTAAAGTCTTTAAAGAGACAGAATAAAGTAAAGTGATAGAGTAAAAAAAAGCCACGTAAAAATGGAAAATTCACAGAGAGCCTGGATTCTTTGTATTATTGTGCTTTCTTTGAATTTTTTGACTGTGAAGGAGCTAAGTACAGAGAGACATTTCATTGTATGGGCTGCCAAGCTAAACCAGAATGGATATCATAAGGGTATTATGACTTCAAAATTTGGGTCTAAGGATATGATGCTTTGGAAAAGAGGGTTTTCTTTTGTTTTCACAGAGGATGAGACCTTGTGGATTGCTTCTATCCCAATATAGAAGCCCTTCTGAAAGGTTGCTGTGAACACCCTCAAAAAAATTACTTCACTCAACTGCCGACTAAGATGAACCTAGCACATTGGATACACCATGAAAGACCTGATTAACAGTGCCCCCATTCAGGACGAAGCAGTTTGGAGAGAAATAACTGTGCTCATGTTCCCAAATATTGTTTATAAATGTTCTTTTACACTTAAAGGGGATATGATGTTGATATAAATAATTTACATTGGTATAAATTTTGCTTTACTGATAGAAATTTAAGGTCAATTTTGTTATATGTATTTTTGATATTGATGAAGGTATTGTGATTGTGTACTTCATTTAAAAATGTAATGTATAATTAAGAAATATAGGTTAATGGATAATCATCAATAATAGTCAAGCTTGTAGTCATGTTAGTTAGATTTTCTAGATATATAGAGATATATTTCAGTTAGATAGGCATTCTTCATATCTTTCAAAGACTACTAACCCTAACCCTAACCCTATATTCGCACGTCACGTTCAAGGCCAGTCTGGACTATATGAGGCCCTGTCTCAAACATTCTTTGTTTGTTTTCAAAGAAAGTTTGAAGTAGTTTTGACACTTTGAGAAATAAACCTAAGTGTCCTGTCCTGGTTTCAGGGAAGACTACATCTGCCCTAACGGCATTCCTTACCCAGCCATGCTGTGGACCCCTGAGCTGCTAATTACCCAAGCATGTAGGAAAGGAAAATAGGTCAGATCACACAACAGCCCAGGAGAGAATGCTAAGGATGTAAACACAGCTAAAGAACAGGCTAGGCAAGGTTCTGTTTCTTTTAGCCCAACCTGCAACATCCAACAGACTAGCCAAAAGGGTGAGCTCTTGGCTCACTGGAGTCTCAGTCTCAGTACATCAGGTGGAGAGTAACCGGGGAAGACACTCAAGATCAGCCTCTGACCCACCCAAAGGCTGGGTGCACATGTGCCCCCGCACATGTGAATATACACAGAACACATGTGTGCATGCCACACACACACCAACATACACAACAAATATGTAAAACATTTAAATAGTAACAAAAAAAAATCATTCCATGGGTGAAGAGCTTTTCTTGTTATTGACATTGCTGACACATTCTCTCCCAAGTCCTCTACTGGGGACTGAATGTGTACGGTGGACGACGGCTTCTCTAACAGTCTACCACCAATCCAGTATTCAGTAGGCACACCAGAAGCTACTGAGCTGTCCCCTGGAAACCAACATCAGAAAACTAGGAAGTTTCCTAGGGAGGTAGGTCTGGTTGCTCCATCCTCTACTGAGAGCCCCACCTGTCATGTCTCCATAGCCACAAGGTTTGATGTTTGACTAGTTGCGCCAGCATGTCTCCATGGCAACAAGGTTACATACAAGGAAGCAGCGGGTACCACCGGGGCCACATTTCCGTCTGCAAAGCCCCTAATAAACATGATCACTTCTCAACTATTCAGTCCTTCTAGTTAGCCTCTTGCCGACTGTCAGGGAGATGCTCAATGCCTCCGACCACAAGGCAGAGCCACAGGCTGGCCCAAGACACATGCTGTTGTGAAGTACATGGAAGAAAGCCTGGCCAAAGATTTCAAGCTTACCAACGTCCCTGAGAAACAGCAACCGGCACAAGCAGGCCTTGTGTGAAGAGTGGAACCTGGCTAGGGTGATGACCACAGGGAGCTTCTGAGAGAAGACAGGAGCATGAAAGGACCAAAGACTCTGGGAAACTGTAAAAAATCACCTACACGCGCAGCAAAAGTCAGGATAAAGTAAGGGACAGGCAGCTCTGACACCAGCAGAAAGACATGTCCAAATCTCCATCCATTGTCAGCACTAACAGATGGTCGTCATCAAAAGCCACAGCAGTGGTTCTCAACCTGTGGGCCACGACCCCCACATATCATATATCCTGCATACCAGATGCTTCCATCACGACTCATAGCAGTAGTAAAATTACAGTTGTGAAGAAGCAACAAAATAATGTCACGATTGGGGGTCACTACCAAATGAGGAACTGTATCCAAGGGTCGCAGCGTTAGGAAGGCTGAGGATCACTGCTCTAGAGTGTGTTAAACTCAGTCCGTCAGCCATTTGACTTCCTTTTTCAAAGTAAAGTTTCAGACATTTCCCTAACTCCTGAGGGTAGAATCTGGATTCCTTCAGCGGATTCATCTTAAGCAGCTTCTCTCGGGTAACAGTTTTCTTCGGGCTCTGCCAGACACCCTTCCTAGAACTCACTTTATCCATCTGAACACAAATGACAAACATGGAGACCCAAGACAGGCGTTTGGCTGAGTAAAACCCCACCCTCCAAAGCCCAGGCTCCTAATTAGAAATAAAGTCAAGTTTCTTTCTGTGCCAATGGACTCACCTGGGCCAGGTGATTGCTTCTGTCTAGGATCAAACAGGCAACCAGTGCTGGCCATCTTTCTCCTTGGTAGCCTTTTACAGAAAGAACGGAAAGTTTCATAGGCAAGCTAAGAAAGAAGGTCTGGGTTCTCAAGAGAGTTTTAGTATGTCTGCTGTGTGGCTCCTCTGAGTTCCTCCAGTGCTGATGCCTCCTGGCCTGCGAGGCTACTTTGTTTTAGGGATAAAAGGCCTTTTAAGGAAAACATTAGGGTGTAAACAGAGATGAGAAGGGACACTGCCAGAATGGATGCAAGGCTGGTTCCCCTAGCCAGACTGGAAAAACAGGCTGAGCATGGTCACCTGCCCGGCTCCGGGAATTTTTAGGGGCTGCAAGGAAGCCATTCGGGATAGACAGGCCTCCCGGTAAACAGCCAATCCAGAAGCCCCAAGCCCCAGTGAGAGCAAAGAAGTGGCAGCCTGTTAACCCTGGGGTAGATTCCTTTCCAAGCTCCACCAGCGAGCAACACAGCCCGGCACACTGCACTCCCCACTCCCCGCCCCCTCCCGTGAGCAGTGCTGCAGAAACCAAGCAAAGCAGCTCAGAACTGCTGACTCAAGGCAGAAACCCAGAACACCGGGCCAGAAATAGCCATGAGAATCGACGGAGAGAGAGCATGTCTGCGGGCAGAGCGAGTGAATGAGCGTGTCCGCCTGTGTGTCTGTGGTGTGTGGGAGTGTGTGTGTGTTACCGAGCCCTAAAAATATCACCTTCTTTACATAAAACATCCCAGAAGCTCAATCTGTAATTCTCTCCATGCCCCATGTCCTCATGGCTAGCCGCACTAGCACACAGCTGTCTGGAGATGCAGGAGGTTTGCCCTCTTGAATACTTAGCTCCTTAGGGATTGATTTGTACACATGAAGACAATTGTCCTGTGACCTCAAGACTGACTTGAGTCTTGACCTATTTTGCTGACCTTACAGAGATGTTGGGAGAGACCCCAGGGCATAGACATGACCAGGCTAACTAACTGTTTGCAGAGTCTCAGGAGTGCACGGCCACCATTGGCAGGGTCACCATGACTTCACCAGCAGCACCTGGATGCAGGCTTGGCCAGAGGAGACACTCCACAGACATAAGAATAGATGAAGATGGATGAAAAGACAGGCCACAAGGCCGACTCAGACTCCCTAGCACACGGTTATCACAGTAGTTCAGGCCGCCACTGTCTCCCGCCTGGACCACGATGACAGTCATATGATCCTCAGACCTCTTGCCTCTCCCTTGAATCCACCCTCCCCTCCTACCAGAAATCACCCCAAGTTAAATTCCATCTGAACTCTCCCTTGCTTGAAGAGAATAGATGGGTTTCCTTTCTCAACGCCTTGGATCCCAGTAACCCGCCAGGCCCCGCTGCAAGTCTCCCACCATTCTGGAACTAACTGGCAACTATGCCCATGGCCTAGGTACCTTCACTCATGCCTCTGCGGCTTCTCCCTGATCTGATGCCTGGGTCTGTGGACTGCTCCACACCCTCAGGGCTGGCATGTGAGTTGACCTTTTTCTACTCTTTGCCCTCACCAAGAGCCTATTCACACTGCAAACCTCTCTGAGTTATTTGGCTCATATATAGTCACTGATCACATTAACCCCCACGAGGTAGTTGCTACTATCCTCATTGTAAAGACAAGTGAACTAAGGCTGAGTGGTCAGGTCAAGAGTCCAATGTCACATAGCTCAGAAATAGGCCAAGTGACGTGTCTTTCTACCTTTATATCCCCTCCCTATACCACATTGCAGTGGCTGGAACCTGGCTTACTAAACACTGGAGTAGACCTCAGTCTGATCTACAGGGTCTAGCCTACAGAGACCCTCATCCCCAACAATTCATCCCTTTGCCCTGGCATGAGAGCATCATGTAGTTGTGCTATGGTTTGTGTATGGTCCATCCCCACAAAGTCACATAGGAGTTTAATCCCCAAAGCCACGAGTTAATGGCATGAACAAAGTGAAAATGGAATGAGAGATGAGGCCTTTGGGACATACTTAGGTTCAGATAATAGTGTATGTATGTATGTATGTATGTATGTATACTCATTCATTCTGAATAAGTCTAGGTAGTTTTATAAGAGGGACAGAAACCAGACAGACAAACAGGTTCCATGTCTCTTGCATGCAATGCTCTGTGGGGAAGCAGTAAAGGGGTGGGAGATGCGCTTCTTTTGAATCCTTCACACACTATTTGGACAGTCAGTCTCCCAAATGGTTAATGAAATACACATCTCCTCTCTATACAGTTACCCTGCCTTGTGCATTTCATTATAATAACAACCAGCAACAAAACCTAATCAAGACTCTGCCTAAAAAAATTGAACTGCTGATGCGGAAAACCATGCCGTGCAGTGAGCGCTTCCCAGGGAACTCCGGTATCAGCTTAGGAGAGAAGTTAAGACGTCCCTGTTCTCCTCTTGCCCCAGAAAAGCTCTTAGGTCTTGGAGGAGCTTTGGTAGAGGTATGGAAGCTATCTGGGCCATGTGGGAACAGTTTCTCAGAAAGCTTGGCAAGCCACAGGCTGTGCTTCAGGGCAGTGTTTCCCATGTCTGCTGCTCCCTGAGCCTCCTGCATTGGCACCAAGGAACCAGCTTCTTCACTGAGAGAGACAAGCTGCCTTCCCAGACTGCTCTCTCTAGGCCTGTTCAGGAAGGCAGCCCTAGGCGTAGGTTTTCAAGACACCAATTCTTAAGAGATAGCTGTCCCTAGAAGAGACAGTGAGAGGTCAGGTCTGAGGTCAGGGACGATGTTCAGTTGGGCTTTTGTCCCAGAGCACACTAAGCTCTTGGCCTCAAGTTCTGCAAGGCTGGCTCAGGCGGCGCTAGTCTGAGCGAGGGCTTCCAACTTGCATCCTTGAAGATTCTGACGGTCAGGCTCCCAACCTAGCCTCAGTCTCTACTGGCTTTACCAACAGCATGAAAGATGAGGGAAAAGCCTCAGGAGGTCAATGCTGGAGCAGACAGGAGTGTGGCCAGAAGTGTGACGTAGCAATCGCCCATCATCTCTTTCCCAGGAGAAGCTTGTGGCTTTTGGAGGGTTTGCTCAGCAAAACGCCGAGTCCTCTCTACGTGGTTTTCCCTTCCTCTCCCTTCAGGGCACATCTGTTCTGCACAAACATGTGGCCAAATGATTAGCAGTGGGCACAAGGGAGTGGGCATGCTCCTGTAGAAAGCCATTTAATCCGGAGTGTGGGATTGTGACAGCATGCCCCAGAAGCAGGAGGCTGCAGAAGGTGCCCAGCAGGCTTGCAAGAACAGAGCATCCACAGAGCTAAGGAGATGCACCTTTCCAGGCCCTGACTTGGAGAACAAAGCCACAGATGCCAGGCCTGTGGTTGCCTGTGCATCATAAAGACACAGGAGGCAGATGGCTCTAGCAGAAGACACTGCATGGAAAATGTAGAGCAGGGCTACAACCCCCACACCGTGACCAAGGGAACCTCAGACTCTGGCCAGGCTAGTGAATCAAGACTTGCATTTCAGTGAAACGAAGGGCTAATTTGTGTATTGTTGAAACCAGAGTTGACCCATTCAAAAGCCCATCCGATGGGGAAAGACGTGATTTACATGGACCCCTGAATCCGGGCCCTGGCCTTGTGACTAACGACATGGAGACAAGAGAGATGGAGGACACACACAGGCGATGGATGGAAACACAGACAGCCATGTCTGGTGCAGCTGAGCCAGGATATGGAGCCTCAGGGCACATCAGCCATCAGTCCTCGAGTGACTGCTGCCTTGACAGGCAGCTACCAAGGCCTTTTAAAAATGCAAATATGATCACATCACTGTCCTGCCAGGGGGCTTCTGGACACACTTAAAAGAAAGGCAAGGAAGCCCAGGGCTAAAGCGGTGTGCAACAAAATACAGAAGCCTTGGATTAGAGCCCAAAGTATTAAATAAATACCCATGAGTCCACACTGACATTAATAAGTGATTGAATACATTAGGAAATGGGGGAGAAGAAAGTAACCTCTCGAACAAAAGGATTATAAATAACTTATGCACCCTCCCCTCTTGACAGAAGGGAGCCCAGCTCCCTACACTGCAGAGGGGGCTGCACAGAATGACTTCTCTGCAGAAGTTATAGGATAGGCGAGGCAAGTCATTCAGTCAAGTAGCCAAGTCAGCTGTCACTGGGACCCACCACTTTATAAAAAACGATACCTTTAGGACAGAGAGTTGGCTCAACAGACAAATGTGCCGACGGCATAAGTCCAGTGACTGACTTGAATCCCTGGAACCCATGCGAAGGTGGAGAGAGAAAACCAGTGTCACAAAGCTGCCCTCTGACTTCCAAGGAAACACGGTGGCACAGCTTTATCTTAAACAAAAACTCAGAGGTCCTGAGTTCATTTCCCAGCAATCACATGGTAGCTCCCAACCATCTGTAATGAGTTTTGGTGCCCTCTTCTGGCCTGCAGGCATACATGCAGGCAGAACAATGTATACAAATCTTTTAAATAATAAAAACAAAAGATTTATTTTTCTTTTTGTGTGGTGTTTGGCCGGCATGCAAATGAGCCGTGTGGATACAATGCCAACAGAGGTCAGAAGAGGGCTGTGGGTGTCTTGGAACTAGCGTTACAGACAGTTGTGCACCAGCATGTGGGTTGCAGGGAACTGAACTGGGGAACTCTACAGAAGCAGCCAGTGTTTAACTTCTCAGCCATCTCTCCAGCTTCAGCTTAAGAGAGAGAGAGAGAGAGAGAGAGAGAGAGAGAGAGAGAAAATGATACTTCAACTCCTTCATCTTCTTCCTCTAAAACTCACGGCTACAGTCTAAGCCATAAGAAAAATAGTTGCCAAGTTCCAGCTGATGGCGCTCTGACCAGAACCGCGCAAACTCTCAAGGTCACCAAAAGAGGCAGGCCTGATAGCTGCCACAGCTAAGGGGCACCCAGGGAGACTGAAGGCAACAATGTTCTGAGTGGTCTCTGGGAGAATTGTCTATATTCTGCTAATCATATTTTAAATAAATGGTGATTGGCCAGGCAGGAAGTATAGGCGGGAAAACCAGACAGGAAGTAGAGGTGGAGCAAAGAGAATGGGAGTATTCTGGGAAGCAGGAAGCTCCCTCCGCAGTTCTGCCCAGACCACCAGAGAGGCAAGATGTAAACTGCCCCGCTGAGAAAGGCACTGAGCCACGTGGCTAACATAGATAAAAATAATGGGCTAACATAAGTTATAAGAGCTAATAAGTAGCCTGAGCTAATGGGCCAATCGGTTTATAATCTTACGGAGTCCTCTGTGTGATTTTCTTTGGGGCTTGCCAGCTGTGGGGTACCGGGCGGGACAGAAACCCCAACAAGCAGGCCCCCTCATGTTACAGGTCTCTGGGACCAAGAAATGGTGTTAAGGAAAAACTACAGACTCTGAATAAGGAAGCCCTCAGCTAACAAGAATGCATCAATATGGAGTCAGTGACAGCCACCTTAGCACACTGCTGTTAGGATGTCAGCAGAGGGGATTATAGAGCTGGGTTAGATAAAAGGAATATCTCTTTTTATCTTCTAGATTTTTCTGTAAACCAAAACTACACTAAAAATAAAACTCTCATTACCAAAGGAAGCAAAGAGAAAGACCCTAGTTATGGCCTCTGGTGGTAACCACCTGGCCCTGCCTGCTGAGACACAAGGAACTCCCCTTCCTACCTACCCCCCTCCCCCAGAGGCTCCAGCCTCTACAGCTCTTTCGGTTGAGCTCCCTTGTCCTGCCTTCTCTGCCCAGGGTCCTCACACATGCAGACACTTCTCAGGCTATGTCTATTCCTTCCCCAGTAACCTCAGCCCACACAGAATTAAGCCTGCTGGGCTTTCATGTCCCAGGAGAGCATCTTAATCTAAAGGCTCATTCTGTCTCCAGAGAACTCAAGGCTCCACAAGGGCCAGGCAGCGTGTGTCTTCTAGATTTGTGTCCTGTCTCTGGCATGGTGCCTGGCCAAAGCAACTCTAGTCCATGCCGCTGGCCCTCAGAGGCATAAACGAAGAAGACTTAACAAGTGCTGGAATAGAGTATCCAGAAAATAACCACGCCGAGGATCGGCACAGTCAGCTTAGCGCGACTTGGTGAAAGGCTTGGGAGCCTCCTATGTGGAACAAGCGGGTGGCGCTCACAGACACCCACTGGACTCAGGAAGCAGAAGGCAAGCTCTACGACCTTCAGACTATGCGTCAGAGAGCAGTCACCCTAGGATAAACTTGACATAGTCACATAACCACCATCGCACCCGAGACGCAAGACAGGCTCTGATCTTAGAGTCAAGATCTTCCGGCTCCCTCCTTGGCCACCACACTTGCCATTCCTCATAGTTCTGCGTTTCCCACAGTCTCCTGTGGAAACCTGTAGAGGGAATGTCCTCCCTCACAGGCTATCGGTTCTGCCTCTTGGAAGTCCCTGCCTGACTCACTGTGCCCCCTGCTACGGAAGAACTAGCTGCTTCAGGAAGCCAAGCTTGAAGCCAAGCAATTACAGACATGGCGTCAGTGCCTTGCAGGGCGCCATCCTAAACACAGCTCACCCCAGGGCAGGGGGAGAGACCCCCAGCCCTGCTTTCTCTGGCAGTAGCTGCAGAGGGGGGGGGGGGTTCCTGCAGATTACCTGTTTATGTTCTCGGCCAGGCGTTGGCAGGAGGTCGTGGGGGCTTTGATTCCATGGCTAGCTGTGGCGGAAGACAAGACTGCAAGTTCTGAGGCCGGAGGAGCAAGACTTGCATGGGCACAGATGGGGAGGCGCAGGGGACACAATGGGACAATTATTCCAACTGGAACTCGGCTCATTAATGGCACATTCATCAGTCCTTTCTTACCCCACCCAACCCACCCACACTTGTGGAGTGGACTATTTAAAGACATGGCATATTGTTCCCCGGGCTGCCACCGCCACCATCACACATACACGGTTGGGGCCACAGTCTCCAGTACGAAGCTCCTTCCTCATTTGACTCCAGAGAAACTGGGGATTCACTAACTGCTCAAGTGTTAGGGACCTTGGGTATTTTCTTGTCTGAGGTTTGCTCGAAGAAGATTTCTATAGAGAGGGAATTCTAACATAAGGGGCATGCAGTGACATTCTGAGTTGAAAGCTAAAACACAATTCTGCAAGTTCTTCACAATTTGCCCCCAAATTTCAAGAGAGAGAAAGAGGGAGGGAGGGAGAGGAGGAGGGAGGGAGGGAGGGATGAAAAAGCTGTTGGGTCACCCAGGAACCAGTGTGTGAGGCTAAGTGACTAGGGCCAGGATTAAAGGCAAGTAGCCTTCATGTGGTAGATGTCGCCCCCTCCTGGACGGCCAGGGAACCTGCCAATGTGCAGAGGTCTCGCAGAATGCACCTAGAACCACAAGCCCAAAGCCAAAATCTTGGAGCCTAAGAGGTTCTAACACTGGCAAAAGGCATGGCATCTACAGCCTGGGGAGCAGTTTTCAAATCAAGGGACCCTCCATTCTCTGCAACTAGCTGTACTGCTGTTGGTGGGAGCTGATTGGCTGAGGGCCTCTCAGAGCCAGGCTGGAGTCCATGACTCAGACAGGGCCTGAGACCCAGCCTGCAGTGGCAGCTGGGGTTTGAGGGTTTGTAGTCTGTGATGCAGGACACCTTCTTCTTTGGGGGACAAATAGCCATAGGAGCATGGGTTTCTGAGTCACCATACCCTGCTCAGTGCCAGCCTCGTGGGCTCTGCCTCCAGATGAGACCTGGCCCTGAAAGACAGCAGCCACCACATGAAGTGCCCGACCCTCAGGCTCAGGTATGGGAATTCTCACTGGCACTTAAAAATCTGTGGAGATTTAGTAGGCTCCCCAGAAACAACGCCAGCTGTGCCCCTCCCTCCCTTCTGGCTCTGCCCACCCTCTTCTGTTCCCATAAGAGGCTTTCCTCCTGGGCAGGCAGCTCCATCCTTGGTGGGGCAGCAAGACCTCACCCTCCAGTATCTAGTCCACTTCCTAACAGGCTCATATAATCTCCTCCACGCCTTACTGTGGCTGCACTTGTCCCGTCTCTCTACCCTCGGGAGATGAGCTATAAGCAACCAGGAGTAAAGACAGCTGTGTTAACTAAAGTTCCCAGAAAGAAGTCCCACCCATATACAGAGTCTACAAGACTGATCAGAACTTCAGTAATTCTGGAGGGTTAGAATATTTCAGGTCCAGAACCAAATTATCTTGAACTATCTTAGCCTCCTAAATAGACATTCACTGCCCATTTATATGTGTGACCTAACATCCTTTCATCTGTGCGGTAAATAAATCTTGCTGGAATATACAAACAGATCCCCAGCTTCCTTCCACCAATCGGAAGCTTAGATAGCATTGGAGGCCTATAACAGATTTCCCTAGTTTGCTGGGGAAACTATATGATGTTTCCACCAACGTATCATGACTTTCTTTCTTCTGTTACTATATAGGAACATCATGAGACTACATCCATGCTGAAACATGGAATTTGGGGGAACCGAAATAAACGGTCTCTTATTCCCTTTGATGTGAGAGCTATGTTGTTTTATCTTGGTATGTGTGTGTGTGTGTGTGTTTGCCCTGGCACACATTGTGGATGTCAGTGGACAGCTAACTCAGATGGCCAGGCTTGACAGAAAGTGTCACCCATCTCTCCAGCCCCAAGATCTGTTTCCATATTAATAGCACCCACATCTGCCCCGTGCTCCACAGTGACCCACTACCCAGCCTCGTTCGTCACACAGGTGAATGAACCCACAATGCCCACTGGCTATGGCAGAATGTCAGGAGTTCAGTCTGAGTTGGACCGCATTCCTCAAGCACCCCACAGGAGTCAGGAAAAAAACCAAGGGCCCAGAAAGTTATGACCCCTGTAGGCTGAATGAGAGGTAAGCCGGGCCTAGGGGAAACGCCTGTAACCCAGTACTTGGGAAGTGGAGGTCTAAGAATCATGAGGTCTAAGCCAACCTAGGCTATATAGTAAGACCTTGTCTTCAAACAAAATATAAAAAAAATGACTGCAAAGAAGCAAAACAAACTGCTGGGGGCTGTTTATCTCCTTCAGGGAGTTTGGCTCTGAACAGCCTTTAACATGCTTACAATCAGTAAAAAGCCAACTGCTGTTGGGCATGGCGGCATACAGCTTAAATTCCAGCATCCGGGAAAGGCAGGAGGATCTCTGAGTTTGAGGCCAGGCTGGTCCACAAAGAGTTCGAGGACAGCCAGGCCTACATTGAGGGACTCTGTCTCAAAGAAAAACAAAAAAGCAAACCACTAGTCTAAATTTTAGCTTTCTCAAGAGACTCCGCTGGCTGGGCTCCCTCCACTTCACACATCCTAGGAAGATTTAGTTTAATTAAAGGCACACTGAGAAAGGGGTGCTGCCTGCAATTTTATGGGTACTCTCTGTTGGATTAGAAGGGAAGTTACTGGAAAGGTAGGGAAGATGGCCTCAGATCTGCGGTTCCAGGACAGCTCACGGCCGAGGGTCTAACAAGGATGTTCTTAGATTATAACTAAAACTGTCCCTCCCAAGAACGTCACAGAGCATTTTCCAGGGTCACCCAGTACCAAGTTTCCCTCTGCTTGGTAGCCTGCACAACCCACTTGTCTTTAAAGCCAGCCATGTTCCCAAAGGGTCACCAGGCAGCTCCCTCCTCTCTTCCCCCCACTGGCCCCATCCTCCATAGTCACACCCTTCCTGGCCTGGCCAGTTCCCATCAGCTAAAGGCACCAAACAAATGACTCAACTGCTCAATTAAGACTGGGGCTTCCCTCCCACTGAAGCTAGTTCTTGGCCCGTCCAGCAACTGAGACAGTCAGGCCCCAGCAGGGAAACCGCGTGACTCACTACCACATGGGGCAGGCACTAGGAACCCCTTGCTTCTCTCTGTGTGCTCTTGGCACCCTACCCGCCGGAAGTCAGGACTATGGGATTTTTCCTGTTCTCAGAGGCTCGGGACCCCTAATCACCTCTTCCCACTGAATCACCTCCTTCTTCCGGATCAGTCCTTTCTGTCAGGCCACCCTTCCTCCTCTCAGAGCAGAACTCATGGGGTATCCAAGGATACCAAGGATAAACATCTGAGTTTATCCCCTTGGGTTCACAGCTACCAGAATGACCCAACTCAAAACTTACCTAATACCACTCCCTGGCCCATCTCCACAGCTCCCTGCTCCATACAGCAGATAAGGCCCCTAAGTCTCCCAAGCAGTACCGTTGCTTGTCCGGGCCCTGCATCTAGAAGGCCCTTGCACCTTCACATAGTCACCAAGCAATGAAATCCTCACTTGAAGAGAAGACAGTCGCCACCAGGCCTTCTGAGTATCTGGTCCTGCTAGGTCAGGAACCCAGAGGAGGCAGGAGTCTCTGCTACCATGGGTGGGACACGCTTAAGAACCTTCCACAAGCAACAGGTCCTCCCCTCCCTCATGGACCTCTTGGACCATGGAAAGTAGGACAAGTGTTCTATGTTCTGGGAACAGCAGACCAGGCCATGGAATCTGCAAGCAAAATGAATGCAACCAAAGGGCACCATGAACATCTCACCATGTTCTAACAAGCATCAGGAATTCAAGAAGCAGTCAGGCACAGGGCCTTCTGTGAGCGGCACTCTTGAGTGACAGCTCAAGTCACACACCGAGACAGCCTTCCCTGGGTCTAGATCTAGACCTTAAGTGCATGCCCTGCTCCCCTCCCTGCTTCCTGCAGAGAACTTTGGCTGCCACCGCAGGGACAGGAAGGACGTAGGAGTTCCTGGTCAGCAGCCTTGGCCAGCTCCTGTCTCTATTAGTCCCAAATGACCAGCCGCGACCATCTTAAAGACATTATTCCCAGGAAGGCAGGACTTCATAGCTGAGAGTCGCTGCCCAGGACCACTCCCAAGCCTGTGTTGGGTCCCATGGGGTGCCTGCCAAATTCAGCACAAGAAGGGCAGAGCAAATTCAAAATGGACTCACGTCTTTCCACTGTCTCATGTCACCTCTAGAGCAGTTCCACTGTCCTTTGAAAACCAATGAGTGGGTGGAGGTATGCAGAGTCCCTTCTGCTTGTAAATATCCATGACCCCTTCCTTCCTGTGTAAGGGATTCATTAGTGTTTTCCAAACCGTAGGAGAGTAATAATGACGCCAACTTCAGATTCGCGCAGGGTGTTTATAAATTTTGGAAGGCAAAGAGAAATGCTACTTTCATTTAATCTTTTTTTTTTAAATTAATTAACTGACAACTAGAGAAGACCTAAACAACCATGATCTAGTAGGCAGAGAGGATTTTTATCAAACTAGGAGTTGCTAAGCCCAGCCGGACAAGATCTTTGCCTGGCTGGGATCCACTGCCTACAGGTCAGTTTGCTGTCCTGAAATGGTTCTTAGCCAAGGTCCCATACAACGTTTGGTTCCGTTAGTGATTCGGCAGCAGTCAGTGTCCACCCCACCCGCAGCAGAGAATTCAACCTCATGATTGGCATGCAGTCCCGCAGCCAGAGAGCCCAGCTACGGAGAGAGGCGGTCCACAACAGTTATCCTTTGATTCCCTGTTCAGGGCTTTTGAGTCCCTTCTTGGCAGAGTTCCCACTGAAGAACTGATAGCAAATTTCATTTCAAAAATCAGCTGGGGCTGTCAAATGATGCCCCTGTCCAAGGACAAAGACCAGAGTGACTCGGGCTGTCACAAGAGGGTGATAACATTTCCCAAGGTGCAAGCTGAACACATCACGTCCTATCGCGCCAGATGGGCATCTTATCTCCCCGTTCACATCACCATCTGGAACACATTTAGCACACAGCCCTTCCTTACAGGCACTTGGCTCTTTTTTCATCCTCGAATCCCCAAGCGCACATGATCGCTCCCAGACCCGGGCAGGCCTTTCTGAAGGCCGAAGACTCAGCTCAGACTGAAAGTGGGAACCGAGCAACCCAAAGGAAACGGCTCTGAAATTGCTGCTGCGGTAAATACTGGACAGTCTGCCTGTGGTGTGACAGATGGAATGGGAACCGTGTGGGGCGGGGAGCATGATTCTGAGCTGCGACTTCTGGAAATGTCCAAAGCCCAACTCAAAAGATACTGAGAGAGGCCACATATCCAGATATTTCCAGCTGCTAGTGAGAGCTACCAGCACATGGACACCAGTCCCCCAGGCGCGTTTGTAAACAGCCCCAACATGCTGAGCTATGGATTTCAGAGACCAGGAGGTAGGGCAGGGGAATGGCAGGTCAATTACCCTCCCCCCACCCTCTTCGTTTTAGCCACACCCCCTTCACAGAGCTAAATTGGAGTCCAGGAGAAGGGCGGCATCTTCAAGCTTGACCCAAGCAGATCTTCCGCAGAAAGAAAATATTAACTGGGGGAAAAGTCATCAACAACAATCATGCGCAGACTACAGGAGAGACTTTGAGCCGTGCCGGAAGAGGCCTCCAAGTCTCACCTTGGCGGCGCCTGTGCATGTGTGAAGTTTCCTTCTATGCCCCAGCACCTGCCGGGGAAGACACAGACGAGATGCAGAGAACAAAGAGAGGCTGGTCTCCGATGTCAAGGGCATTGGGGCACAAAGCCCAAGGGCCCCAACCCCGATTGAAGTGGCTCACTAACCTCAAAACTGCTTGTTAGTATAAACCATTCGAAACGGTCGCTATTTGACAATTGCCGATATGATGGTCTCTCGTGATCTAATGGTCACCCGCTGGGAGCTGGGAACACAAAGATTCTAAACAAACACACAAGCGGACCTCACCATGTGGAACAGGCAGAGAGAGTGTGGACCGAAAGTCAAAGGAGCTGTTAACGGAGTTCTGTCCTTCAGACTGGCAATGTCTTTTCTAAATTAAAAAAAACATAAACAGCAGCACTTCCTGCCGTTTGTGACTCAGCGATTAACTGTCTGATTATCATTATCCTTGAATTCGCAGAGCTCCTCCGGCCTCTGTCTTCCAAGTGCAGGAATTAAAGGCGTGCCCCACCACTGCCTGGCAACTGCCTGATTATTAAATCTATAATTTTATAGATTTATAAAATAAATCTATAAATTTTATAGACTTATAGACTATCTTCGAAACTATACCTTTCGGAGATAGTGAATCCACTCAAAGACAAAGAATTGTATTGTGCAAGCAGACAAGAACAAAACCACTACAAGATTTGGGAACAAAAGGAAAAAGAGAAGCAGGGACCCTGGGTTTCCGCCTAAGCTCCACAGAGATGTCTGCAGGCATTCTAGCAGGGCCACCATGCCTCCCCAATGTCAGACGCTTTTGACAGAAGTCAGAGGCAGGTTCAGCCACCAACTGCTGGCCCAGTTGCTGCGACCAGGACAAGACTGTCTCCACCTAGTGTGTACCACATGTGGGCCCCAGCACGGCAGCAGGGACATCCCTGCGGACGAAACCCCTCAGATTTCTAAGCAGAGACTTGGGTGGGGCAAGTCTGACTCCCACCAGCTCGTCTGATGAAACCTAAAGTCTGGAGTGAAGCAGGTAGGTGAGTAGTTTTCCAATGGTATCCAAGGACTCCTCGGGATCCGCCGGGGTTCCAGACCAGGAAGAACACAGTCCACAGTCCAGCGATTCCTGACGTGACCTTCGTAGCCTGTTCCACTGCCTGCTAAGTGACACAGCCAGAAGGCTTCTCTTGGAAAACCATCCTGTCTTGCTGTTTATTTATTTAGGAAAATATGGAACAAATGAGAACGCAAACGGCTGTGGACAATGTGGTCATTTCTAAAATGTCCTAGAGGACTTGAGCCCAGGTTTCTGGGTCACCCAGAGACGTCAAAACCAAAACAGAACAAACCATAGGAGCAAGTTCGCCATCCGCACAGAGGACATGAAGAGGTCGCTCTCCTTTCACCTGAGGGATACCTCCGAGAGAGCACCAGCTCCCTTCCCATGAAGAGCACAAGAAACTTGAGGATTTGACACCAGAGCATCAACAAGCGATCCTGAGTGGGGGTTCTCTTCTCTCCCTCTCAGGAGGTTTACACACGCTCCTACTCTGATTTCTGTTACTTCGTTGTTAAATCTTTGAGACAGCCTCACAGAGCAGGCAGGCATCCCTTGTAGTGGAGGCAACGGTGACTTGTTCTGCCTCCCTAGTGCTGGGATCTCAGACATGAGCCACAGTGCCTGGCTCCATTTTCTTGAAATACCTTTTTTACTTTTTCCTAATTTTTTTTATTGCATTTGTGTGTGTGCGCGCACGCATGCACACACGTCTGCAAGCAGATGCACACATATGGCATGGCGTGAGTGGGGAAGTCTAAGGGCAGTTTGCAGGAGTCGCACCTTTATTTACTGAGCCATCGTGCTGATTTAAAAAAGTATTTAAAGGAGAGGTGATTGACAGCTAAGAGTGCTTGCTGCTAGTTCCCAGCATCCATATCAGGTGGCTAACAACCTGTACCCCTAACTCTGGGGGATTCAAAACTTTCTTCTGGTCTCTGAGGGAACCTGCATACATGTGGCGCACACACGCATACACATAAATATTTTTTTAATTAAAAATCTAAAAAAATAGTTGCGAGTTATAAGGAACTTTTTTTTTTCTGAGCATGGTTGTGCACACCTTTAATCCCAGCACTCAGGAGGCAGAGGCAGTTAAATCTCTAAGGAAAAGGATAGCCTGGTCTAAATCAATAGTTCCAAAATAGCCAGGGCTACATAGTGAGATCTTGCCTCAAAAACCACTTTTTAAAAAGTTTTTATTTTAAATTCTGTTGTTTAGCAATCTCCTCAAAGATAAAACAGTTGTGACTGGGATGTTCCAGAGCCGTGGTTCTCACCCTTCCTAACGCTACGACCCTGTAACACAGTTCCTCATGCTGTGCTGACCCCAACCGTAAAGTTATTTTTGTTGGTCTTCATAACTATAATTTCGCTACAGTTATGAATAGTAATATAAATATTTGATATGTGACCCCTAAGGAAGGGTCATTTAACTCCCAAAGAGATTGCCAACCACAGGTTGAGAACTGTTATTCTAAAGGCAGATGAAGCATTCCATCCTGCAGGGAAGTGCCTTAAAACTCAGGAAGTAGACAACTCAAAAGCTTCAGAAGCCCCTGAAACTGACCAGAATCACTAGGCTCCTCAGTAGGACGGCTGAAAGATGCTCAGAAGAGATGGTCTCCAACTCGCTGAGCCGCCTGCAGGCTGTGTAGTGTATTCCAGGGTCCCAGCTTTCATGAGCTGTCACCCACACTGGGGTGGGCTTTGGTGACACCGCTGTCTTTGAGTCATTTCTGATCCTGTAGCCCCTCACCCATTCTCCAGAAAATAACCCCAGTAAAACTCGGTGATTCACCAGTTTGGACTCTGGTTGTATCCTTACTTTGGTCTGTCACTGGTACTCTATCTGAGGACAGTAAAAGTTTGCTCGCATCTCTCCACAAATATTGTCACCCAAATTGAACAAACAGCAAGCCTTGTTTCTGCAGCAAGCCAAGCCATGCCCCCATCCCACATCTTCCTTTATCTCCTGCCTACTCTAAGCGGGAAGGGGAAGACAGTCACTTTTGAGGTTAAAGTCACTACCGCACCCTCCAGGATGCGCTTCTTAGTCACTCCAACAGGTGGGCAGGGGTTAGTCCATTTGCTGTTTGCAATTCACAGCAATGGTCTATGGAATTCACAGATATGACTCAGCCAACACCAAACCACTTGGATGGGGCGGGGGATATGCTCTAGGTTCCCGAGAGCCCCTGGGAAGACTTTGATCAGTCAGTCTATCCAAATGCAACCTTTAGTGTGTGTGTATTTCTATTTGAAAGCATCCAAGGTCACACTCTGATTTACTAGCACCCTACTCAGACAATGGCATTAACTCCTGCCAGACAGAGCAAAGTTTCAGTGACCCCCATATTTTCTTCACTGGGCACATTCAGGCTCCTCTGAACTTCAACATTGTACATAGGGGTTGTTCCCAACAGCAAGATCACCAACAAAAGCACCAAAGGTTTCCAGTGCACCATGAAAAGGTCACATGTTCACAGCACGAGAGCCGAAACATTGAGAAAGCATCTTCCAGCTGACAGCGCTCATGTTGAGTAACTGCATTGTTTGCACTGCTCTCAATACATCTGCAAAGGACTGAGGGGGAGCCATGAAAACTGACTCTGGGGTTATCATCAAGTCTTGCTGAAGAATCAAATTCACAAATATGGGCTGAATAATGAGAATTGATTGTATTTTATGACAATACAATTTTAATCACCTTGGGTGACCAAAGTGAAACCGACCAACGGCAGTTCCTAAAGGGACTGCCTCGTTCCCACCAACCTAGTGACACCCTCCTCCTGCACAAATGCTCTGGCTCTCGCTGGCTTCTCTTGAGTTGAATGCTTCCCTGATTTTGGCTCCTGCCTCAGTCTTAGCTATTCTTCCTCTGGGAGGCAAGGTCGGGAAGCTGGCCTAGTCCTCGGTACTAAGAGCTGACCTATGCTGATTTATGCTGACCTCCCTTCTCAACCTGCATTCTGTGGTCACTCCTAGGTAATGATGTAGATGACATCTGCCAGGAATGAGGTTAGGAGGATGCTGAGCATGCCAATGCACCTGCCTCAATATGGCTGCTATATGGCCTGAGCCTGTTAACACTTGGGAACCTGAGTCAGTGCATCTGTGAGATGCAGCCAGAACAGCACTCCATCATCCATGGGCCCTGTGAGGGTCCACAAATCAACTCAAGATGGTGCACACAGTCATCCTACTGTGTCCCACGCTAAAAGAGGCCTGGGGCAATCCTACCAAAAGCAATCTACAGATTCAACACAATGCCCATTAAAATCCCAGCAAAATTCTTCACAGACCTCAAAAGAACGGCACTCAACTTCATATGGAAAAGCAAAAAAAAACCCAGAATAGCCAAAACAATCCTGTACAATAAAAGAACTTCTGGAGGAAACACAGTCCCTGACTTCATACTCTACTACGGAGCTACAGTACTGAAAACAGCCTGGTATTGGCATAAGAACAGACAGGAGGACCAATGGAACCAAATAGAAGACCCAGATATCAACCCATACATCTTCAAACACCTAATTTTTGACAAAGAAGCAAAAAATATCAAATGGAAAAAAGAAAGCATATTTAACAAGTGGTGCTGGCATAACTGGATATCAACATGTAGAAGAATGAAAATAGACCCATATCTATCACCATGCACAAAACTCAAGTCCAAATGGATCAAAGACCTCAACATAAAGCCAGCCACACTGAGCCTCATAGAAGAGAAAGTGGGAAATATACCTGAATGCATTGGCACAGGAGACCACTTCCTAAATATAACCCCATCATCACAGACACTGAGAGAAACAATTAATAAATGGGACCTCCTGAAACTGAAAAGCTTCTGTAAAGCAAAGGACATGGTCAACAAGACAAAATGACAGCCTACAGAACGGGAAAAGATCTTCACTAACTGCACATCAGACAGAGGTCTGATCTCCAAAATAAACAAAGAACTCAAGAAATTGGTCACCAAAAGAACACATAATCAAATAAAAAAAAAGGAATACAGATCTAAACAGAGAACTCTCAACAGAGGAATCTAAAACGGCTGAAATTAACCCATTTCTATTAATCTATGTATCACCACAAGGCCGTGGCCTACTGGTAAGGTTCCGGCATCTTTCTCCTTCAGCAGCTACATAGCATCTTTTTGACTCTGCTTACTCTCTCTATATATCTGTTTGAATTTCCTGCCTGGCTTTATTCTGCCCTGCCACAGGATGAAGCAGCTTTTTTATTAACCAATGGTAATAGAACATATTCACAGCATACAAAATGTGTACAGATGGAGACTATGAATATAAACTAAGATGTGTACAGCCAGAGACTATGTCAGTTAATATTGTCAGCTTGGAAGGATTTAGAACCACAGAGGAGACAAGTCTGTGGGCAGGTCTAGGAGGGACTTTCTAGATGGGTTAACTGAGAAGGGAAGGCCTACCCTAACTGTGGGTGGTCCTGTGCCATTAGAGGAAGTGGCAGAGTGCCAGAGGTCATCCCTCTCTGCTTCCTGCCTATGGGCCCTAAGTAACCAGCTGCTGTGCAGTCCTGCGGCTGTGCCTTCTGTGCCATGATAGACTGGACCCTCAAACTGTGAGCCAAAACAAATCCTCTGCCCCACAACTTGCTTTTGTTGGGCATTTGTCATGGCAACAAGAAAAGTAACTAATCCAGAGACCCAAGTGTTGATGGCAATGTGCACTGTGTAATTATTTATAAAAATGTGTGTGTGTGTGTGTGTGTGTGTGTGTGTGTGTGTGTGTGTGTGTGCGCGCACGCACACACGGGTATTAGCCCAGTCTCAAGGCCACTGCTAAACAAGTCTGGTCTAAATGCAAAGGCTGCAGGAAAAGGGGGAGGTGAAGCTGAATCCAGGCCAAGCAGGGGGTAGCAAAGAACTGGGGTGTGAAGGGCAAGGAAGACGGAAGGACTGTAGGAGGCAACAGGACAAAAGACGGAGCCAAGAGTCCAGGTCTCTGTGCTGGGCAGAGGCCCAAGAACCTGGCTCCTCTTCCCACGCCCTGCTGACGCCTCTGTTCTCTGATCATCACCCAAAGACAGAAGAAAACAAGCAGCTGGACAAGCTGATGTCCCAGCAGCCAGCAGGTAGCCAGCTCCCTAAACCAGGTCCTGAAGCAGCAATACACTCTCTGGAGGGCTTCCAGTGTCCTTTCAGAGTATAACGAAGGCCAGAAGAAGCTAAGCCCTGGAACAACCTACTGTGCTTAGAACAGGTAGACAGACACTGTGAGAAACGAGTGTGGGGATAGGGAAGAGAAGGAGGGAGAACTCATGGGGCCTGGGCTCAGGCAGCCCCAGCCATGTTTCTACTGTACCTCTGGACTGTCAGATGTGTAGCGACTGAGCTGGCGTTGTCACCATGATGGGAAGAGTCAGCTAAGGGTGGGTGTCCCAGGTCTGCAGGAGCAGCTGGCTGGATGAAATTATCGGTTCCAGGGGAGCTACGGAGAAGGAAAAAAAAGAGTCAAGAAACTCAGGAAGTTCCCAGGAGATGCAGATGTATTTTAACATCTGGCCCTGGGCAGGGCTCACACTCCCTCTCTGTAACAGGAAGGAGATAGCTGTGCTTCATATAGATAGTCCAAAGATATGCTGGTCCAGGAAGAGTGCTCTATCCATGGCTCAGCACAAGCAAGTACAGAAACCTGTAGGAGGAGGTTAGCGTTTACAGCTTCCACCCACCGTAGTCAAGCAACCCCTTTGGGGTGTTGTTTTTATTACCACTTAGAAATAAAGGCACAGGCAGGTTGAGTAACTCAAGTCTGACCTCAGCAGCCACCTTCTCCTTCACCACACCTGGCTGGACCCCCAAGATGGAGGAGTAAGAGAAAGGTAAGCAACTCCCAGTGCAAGGCCATTCCTATCTTTGAAGACCATGATTAGGAAGGAGTTTGACATTCTGCAGAACAGGAAAAGGTCACTGTAATTAGAGCACAGACAAAGTGGGGCTATGGAGGGAAGAAAGGCATGCGAGGTAGGTCACAAGATCAGGGGGAGAAACTAGGACTTGGTCACAAGCCAAAGGACTAGCCTGAAGCTTCTAAATGGTCAGGCACCAATCGGGGCCCCTGGCATGTGTATGAGTGAGAGTAGGTGGGCCCAGGAAACGTCCTAAAACTACATTCTAAAAACCAGTGGGTAGGCCCAAATGTATGCCCATGCATTAATATTCTCTGTGGGTCCTACCCACCATTCCAATTCCTCTGGGGCAGCCGCTGGAGCCCCATGGCTACACATAGGGGTCAAGGAGGTCATACAAGGAAAGAGGGGGTAAGGAGCCAGTTAGGAGGGGGAGGAATGGCCAGGATAGGTCTTTGGTGGATTACAACTTGGAGACTCCGAAATTATGGACATGATCAACTTTCTAAATATCAAAAAGTCAGAGGAGAAAAACAGTCCTGGAGTTTTGACAGCACACACAGCACATCATAAAAGATCCAGCTTCCTTCAACACACCATGGCCTTTCCAAGATACTATTTCAGGAGATGATGAAGGCTGGGAGTAGGGAGACTGTGGTCACAGTAGCAAAAGCCACGGAAGGTGACCAAAATGTCCAACGGTGAGGAGCGGTTTATCAGATTGAGGCACAGCCACAGAACAGATTCATTTGCAACGGTTTCAGAATATTGGTTGAGCTTGGGGCATCTGGGTGAAAATATTTTCATTATTAACTGAAAACCGGAAAAGTAAACTATGGGTCACATAATCGAGCCTCGTGTGGCTGTGTGCAGCAATGAAGCAAACAGAAACAGTACAAATGGGCCAGCAAGCAAGGTAAAACCTATGGCAAGGTGTTATCAGCATAATTCTTTGGCTCAAGCTAAGCATTTTTCTTCATAGATTTGGTATCTATTTTCTAATTCTTTTTTTATGTTTTTTTATTTTTTTTTTTTGTTTATTCAAGTATCCGAAAACACTCTTTCCACTTCCTCCCCTCCTCCCAATACCCTCCCGCTTCCCCCACTCCCTCTCCTCCTCCCTCACCATTCCCAAGAGCAGTCAGGGTTTCCTGTCCTGTGGGGAATCCAAGTTCCTCCCCCCTCCCTCTGGGTCCAGGAAGGTGAGCATCCAAACAGGCCAGGATCCCAAAAAGCCAGTCCATGCAGACGAAATTCTTTAAAAGAAAATTCAATTATAGTCTAATTTATTGTGTATGTGCGTGTGCGTGCATGTGTATGTGCATGTGTATGTGCATGTGGTGGTCAGAACACAACTTCCAATAGGGGTCTTGGGGATTGAACTCAGGTTCCCGGGCCTGGCAGCAGACACCATTTGCGGCTGAGCCATCCCATGAGCCCTGTTTTCTGGTTCTATGCTGAATGAATACCACTAGTATAGTCAACGTAAACAAGAAAATATATTTTAGAGAGATTTCAGGTGTCAAGGAACAACTTAGCTCCCTGTCCTAGTGACTGACTGCTTTGTGACACGGGCACCATCAGAGCAACACCACTTCCGAGCTCACGCCATCCCCGTGAAGACTTGCCCTCCTCATTCTGAGGCAGAAACACACCCACACTCACTCATTAGGCATCGCCCGAGAAAATGAAGGCACAAGAGAGAAGTTTCCAAAAACATATACATCCACCCACCCAGAGCATGGAATGGCATTTTTCAAAGACCACTGACACTTCCCCAAGTTTTGTGAACAGAAATAGTTTCTGGGCGACAGTTTGACTAATATCCTGATCAGTTATGACGTTAGTGTGCAAGCATGCTATTACATTCGAAAACTGTCGATGATGTCAGGAGGGCTGGATTCCAGAGCAGCCCCACCTTGGGATGTCTGCCAGGTGACTGCTTGGGACTTTAGCTTTTCCATATGTAAGAGTGAAGGCCTGGGCTGCACCGTAACTGCGGGGTTCCTTGATCCAGTCAAGCCCCTTACTCTGCTTACTAACTTACCTCCCTCTTCCTGCTGCTTACATTAGCTCTCTGCGTCGACAGGCTACAGGCTGAAGCATTAATAAGTTTCCAGTAATGGTCTGGCAACCTCTTGTATAAAATATAAAATTACGATTTGAAATACACATGTATGTGCATCTAGAGTAAGTGAACGAACTGCTAAATATCTGTGCTTACATAGATGAGTACATATATCAAATTCACACTGTACCACCAGCTCGGAGACCTTCCTGATTTCTGGGCAGCTAGAACTTCTTATGAAACCTCTCTTCAGGGGCTGAAGAGATGGCTCAGTGGTTCAGCACACCGGCTGCTCTTGCAGAGGACCTGGGTTTGGTTCCCAGAACCCGCCTAGTGACTTGCAACCATTTGTAACTCCAATGCCAGGGGATTCAATACCCTCTTCTGACCTCTGTGGGCACCAGGCACAAATGTGGTACCCATACATGCATGCAGACAGAACACTCACACACATAAAAGTAACATCTATAAGAATTTCTTCAGCAGATCTTTGGGAGTTCAAGGCTAACCTGGACTATACAGTGAGTTCCAGGAGAGTTGGGTTTACAAAACGAGATCCTGTTTCAAAAACTATTTTAAAAAATTTATTTTTTAAAAAACCCCACATTTCTTCACAGATCTACTGAATGAAACTATAAAAGCTTTCTAAATTCTACTAGTGGATAACACTGAATCTAGAACGACTAAAATATTTTTCAGGGGGCAAATTTTGGTTAGAGATTTCAACTACCAGCTCCTACCACCAGCTGCCGGGCCCCCTGCAAACCTAGGCAGCGGAGGTTGAGTGGTTGGTGGCATGTGTGGGGAGCTTGTGCCAACAAGTGCTTTTCCAAGAGACTGTGCATCATTACGACAGACCGAGGCAGCAAGGGCCCTCCTTTCAAGAGGAAGGTATTGTGAGATAGTTAACTCTTTTGGGGGCCTGCCACCCAGTTTCCAAATAAATCACAGATGGAGGTTAATTCATAGTTACAAATGCCTGGCCTTAGCTTGGCTTGTTTCTTGCCAGCTTTTCTTACCTTAAATTATTTCGACTGCCTTTTGCCTCTGGGCTTCTTTCCTTCTTTCCCCATGGCTGGCTGGGTGACGGGGTGGCTGGCCCCTGACATCTTCCTCTCTCTGTCCTCTGGCTCCTCTTTCTCTCTCCTCCCAGATTTCTCCTTCTATTTATCCTCTCTGCCTCTTAGTCCCGCCTATCTTTGCTCCCATCTGGCTATTGGGCATCCAGCTCTTTATTAGGACCATCAGGAGTTCTAGACAGGCAAAGAACCACAGTTTTGCAGAGTTAAACAAATGCAGCATAAACAAAAGTCACACCCCTGAAATTAACATTCCAATAATATCCCCAACAGGAAGGTGTCCACGTGCTAGCGTGAAAGGGCCAACTGACACCTCAGGCTCCACACACTTAGTACATCTGTGCCCCATCAGCATCCTGTGCACACCTGAGTGAATAGCTAGCTTCACACATAGTACATCCATCCCCATCTGCATCCTGTGGGCACCTGAGTGAATAGCATGCAGCCATACACTGCAAGTTGGTAGGCTAATCCAGAGTAAGGTAAATTCAAAATGCAAGGAATAGTTTCTCAGGTGTGGTATCTTAGTGCGTCAGGGCGATGTAGCAGATGCCACGAGACTGATGGCCTAGAAACCACTGCTCTGCATCTCTCAACATTCTGGAGGCGGAGATTTCATAATCAAAGCCAGCAGGTCTGCGGGCTGCTGGGAGTCCTCCTCCAGGCTCAGTGTGTGCTGTTTCACTAGGGCACAGGGAGCTTTCCCTGGTTCCCTGCATAGAACACGAGTCCCATCCATGAAAGCTCGCCCTCACACCTAGCCATCTCCCCAAGTCCCCACCTCTTAACATCTCCTCCTGAGCCTTCAAGTCTGTTCTAGCTAGTTTTATGTCAACTTGACACAAGCTAGAGTCAGCGAGAGAAGGAGTCTCAATGGGGGGGGGGGGGCTCCATAAGACAGGGCAGTAGGCAAGCCTGTAGGACTTTTCTTAATCAGTGATTGATGTGGGAGGGCCTAGACCTTTATAGATGGGGCCACCCCTGGGCTGATGGTTCTGGGTTGACAATAACAAACAAACAAACAAACAGAACACGTGGAGCAAGCCATTAAGCAACACCACTCCACAGCCTCTGCATCAGCTCCTTCCTCCAGGTTCCCTCCCGCTTTGAGCTCCTGTCATGGCTTCCCTCAAAGGACTATGACTTCAGATATGTAAGTCACATTAACCTTTTCCTTCCAAGTTGCTTTCGGACGTGGTGTTTCATCAAAGCAATGGCAACAATTACTAAAAGAAGGTCTTAGGCTATGAATTTGGGAGGACACTGTTGGACCCTAACAAGGGGTACCCGATGAACAAGCTGCCACAGAAACCCAGGATTCTTCCAGGCCAGAAGGATCTGGTGAGGATCTAGCAACAGTCTAGGAGCAACTGAAACAAGGGAAGGGCATCATTGGTCCAATGTGTGTGAAGAGCCTTGCAAATTAAAGACGGTTCCTCAGGCTGAGCGCAGGTTCCATCGTCAGCACCATACAACAAAATGAAAGCTCCCTCCCCCTCTCCCTTACTGTTTGGTCCTAAAACCACTGGCTTTCCTTCCCCTTCCTCTGGTGGACAAGAGTGGTGTGGAGGAGCGAGGGCAAGGGTAGCAATGGCATAGAGAAGACCAGGGTTCTAAGGAAGTCACCAGCACAGGGAGGACAGTCAAGAAAGCAACAGCAAGTCAGGTAGGACAAGCCAGGCTCTCATGAGAAGAGGATCTGCAAGGACTAAATGTGATGGGGCTGGAGGAAAAAGAGAAATGGAGTTAGACAGCAGCCATCTCCCGCAATCAGAGATTATCAATTAATCTGGGATCGAGGCAGAGAGACGTGTATGCATGTGTGTGCATGAGTGTGCCTGTGTGTGCCTGTGCATGGACAGAGAGCCTCAAAAAGGAAAACAAGGGACTAGAGAGATGGTTCATCAGTTAAGAGCACCGATTGTTCCTCCTGGAAAGTGGGGTTCAATTCCCAGCACCCACACGGCAGCTCACAATAAACTCTAGTCTCCTAGGATCCAAAGACCTCGGAGGGCACTGCATACACACAGGGCACAGACATACATGCAGGGAAAACACCCATATACATAGAATAACAATAAAGGTTAAAGAATTAATAAAAGATAGAAAATACAGAAAGTGTTGGGTCACAATCCATGGAATTAAAGTAATAACCCATGCATCCGTATGGACTGAAATGATAACAAGGACAGATGAATGAACAAGGAGGACAGAAAGAAAGCATTTTATTTGTATGAGGAATGGTGGAAATAAAGATACTACCACTAAGGGCCCATCATGGAAGAGGTGAGTACAGGCCAGGCAGGGGACATGGAAGGATACCAAGGTAGGCGGGTGGTGGCGCAAAGAAGCAAATGGTAGCACGGTCTCTAAGGCTCCTCTACCAAATGCCAACTGATCACAAAATGAAAAGGGATAGCTTCATGGTGGAGATGTCTGGTATTGCCAGCCTTGCCAGGTATTGACCAGGGTCGCCTGCCACCACTGAGAAGGCCCAGCTTCACGGCTGTAGAATCCCTGCTCCAAATGGGCGGTTAGTCTCCACACAGATGCAGACAGATTGAAGACTTTCTCCATCGGGAAACAGCTATGCTCTTCGAGGTCAAGGGAAACTGGGAAGAGGTAAGCCAGGACCCTAGACTGAGAGAGTGTGGGCAAGTATGACACAGGACCCAGCATAGGACTGCACCCTGGATCTGATGGGGGAATGAACGGTGGTAGTGATGCTGAGAAGATTCTGAGGATTGACGAGGACTCCCCATTGGGTGGCTGCATTGGCACCATGCCGGAGGATGCTGCTGTTGGGAAAATGCATGCTGGAGCTCTGGAGGGCTGGGGGGTTTGGTTTGGAGGGGGCAACTTTATGCAACTTGTTTTTGAATGGTGCATGGAGTAATAGTAAGAGATACCCATAGAGCGAAGGGGTGACGGGCAGAGCCTGCATGGGAAGTGATCAGCAATTGGAGAATTCGGGTGAATGGAGTGTGGGCGTTCTTTGTGCTGTTCTCACAGCGCAATTGGAACGGCAATGTGTACAGCAAAATTTAAACAAGGCCTTCCTGAGCAAGGCCTGTAGGCAGCCGCCCAGAGCTCGGTCTGGCTCTGGAGGGCAGCACGGGTTGTGGGGAGGGCAGGATGATTAAGGTAATCACGGGGCTGACACTGGATGGCTGGGGCTAGAGCCAGCTCTGAGGGGCCTCAGAGTATCAGGAGAGCAGGACAGGAACCTCTAATCTCAGGGTGACGGATGTGTCACAGAGCTATTTGCAGGCAAGTGGCGGGACGTTTAAAAACTGACGGTCATGTTGCTGTAGAGAATAACCAAAGAGAAGAAGAATCCCCGGCGAGGGAGCCCAGAAAGAGCTCTGGGACTCTCCAGGAGCCAGGTCAGGCTGGACAGGACACAAGCCACTGCAGAGGAGGGGGCTTCAAGATGTCCTAGGGTTGAGGGAGCGGCAGAGGGAACAATCAGGGACCATTTGTGATCTGAGCATCTAATGACTTGGCAAGTTCCTAACTGCAAGCGTCAGACATAAAAACTTAGGACTTCCTGTGTCATTAGGGACTTATCTCTAACAAGGGTTAAAGATTATTTACTTAGCTTTAAAGGAAGTCCGGTTCAACTTAAATAAGTTTACATCATTCTGACTAATAGCACGGATCCCTGGAGTTTTTCACTTTGCTGTTGACATTGCTATATTTAAAATTTTTTTTTCTTTCTATTTTGAGGATCTCATGTAGCCCAGGCTGGCTTTAAACTGCCTGTGTGGGTGAGAATGATCTTAACCTTGAACTCCCGACCTCCTGCCACCGCCCCCAGTGTGCTGGGATTACAGGTTAGGTGCTCTGGAGCCAGGTTTCCAAAGCTGGGGATTTGACTGAGGCCTTTGTGTCTACCAGGCAAGCACCAACGGAGCTCCACTTTTCCCTGGCTGTTCTTTCTTCTTTCTCCTAATGTAAGTTGAGAATCTTACTTCGTTTTAGCAGTGGGGTCTCACCACGTTGCCCACACCAGTCCACTCTCATGCCAAGGCCTCTTGACTAGCTGGGACTGTGAGCCTGCACCACAGTGTCAGCTAAGGTAGATCACTAACCTCAGGGCTGGGCTCGCCAGAAACGGGGCTGCACTGAAGAGAACTGGACGAGTTCTCGCAGTCAGAGCCTGGCAGCCTAGGGCGGCTCACCTCTGCTGTCTGGGTTTCGGAAGGCATGCCAAAGTTTGGCAGAATGGAAGCTTCTCTGGTTGCGAATCTCCTGCAGAAGCCATAGGCCAGTTGTGAGCTAGTATGATACAGGAGGGGGAGGGGAGGATGTATGCCGCCTGGAGCACACCCAGGGAGTGGCCTTCCCAGAGCATCGCTCCTGAGCATCCTGGGCAAATATCTGTCCTCTGGGGAGTGAAGAGGACAGAATCCTTGCTCTGCTTCTGCCAGTATTCACTGAAGTATGGCTCTGGGCAAGCCAACCTGGGCTTTCTTTATCCGGATCTGGCAGGTAAAATTGGGACAAGTTTGGCCTGGCATTCCTGCAGGCCAGGCAGAAGCGGAACTAAGATTCCTAGACCAGCAAGATCAACTTGCCTAGGGTCAGGCATGAAACTTAAGGCTGTGATGGTCCTTGACCATAATCTGGGAACGCTTGCTTTATTGTTACCAACACTCTGACGTACACGAACCTGGAAAGAGACCGACACAAACATAACAGCTTCATTCAGAAGAACAGCTACTCGCTAGGCCTGTGTGAAGGGCATCATCCTCCCTTGGCAAGCCTGTAGAATACGATCAAGATGAGACCAAGGGCATGGGAGTCAGGAAATCTCACAGCCAGCCAGAGGGAGGAACCAGGAAGATGCCTCCCACGGGGCTCTACGGAAAGGGGTTTGTGGGAATGATTCTGAGGCAGAGACAGACTAGCAGATAAGCAAGTCTAGCAAAGTGAAGACTTGGCCTTTGGGGTGGGGGGGGGGGGAGAAAGAAAAAAAAAGAAACACACTTTTTTTTTTAATAAGAGAAAATTTGCACAGTATCTCAGGGCTTCGCTAGCTGCTGTCTGTGATCCCTCAGGATTCCAGACAAGAGGGCAGCCTATTGCTTTACAGCAGTGGAGACCAGGTCTTGGGAATGCAATGGCTTGGCAAGGGAATACCAGTGAGAATTTGGGTCTTCCACCACTGACATCCTTCAGGAGCCCTGAAAGGCGCACAGCCCTGACTGGAGCGCAGGGAGGGCTCCAGAGGGGCACAAGCAGTCATGAGACTTCCCAGGAGACAGGAAGAAACAGCAGGTCCGGAGAGGAACTTGAGACCCGAAGCGACAAAAGCAAGAATATTTCTCTTTGCTGACAAACCTCAGCTCGGAGCTCAAAAGCAAGTTTGTGGGAACGTATGAATGCGTGAACAAATGAACCAACCAGCGACGGTTGCACAGCCATAAGGAGTCATAGCCACAGAGGTTGATATACTGCACCGTCTCATTTCAAGCTGAACTTCTGCTCAATTCAACTATGACCTGTGCTTTTCACGTCTTGTAAGGACTCATTTTTTTTTTTTAATCCTCAAATTTATTTTGCCTACTTCTGAAAAGCCCTGGGCTTTAGTACTGGGCCTTTGCTGATGAAGAAATAAAATGCCTCTTGAGAAGCAAATGGCTGCAAAGACTGTAAGGGCAGAGACCACCTCAGAACCATCCCTCTGCAACAAAGAGCGGCTTTGCCCGAAGCTCAGTCTCCCAATTTGTTACCCCGGCAACAGCAGTGGACAGACTCATAACGCCAGTCCTGAGAGCATCTATCTCTCCAGTAGGGTGCCTGGCCAGTGGGATGTGTTCCAAAGGGAAAGGTGCCATCAGCACAAACATAGCAGGTCCTCCCTCACTCCCGCCTTCCCTGCCAGGTATGCCTCCTCGGGTGGACACACTCCTCCTTCTCCCGGGCTGTGTGAGCACCAGGAGAATGAGGATCAAGAACCGACAGCGGTCAGATGGCAGCAAGCGATGGGACTAAGGCTTACAGGCACACAGGACGTGCTCAACACAGTGCAGACCTGTCTTCACAAAGAGCTAGAGCACATACTCGCGGTGGCTTGAATATGGTTTGCCTCTGCCAACCTCAGCTGGAGTGCAGTCCCCTCCCAGGCATGTTAAAAGGTGGCACCAGGTGACACCTGTAAGAGGTAATTAAGGCTCTGCCCTCAGGAGTGGATTAACCCATTTAGGCATCTAATGGATTAGTGGATTATCTTGAGAGTGGATCTGTTATAAAAGTCGGTCTGGCTAGGTCTCTCACATATTCCCAGTCTCTTGTCATGGGGTGCCCTGTACTGGTCTGTGGCTGTGGCAATGAGAAGGCTATCACCAGATGCATCCCTTTGACCTTGGATAGAGCCACAAGTCAAAACAAACTTTTTTTTTTCCTGGGTAACTCAGTGTGTGTCATTAACTGTGACACATTACTGTGTCACCAGTATAAAATGAATTAAGGTATCCCTCCACCCTAGACACTCGACAGAACATTCCATCCAAGCTGTTCCAGCTCTAGATCTGAGATCTCAGATCCCATGCAGGTTATGGTGGTTTCGACAACATCTAGTAACAGGAAGTGCAGAAGAGCCAATGGAGAGCTACCTCCAGGAAGTCTGAGCAGTGAGCCACGGAGGCCTTCCTCTCCAGGGCCCTAGGCATCGCCCCACAATATGAAGATTTGGACTGTTTGGTCTTATGGATCCCACCTAATCCTAAGGGAGCTGATCAGAAACCCAAAGCTCTAGAGGGAGAGCCCCCTGGCTGGGCTGAAAAATGACAGGGGAGCAGGTCCACACTTTGGAGCAATCTCAAGGGTGAGGACTAAGAATAGGAGACAGAGTGTGACCTGCTGACCCCAGCCTTTGGCCACCCAGGAGACCCTGAAAAGGAAGGCAGGACAGCAGATGGCAGGGAGCCTTCGAATCTACAACTTAATCATCCCTCCAAACCAAGCTGTTTTTGTTCCCATACTTTCCTGGTTAATGAACTCAGGTCTGGGTTTCACGAGGAGCTCAGGGGAGGAGATATTCTCAGGACGAGCAGAGAGCAGCCGCCACGTTTCTCAAAAGACTAAGACATAAACCCTTCTAGGTCAGGCAGATAACGACACAGTTGTTCCCTAATCAAAGAAGCGCAGCACAGTGCCAAGGCTCATTTAGCACCTGCAGGTCCTTCAAGTTAGGATTCCCCATCCCCCACCGCCTACCCCCACCGCCTACCCCCCACCGCTGGGGGCTGCTGTCCTGCAGCACCAAATACACAGGTACATTGCTTCTCCCAGGATACAGCATGGAATTCAAACAATGGAGGAATCGTTGGGAATTGGGTGGAGTTGGCAAGGACCTCAAGTGGAGCCTAGAGTAAAGCTCTGACCCAGCTGGATTATTTACTAGCCCTTCATAATCTTAAGCAAGCTCATTAAACTATTATGACCCTGTTTCTGAAGCTGTAACCTAAGGACGAAAAATCATGAAAGGGCACTGAGCATGGAGCTCAGCTGCGAGAGCGTCTGCCTAGCTCGCATAGGCTGTGGGATCCATCCCAGCACAGAATAAAACAAACCAGTGATGTAGGCTAGCCCTCAGGAGATGGAGGCAAGAGGAAGAAGGGCTCAAAGTCAGCCTCTGCCACACAGTGAGTTAGAGGTTAGAGACCAGCCTGAGCTACTTGAAGCTATCTCAAAAAAAAAGGAAAAAGAAATATCAAAAATATTAAAATTGATAGAAGCAAAAATAGAATGGTGGCTACCACGTAGTGTTAGACATGATTGTCTAACAGAGAGAGAGAGAGAGAGAGAGAGATTAGACTGATAAGGTAAGTAAGTACTGGGGCTCTGACCACACAACAATATCACTACATCAACAATGTTGAGCTGAACACTTAGCTGTATAGTTAAGATGCAAAACTTTACGCCAAGTGATTTGTTTAAGTGTGGTTTAAAAACATAGGTTAGCCAGGTGTGGGAACTTACACCCGTGACCTTAGCATTAGGAAGTAAGAAACAGGAAGACGTTGAGTCAGAAGCCAGCCTGGACTACAGAGCTACATACTGAGCTCCAGGCTAGCCTGGTCTATGCAATAAAATCCCCAAGTAAGGGATGGCACTCTCCTCACCATGGGTCATCAGGAAGCAGGATTGGGTCATAAATATTATACGGACACAGGGAAGTGACCCAAGCGAGGTGATGTTCATAACTGTCTGCTCTGGCTCTTTCTGGCTGCCACTTTATTCAGGCCAGAACCAACACCCCTCTAACATGTTTGAACTGAGAACAGGCATTCAACCCATGCACAATGAGCGGAAGGCAGGGCAGAGGCCTCCAGTATTTTTATGTAGACAGGAGACAACTTTGAAATTAACAACAAAATAAAAATGTATCAGAATCACAGATTTTTCTCTGGTTCTAAAACCACACGAGCAGTAAAATTACTCAGTATTTTCTCTGTCACACAAGAAGGCTGAGTTCTTGACCGAAGTAAATCCTTCCCTCACGAGGCAAGAGGGGAGAGGATCTAGTCCCTGAGCCGGTGAGGAACTTCTAGAGAAACGTTCTACACAGTTCTGAGTGCTGAGCACAGAGAAAAATGAGGCAGGGTCTTGTCAGACCTCAAGGAGACAGACTTTGAGACATGGAAGACCAGAGGACAACCTGGGAAACAGAAGGGGAACGGAGACTTAGAAGCAGCTTCGGCTAAAAGCACTGACTTTTCGTTTGGGCCTACAGCTGTCTGTCTTGGCTGCTGTAACCTCTGGATCAGATCCCTGTTCAACTCTGCAGGTAAATAACCACTCATTTAAGGGGCACCTGTCTGAAAATTACTAATACAAAGTTGAGTGGTCCTAAGTTTACTGACCCTTTCCTGGCCTCTTTCAGGGCTGAAGACACCAAGAAAGACATACGACCTTTTCCAAATGCCAAAACAGTGAGCCTGGAAGGCAATCACCCCATGATGAACTAAAATGCCCCCTCAAGGACAAGCAATCATCCCTTCCAAAACTGAACTTTCCCCCACCCCACATAGGAGCCTCCCCAGATTCAGCAGGGTCTCCCAGAACCAGATCTGACTTAGGGTTCAGGTAACATGAGCAGGCTTGTCTAGAAACACTCCTAAGCCAGGTACTTCAAGGCATGAACACAGTTCAGTCAAGGTGGAAGAGCTAGCATGGGAAAAAGGGATCTGGACACCAAAAGCCATAGGAAGCCTGGGGCTAAGGAAGAGCCATGTGCACAGTACCAGGAAGCAGGGAGAAGAAGCTACTGAGCTGACCAGACAGATCTTCTTACTGTGTGCTCCCCAGGAACCGGTATGAATGACACCCCCAGGCCCTCAAGGGCCTTAAATGCAAGAATGGTGAGTGGGCGCTTTTAAGTCTAAAAGGCACAGACACAGAGATGGCTCATAGACCTTGGGGGATTTAGTATGCACTGGAGAAGACCGCAAACGAGAGGAATGATGGAGCTGAAGAGAGCAGAGATATGAGCCAGGGGAGCAATGGCTTTCTCTTCCCAGCTCCTTCCGCCTAGATTTGCCCTCTGTAGCAGAATCAGGTTACACATCCTTTACTTGTGCCAGATCCAGGGAAAACATAAGGGAGTCCATGTAATTTGGGCCTAGATAGTAAGGTTAGTTAGTAGCTTCTAATGTGTGTAGCCCCCTTTGATGTGGGATGCTGTGAATGTGTTTTATTACCATTGGTTAGTAAAGAAGCTGATTTGGCCTATAGCTAGGCAGGAAATCCAAGCAGAGAGATAGGGAAAAAGAGGGCAGAGTCAGAGAGATGCCAGCAGCTGCTGGGAGAAGCAAGATGTAAGGTAATGCCATGGCCATGTGGCAATACACAGATGAATAGAAATGGGTTAATTTAGTTGTAAGAGCTAGTTAAGAATAAGCCTGTGCTAATAGGCCAAACAGTTTGTAATTAATAGTAAGCCTCAGAGTGATTATTCAGGAACTGGCAGGCAGGAGAGAAACCTCCAGTTACACCCCTTGTTTACATTTCACAGTAATAACTAATAATAATAAATAAGAAATACAAAGTACAGGAGACACCAGGAGATCTACCTCCAATAAACAGGCACCTTAACTATAAGGTAAAAATACTAACACAAATGACTGTCCCTTTGCAAAGCACTCTACGGTTTGCCAGTATCTTCACATACGTGGCTTCACCAGCATCCACAGCTCTGTGAAGCTGAGGGGCCTGCTTCACATTACCCCTACCATTAATTAAAGAGAAGAAAAAAGACTCCTGATGGTTTGAGACTCCTTCAAGGTTACACAGCTTGGAAGAGGAGAGACAGGGCTCCTAAGATTGGGTCTATGTCTCTAAATCCTGGGCAGTCTCTATATTGCCCCTCCCCAGCCCAGGGGTAATGAGTCTTGGGAACATTGCTCTCTCTTAACTGGCAGTCCTGAATCCATTAGTTAAATGAGAAGCTGAAACCCTATAACACAGTACACAGGGGCGGCAGAGATGGGGGTGGTGCTGAGCATCCCCATATCTGGAGGGGAACCTCCACTGCAGCCAATCGCTGTATTTTCTTGAGGTCATTACTCTATTTTTAGAGGTTTTGCCTTGCAAACTTTTGTCTCCCCGGGTCTTTGTTTTCACGCCTCTCATTTCTCTCAAATGATTTCATAATCTGTGGGATGTTTTGTCATCCCAGGGAGTTGCTGCGGCAGTGATTATTAAGGTTATAAACCAAGGACTGTGGCCTCAGTGGGGCAGAGGCAGAAAAATCTCTATCACCCGGTCGGATTTCACAGACCTGGATCTCAATGGGAGGGATCAGGGGATCTGGCCCCGAGGCCTTCTCTTTCTTAGGTGTGCTCCACTGGACAGCCTCAACTACTGGCGCTGCCAGCTTCTCAAACCTTCTAATAATCTGTGCACATGAACAAGAGTCTACCAGACCAACCCCAACCATCCAAGGACCAAATCCTAGGAAACACACACAGTCAGGTATACATCCGCATGCAAATGCTCTCCACCAAGCAAGCTCTCCTTGCAGGCTGCCCTCTTCTGCACCTATGACTTGAAGTCTGGCAGCCATAGGCTCCTTTCCTCATATTCTCTCTCGAATTCCTGTGACCTTGGCAGAGCCCTCTACATAGGTCACTACCGGCACTCTGAGTAGCAATTCCAGGTTGTGCAGGCCCCCGACTCTCACCCACCAGATGCCTGCAGTGCACGCAGTCACCAAGACAACCAGATACAGCCTCCTGGGTTGCTAGATATCCCTTCCAGGGAGCTTCAGCCTCAACCAAAGTCTGCCCATCAGATACAGATACGCTTGCCACCCCACCCCCATATACACACCCTTGAAGTCTTGAAGTCAGGTGTTTTAGGCCAAATTAGCATCTTATTTAATTCAACTGCCATCAACCACCCAGGGCCCTGTCACTTTATTGGAGTGGCTCTGGGAACTAGAAGTGTCTTTCCTCATTCGGAGTCTGTCTCCATGGAAACAACAAACAAATAACACCAATGCAATACCAAATAAAACCAGTGAGGCTGCCTGCGGGACCTAGCACCAACAGCACCAGGTCAGGTGTCTGGGGTCCTGCACTGGAGCCCCACTTGGAAGTGAGACCCTGGATAAGACCCTGGACTCCTTTGACAATTCTTTTTCATAACTGTTACGGGGAAACCTTGGTCTTCAAGCTTCCTTCCAGTTTAAATAGTCCAAGTATTCAAGCACGAGAGACAGGGATGAGGTGGACTAATTTTATCTAGGTCTCACAGGGGCCCAACACTTGTCCTGCAGACTCCCGTAAGCAAACATGCCTGTGTATGAATGACTAGAATACACGCAGGCCGTATTCCACAGACATAGTCTGAGGCTTGAGGTAACCTCAGAGTTCTTTTTAAGACGGGTCTTGTTATGCCTTGCCGGCCGACGTCCAACACGTCATCCCAAATAGCTGTGATTACAGGCACACAGCAAGGCACTCAACTCGGGACCTAACATCTGAGAGAGAGCCGAAGGAGGAGGAGGAGGCCTGGAGACCGAATCCACTCTGGTGACTGTATAAGGGGCAGCTGCTGGCCTATTTCCTGCTCCAAGTTTCCTTACAGGGAAATGCCTAGGACAGGGCTGGGTCTGTGAAGAGGAGACCCATGGGAATCCTTCCACTGCCCAGCCCAGCCCAGCCCTTCTAATTTCCAACTGTCAGCCTAAAAGCCTGAGAGAAGATTCACCTCTGACAGCTACGTGTGGTTCTGAATGGAAGTCAAAGTCATTGCTTCCTATGAAAGACTGTACTTTTGAAACTTGGCCTCCACAGGAGATCAGAGAAATGAATGGAGGGAATCCTCTCTGCTTCCTAAGAGAATTGTACTTTTCCCTGGGCTAAAACAGGCAGTAGTCTGCCCTGGGACCCTCAGTTTTCCATGTGCTGTTCAGTGGGGACCTGGGGTGGTCACAGGTGCACGTGTAAGCCCATTCAGCAAGCCCCTCCTCTCTCTCCTCTTCGGTAGGCTTCTACCACCTTCCATAAAGTTTCAGTTCTGTTTCCAACTAGCTACCACAAACTTTTGTCTCTGTATCTGACCCCAGAAGGCAGCGGTGCCCCGTCGCCGATCAACGCTGGACAAAGTTAGGAGAACAGCAGGCAAACGGAGGGGTGTTCCGAGACAATCACAACACTCCTGAGGCTGCGTGTGCAGGACACCCAAAGTCAGAGAACCCTGTGGCAGCCCAGCTGAGCTAAAGGACGCCTAGGGGGAAGCTAGGCTGGGTCACGTGCCGCGCTGGAGCCCAGAAGTGCACTCGGCTGTGCTGACGTAACTGTTCGAGAATTTAAAAGTCTCAAACTCGGAGGAAATCCTGTGCAGATCTTTAAGACTCATACACACGCATCTAAGTGGCTGCCAAAGGTGCCCCCAAGAGACCCGGTGTGGCCAATACTAATAGAAAAACAGAGGCCAGCGGAGACGGCATAGAGGCAGCCCCTGGATAAGGACACCCCACCCCCGCCCCAAACCAGGAGGACCCCCAACACTCCGCCCACAGACGTTGTCTCCTGGTGGCCCACTCAGGGGAACCAACCTCTGGAACGGACGCTTGGGTCCCGCTAGTTCCCTGACAGACACACGCCTCAGCCAGCAGGGAACACAATGTGTACTTTCAGCTCCAACACAAGTCCCTCTTAGGAAAGCTGAAAGGAGCTTCGCAGCCCCTTCTAGCGCGGCTTTGTCTGGCGGCCAAGGTCCTAGGGTCGTCTGTCTCCTCCCTGACCCCACGTGCGCCCGCCGTGGCCACTGCGCACTTACCCGGACGATCGGGGTTGGCCCTCGCGTAGCTACCTTCCTCCGGGGACGCAACTGCCAAAGAGTCCCCAAGACAGGCTGAGTCCTCCGAGCCTGGCGCGGTCCCCACCGGGTAAACCCAGGAAATGCAAACTTTCCCGGGGCAACGGGCGCGGGGTGGGCGCAGGCTCCCCGAAGGGCTCGGGAAAAGTTGCAGCACAAAAGGCCAATGACTGGGAGAGCGCCGGCGACCGGGCCAGGCTCCTCCCCCAGCTCCGAGCGCTCGGGGCCAGCGCAGCCAGCTGCTCGCAGGGGCGCCCGCCGCGCTCTCCTCCCCGGCCAGGAATGTGCAGCCCGGCGCGCCCACACGCACCCAGGGACCCGCCCGAAGCGCACCGGCAGGCAAGGGACCCAGGGACAGGCCCGCTCCCGAACGCCCTGCCGACTTCCAGGAGGTTTTGAGTCACAACAACTTGTTACTGTTAGTCTTTTTTCCACGGCGCTTTCCCCTGTGTGAAGGAAGGATTGGAGTCCAGAGCTGGGGCGGGGTTGGTTCCTGCCTGCTAGCGGGAGAAACCTTAGCAAGAAGTTGGAAGTGGGTGGGGTGGAGACACTACCTGGAACCACACTCTGGCCTTGTCTTCTGCTTGCCTTCCGGATGCCTAGCCACAGAAACTTTCGGTAAACCTCGTACAGCTGCTGTCCCGCCTGCTCGTTGACTGTTGCAGCTTCAAAAGCAGGCTTATTTCTAGGGACTGTGTACGTTTCTATTTGCTTTTTTGTTGTTTTGTTTTTCCTATAGTCTGAAGCGAACTCCTTCCCTCGCATCCCCTTTACACACAGAAGTGGTACTTCCCTGCCCACACCATACCTTTTCTCTGGAAATGACTGCCTCTAGACCCCACTTAGAAGAGAATGTGGCTGTATGTGGGTGTTAGGCTTCCTATTTTAAGGTTTGTGTCAAAGCAACCATTGCTCTATTTTATAGACTCAGGGACCAAAGGGCAGAAGACTCGTTGTGACTCAACACTTCCTTTCCTCCCCTTAAAGAAACAGATGCCCTAGGATGGAGTGCCCAGGTGAGAATTCCCTAGTAGGATTTGTAGACTTTGCAGCCACAAAAAATATTTTCTGTATTTAAAAAAAAATCACTACTTCTGACCGGACAGTGGTGGCGCACGCCTTTAATCCCAGCACTTGGGAGGCAGAGGCAGGCGGATCTCTGTGAGTTTGAGACCAGCAAGTTCCAGGACAGGAACAAAGCTACACAGAGGAACCCTGTCTCCGAAAAACCAACCAACCAACCAGCCAAACAAACAAACAAAGCAAGCAATACTCCTATGAGTCACATTTTGAGGACCATTTAATAGATTCTGGGTTCACTCTCTTGTCATGAGTGTATTGGTACCGGTTTGTTTGTTTATTTGTTTGTTTTCAAGACAGAGTTTCTCTGTGTAACCTTGGCTGTCCTGGAACTCACCCCATAGACCAGGCTGGCCTCCAACTCACAAAGATCCATCTGCCTCGGCCTCCTGAGTGCTGGAATTAAAGGTGTGTGCCACCATCGCCCAGCTGGTGTTGTATTATTGCGCTCATTTCACAAACTAGGACCCAATCTACTGATTTGCTTAAATGCGCCATCAGCTATTTCTGAAGGATCCCAGTTCGAGTTTCTGCGGCAGTGATAGAACACTGATCAAAAGCAGCTTGGGGGAGGAAAGAGTCTATTTCCACTCATACTTTATAATCCATCATTGGGGGACAGACACCAACGCAGGAGCGTCAAGCAGAAATCACAGACACATGCTGCACCAGGCCTTTCCCAGGTGAAACCCTCTTCCCCAGGTGACGACTGACTACACAGCCTTCATAATAGAGGAAGGTCCCTTTGCTATCCATGCCCCCCTCCCAACCCCCCACCCTGCCAAGGATGTCCCTACCCTAGTCCCGTTCCCCACCCCAGTCTGTGAACCAGAATGTGCTGGACACGACCTGAAATCACCTAGGAAGCGCCTCAACCCAGAAATTATCTAGCCCAGGTTGGCCTGTGGGCAGGTATTATGGGGGATTATCTTGACAGTTAATTTGTGTAAAAAGATCCAGGCTGCCGTGGGTGGCACCATTTCCTTGTTTGAGGTACTGGACTGTTCAGAGTAGGGTAGCTCACTGAGTACTGCCCAAACAGGCCGCATTCGTTTCCTCTCTTCCCCCTCGACTGTGGATGTGGCGTGACTAGCTCCTTGGATTTTGGCCTTAACGTCACCCCAGGGCGGAGCATGACCTGGAACTGTCAACTAAAACAAACCTCTCCTCCCCTGTGTTACTTTTGGCTAAGATAGTTTATCACAGCAAAAGAAAAGAAACTAGAACAATGAAAAAAAAAACCAATAGTTGCAGGTGGAATTAAGGCGCTAATCATCTGACCTTAAAATAAGGAGATTCATTTGGGTAATCTGGGTGTCCCAGTGAACCCAGTTAAATCACAGAGGTCCTTCTAAATGCAAGAGGGAGACAGATTGAGAGGGGGCGGAGTCTTCTGAAATACAAGGCCTGGTCCTGTCTACCAAGGAGGTTTTGCTCTGTTTACAGCCTCTGTTAATACCCTGCTGTGGCAACAGTGCAGAGAAGGGACAAATCTGGTGGACAGAGAACGCAGACGGGAGGCAGGCTGGAAACCTGCACTCGGACTAGGCCAACAGAGAAGTCACCATGAACTGCAGTCACCACCCCAAGCGCCCATGGAGACCTAAAGAAGTCAAAGACAGGACCCTGCCTGGAAAGACAGGAAGCAGGAGTGTGAAACCTGGAACACAACAGACATCAGTGCCTGGCACTGCCCTGCGAGCAACATTAGAATCTCGCAAGAGGCTGGAAAGAATCTCCACTCTATCCAAGGACTTGCTTCTTCCCATTGGACCAAGGGCCCCTCGTTGGTTACTCTACTCCTGAGCTAGCAATGCCACAGTTTTATACACAGAGAAATCCTTGTAATGAGGACTACATCAGCAAACATGGGAGGCCAGCTATAACTGACAGGGAAGACACAAAGCAGGACAGAGGCCAAGCCTTCCTAGACAAAGCACACGCTCACTCCTTGCTAGAGGGCTGAGTGTTCACAAAGTCTATCTTTTTGATATGCTAATGAACACAAAGAAACACTTAGGCACAGGGACCCGAAGTTTCAGCACTTTATTTTCAGAGACTCACAGGCCTCAGAGCACACAGACATGCCAGCTATCATAAGCTCTGCTTCACCAAAGGAGCTCTGATGGAGCCTCACTATCCTTTGTGAAAGGAGCAGGCAAAAACACCTTGATCCGAGAACTGCCATTTTGACTTCAGACTCCATTTTACCAGCAGGGTGAAATAAAGTTCAGGTCCCCACGCCCTAGTGAGGCTGAGAACTCTCCAGTGGCTGATCACCCTCCTCCCTAAACCATAGAAAGAGTCATTATGCATCTTTAGCTCTCTCTAGCAACATTATGGCTGTTCCTAATAGCAGAAGGAACAAATGAATCTGATTGACTGGACTAAAAGACGTGCATTGTATGTCAGTCGACAGTGATGGGTCCCTCAAGAAAGGTTCCTCATCTTTGATTTCTGGTTGGTGAAAATTGTAACTGTTGGGGGCTGGAGAGATGGCTCAGCGGTTAAGAGCATCGCCTGCTCTTCCAAAGGTCCTGAGTTCAATTCCCGGCAGCCACTTGGTGGCTCACAACCATCTGTAATGAGATCTGGTGCCCCCTTCTAGCCTGCGGACATACACACAGACAGAATATTGTGTACATAATAAATAAATAAATAAACAAACAAACAAATAAATAAATTAGAAAATTGTAGCTGTAACTTGGCAACAAATGTTTGTGAATTTTATGCTTATGAACCCCACTTTTGCCCCTGCTTGTGGCTTTCAGGAGGACAAAGTCTCCTGAGTCCCTGCCCTGCAGCCCTGCTTAGGTGGCGACTTACTAAACCTTCGGAAGCCGTAGGTGTTGTCTCTCTTTCCTCGTGGCGCATAGCAGGCTAGGTGTAACACTCTGGGGCCTGAGATGCACTAGGATTGAAGTTATATGCATGGAGGCCTCTGTGCCCAATCCTACCTTCAGGAGAGGATGGCTACCACCCAACACAGACTGAAAAAGAATCTTTAACCCAGTGTTGGGTATGGGGAGATATTCCAGAAGAGGGAAGGCATTGGCTGAGTTTCAGGTAACTGACTGGAATTACTTGAAGACGTCTCCAGAGCTCTCCCCAGTAATAATCAGTTAAAGAAAACTAAAAACACAATAGAAGTTTTTATTTTTGAAACCGTGTTTGGCTTTCTCTGCTTCCTGTGTACAGAAAAGATGTGAACAGTCAGTGTCCGGCTCCTGCTGCCTGCTGCCTGCTGCCTGCCGCCGTACCTTCCCCCCATCGTGGCCTCACTCTCTGGAACTGTAGGTTCCATACCAACAGGAACTGACCAATACAGGAACCAAGAAATAGGGCAGTGATATGGCCACTGATAGCCATGAAGTCGAGAAGTCTTTGAAACCACTGCTTACAGCTAAGGGTTTGCCTTGGGTCTTAAAGGAGACTTTGAACATAGGTTTTGAGCAGTGCTGGAACCCTTAAGATTTTGGCAGCTCATAAAAGCAAACTGAATACATGTTACATTGTGAAGGGGTGAGAGCCTTTCGGCGCCAGGCTTCACCAGCACCAGCTGTCCATCAACCCTCTGCAACACCGTTTCTAACAAGCAAGTTACTCCTTAGCCGTGAAGCAAGCAGTTTTGCTCCATCGTGTGTTTTCACTGTACGCTATTCCCTCGCCAGAGGCCTAAAAGTATGGAGCCTGACAATCACAGACTGAAGCCTCAAAGGCTAGGGGACCATCTGGACAGGTTGATCTTCAAAGGGTGCAGCTCCACTGGAGGAAGTCAGTCATTGAGAATGGGAGGCTTCATAGCTGGACCCCACTTCCTGCTCACCCTCTGTTTCCTAAGTGTAAACAGTCAGTCTCCTGCTCCTGCGGTCAGGCCTTCTCTGCTCTGTTATGTATTCCCCACCACGATGGAACCAAAGCACACCTTTTCTCCCTTCAAAAGTGCACTGTATATCAGGTAAGCTTGTGTGTGTGTGCGTGTGCGTGCACTTATGTATGGAAGGTCAGAAGTTCAAGCATCTTCCTTAGTCTCTCTACCTCGTTTTCTGAGTCAGGGTCTCTCACTGGACTTGAACTTCATGGATTTTGCTAGAATGGCTGGCTAGCCACCTTCAGGGATTGACCCGTCTCCATTCACCAGTACCAGGGTTACACCTTACACCACCTTCTCTGACTTCCACATGAGTAATGGAGGTTCCAACTTAGGTCTTCATGCCTACACAGCCAGAGCTCCCCCCACTGAGACGTCTTCCAGGCCCTGATCCCAGGTGAGCTCTGTGAGCACCGATGTGTGGCCAGCGCTCTGTGGGGGTCACTACGCCACTTCTTTCCTCCTTTAATCCTCACGGTGAACCTTGTGGTAGGCATCGCCGTAACCCATACTTGACACAGGAGGAACCAGGCTTAGGGTGATGACGTTACAAGGCCACACAGAACAAGCCTGGGTGTCTGCAGAACCCAAATTCCTCTGCAGCCCACAGGAATGAAGGACATTTGTAAGTTTTCTGTATATTCTGCAGACCTGGAGAGGACACCAGAGCACACCCAGCACCAGCGTGCTCCGCCTCTTCCCATAAGGGCTCAGCCCTCACACTCACAACACAGTATCCGTCTCACTGGTGCACTTGAAGGAACTTTTTATTATTTTCCCTAGAAAGGATCTCTAGGGATTCTAACTCTTCACAGTCCGTGCAATGTTGTGAAGTCTTAAGACACATTCTTCAACTGCTACCCAGAAACACACGGTTGTGGGGCAGAAAGACATATTTCCTCCAGCCTTCTAAGACATTTAGCCATTGCCTCCACCCATGTTAAGATGAAACGTCAGCCTTGAACCCAAAGTACACAAGGAGCAACACCCTCGAAGGCAGCTTTCGGTAGTTCTAGGTGTGGTCACTGGGTTTTCCTCGTAGGCACATGAAGTGCACGCCACACGCTTCAGACCTGTATTGCTCCAACATGAGTATAGCACCAAGGTGTTGACCCAGCTCCCACAAACTTTAACTATATCTTGAGTAAACAGAAGGCAGAAGCCATACTGTCTTCCTTGGCAGGCAAAAGGCTTTCTCCAGAAAACAGAATCATATGTTCACGTGGTATCAGGGCAGGGATGGAAAATAAAACATCTGCGGAGCAATGGCAGTGCTTCCGGGTCTGGCAGGACTGAGGTGAGGGAAGTTCCGATGTGTTCTCTATAGTGGTAATGTGTACACGTCGTTTTCAACTAAATGATAAACATCTAAAGACTACTGAGCGGATACAGCTCGGACAGTTAAAGTCTTCCAAATCCTGCTGTACTGTGTCAGTTAAAGCCGAGACCCTGGGGCGGCGAGGTAAGCATCATCCTTGGGGTTTTGGTGACTTTTTTTTTGTTGTTGTTGTTGTATTGGGAATTAACACTAGGGCTTTGAACTTGCTAGGCAAATACTGTATCATAGAGCTATGCCGTCCACAGTATTCAGAGTTCCTCAGAATATCTCAATGTGCAGCCAAGATAGGGGTGGCACATGAGTAGCAGTGTTAAGTCACGGAGTATGTTGCTAAAATACAGATGCCCACTAAGCAGGCCTGAGGTAGCGCCTGAAACACTGAATTTCTACAAGCTCCCAGGAGATGCTCCTAATCTAAGGAGCCATGTCTCAGGCATCAGAATCCTGACCTGTGGCTCTGCAGGGACTTTTGGGGAACATGCACACATAGGTACAGGTATATGCATGTGGAGACCAAAGGTCTCCTCATTCCGCTTTGTATGTTTTTAATTTATTATTATTATTATTATTTTGTTTTTTCAAGACAGGTTTCTTTGTGTAGACTTGGCTGTCCAAGAGCTTGCTCTGCAGACCAGGCTGCTGATCTTGAACTCAGAGATTTATCTGCCTCTGCTTCCCAAGTGCTGGGATTAACGGCATGTGCTATCAGTGCCTGATATTCTTATTATTTTTAATATGTGTATGTATGTGTGTGTATATGTGTGTGTGTGTGTGTGTGTGTGTGTGTGTGTGTGTGTAGGTATATGCACATGAGTGCAGGTGACCTTGAAAGCCAGAGGCAGCAGACCCTCTCAGAACTGGTGTTAGAGGCTGTGGTAGTTTGAATGTAATTGGCCCCCTTAATCTCATAGGGAGTGGCGCAATTAGGAGGTGTGGATTTGTTGGAGTGGGTGTGGCCTTGTTGGAGGAAAGGTGTGACGGTTGGGGCAGACTTTGAGGTTTCCCATGCTCAGAATACTGTTCAGTGTCTCAGTTGACTTCCTGCAAGATGTAGGACTCTCTCCTGTACTATGTCTGCCTGTACGCTGCCATGCTCCCCTACCATGGTAATAATGAACTAAACCTCTAAAACTGTAAGCGAGTCCCAGTTAAACGTTTTCATTTGTACGAGTTGCTGTGATCGTGGTGTCTCTTCATAGCAACAAAAATCCTAAAACATAGGTGATTGTGAGCTGCCTGATGTGGGTGTTAGGAACTGAACTTCGGTTCCCTAGAAGAGTATTAAGTGTTATAACCACTTGGCCATCTCTCCAATCCTGTCCATTTTGCTTTGGGGCCTGGAGCTCACCAATTAGTCTAGGTCGGCTGGCCAATTAGCTCTAAGAATCAGTGTTAATTAGACTCTCTCTCGGCCTTTGCAGTGCTGGGATCACCAGTGTTTTCACATGGAACCTGGGGGTCAAATTTAGGGTTTCAGGCCTTCACAGTTTGCTCTCGGCTGTCATAACTGGGGGGATGGTACTGACATCTAATACTGCGACCACCCTTTCATGCCTAAGAGAGCCTCACGCCACAGTTAGCCAGTTCAAAAAATGTCAGCAACGCTGAAGGTGAGAGACTTTATCCAGAGGGCTTGGACTAAGGCCTTAGTATAGGAAGCCCCCAGTGTGAATGGTTGGATAATGAATTGAGTGAACAACTTCTAGTGACAATGACCTTGCTGGTTGATGAACTAGCTTGGCCAACCGTTTTCTCCTTGATGGAAGATCCAGACACACCTGTGTCACTGGGCAAGCCATGCCAGCCTACAAGCATCTGTTGAGGGTCGGTTGTGTGTAATTAATTGTACTAAAGGTTAGGGGTCCAGCGTGGTCCTTTTCCCTTCAAGGCTCACTCTCCCACACTAACGTACCTCCCCAGAACCTGTGCCTGGGTCAGCCCTGAGCAAGCCCTTCCCACATGCCATGACACTGAATCCTCACAAGGTAGGGACCAGTGTTATACCCATTTTAGAACTGAGGAAACAGACCAGAAGAGACTGAGTAAGAGACAACTGCCCTACTGTGACTAAGCGACAGACGTGAACCCAGATCTGTCCAGCTCAGATCACCCCAGCTCTTCAGCAGAGGATGAGATGCCAGTCAACTAACCAGGGCACCCTTGTTCTTGCCTTCAAATTGGAGCCAAGCGGCAGAAAAGACTCTCTCAACTTGGACAAAGACTGAAGGGATTTCTGGGTAGTTGGAGAAATGGGAAGGCTGCATAGGAACCTCGCTTGTCTTAATTCAGACTCAGGAGTAGGGGGAGGGGCAAGACAGGCTGAAGGGTCAGCAGAATCTGAAAGCAGAGGGACAGAGAGATGGCTTGATGGCTTAGAGCACTTGTGGTACAACCATCAGGACCAGTGTGCATCCCAGCACCCACGTAACAAGCCAGGAGTAGGCACACATGTATCGATAACTCCGGCACTGTGGGAGGCAAAGACAGGAAGATTTCTAGGTCTTGCTGGCTGTGAGCTCCAGGGTCAGAGAGAGACCCTGTCTCAAAGGAATAGGGTAGAGTGACAGAGGACACTCAGTGCCTTCCTCTGGCTTCCACATATGTATATACACCACATGCATACACACACACACACACACACACACACACACACACACTCGATGAAAGTGTGTAGCTGTAGCTCTGGCCAGCATCTCAGACCCGCTAGAGCTGCTTCTAAGTGTCTTCAAGTCTGAGCCTACCTCTGCATTTGCACATTTCTCTACACGGTTATAACAAAGGGAGAGAGACTTGGCAGAACGGACCTGCATGACCTTGGATAGGCTTTAAAGCCAGTGGCCCGTTTTCCTATTTGCATCATCCCTAGACCCCACATACAAAAATGCAAAGGAAAAACAATTTCCAAAAGCAAAGACTTCCCCCATCTGGGGCCATTTCTAGACCTCATTTGTCCAGAGTCCCAGCCACTGGCATGAAACTAATAGGTGTGAACGCTGGATCCAGGTTGCGGTGGGGCTTGGTGGTGTCTAACAGATGCATTTCTCATCTTCAGGCAAAACCAAATCAAGCCCTGCAATGACCTTTGAGAAACGGCACAGTATCTCCGAGGGATCCATGGCCCCGCTGCCTCACAGAGAAACTTGAGCCAGCCAGTCCTGTCCTCTGAGGTTTCCTCAATGGACTGCTTGCAGACTCACAGCCCGGGAGAGGAAGCTCAGGTTTCGGCAGATCTTTTCCCTGGTGGGCTCTAAGCGAGATTCGCCTCCCCTGTTAACATTCCACATATTCCTCGCGTCACTGTAAATTAGAGAATCTGCATGCGTGTCTGTCCTGCTTGCCTGCAACCCTCTCCCACAAAAGCTTCTAGCCACTGTCGAGAGCCAGCTGCTCGGGCGTGGAGACTCCAGCCTACTTAGTTTACAAAAAGGCCAGGGTGAACCTGCAGGAGCCGCTTCCTTGGAAACAACCCAAGGTCGAGATTACCTTGGATAAACTATCAGTCCGTTCATAAAACAATCCAGAATACCAGCTTCTAAGATGCACCCCGGGGGTGCTCCTTCTGCTGCAGAGGGGCAGCCTACTTGCTTGCTGCAATGCCTGCAGGGCTGAAGCTAACAAACCACATTCAACAGCCGTGGTACCCTGAAAGGCTCAGAGAAGTCACATACCCTTTCTGGGTTTCAGGTCTCTTATCTGCAAAATGAGGAGGCTGAAGGTCCCTGGAGATCCTTCTAGCTTGACTGTGAATGGGTGAGCCAATCACAGAGTGGTTTCCATCACAAAGGCCAGCATCCTTACTGCCAGATGCAGGAGACAGAGAGGAATCCTCAAGATCTCCTCCATAGGTGGCCTGGTAAGGCAGTCAAGCCCAGGCTTGGCATTCCCACCCTCCCCCAAATCCTGTCTGCCAGCTCCAGACATGAGTATTTACTACCCATTGCTTGATCATCTGCCAGGTGTCCAGCAGGCAGCAGGGCCAAATACTTTCCACTTCCCCCTCTCTAGGAGGCCTGGGTGGGTTGGCAGCCCCAAACATCCTGCCAAGACAGTTAAGGCGCTCAGGGCTCACTTCCCAATGCTGTGCCCTGGCTCACCCACTAATGTTAGCTTGTAGCCTTTTGCAGCCGCCCTTGGTGAGAGGTTAACCCCAAAGTCCTGGTTTCCACAAGGAAGAGAATGCTTTCTCCCTGAGTGCCGGCTGATTTGACCTTGCCTCCAAGACAATATTGCAACATTGAGGGTTGCGGCTGCAGGATGGAGGAGTGGGGGGAGTGAAAGGGAACTGGCACATTCCAGGGAACGCAGAGCAGACTCGTGTGAACGTCAGCAAGTTCCCAGTGCCTGCTGTGTAAAAATAGTCTTTACTGCTTTGTTTGTGTGCCTGGATAGTATTAGCGTCGATCCAAATGATGACGGCGATAAAAAGAATATTATCAATGAAAACAACCCCTAATATTTAGGTGCTTATTGCAGTTCACCCAGGGACTCTGATAGGGTTTTTATACATACTGTTTTTCATTCTGTTTTATTCATTGTGTGTGTGTGTGTGTGTGTGTGTGTGTGTGTGTGTGTGTGTGCATGTGTGGAGATCACAGGTCAGTCTGCAGGTATCATTCTTCCCTTGAACCACGTAGGTCCAGGTGAGTAGGTTTGGCAGCAGGGGCCTTTGCCTGCTGGTCAAGCTCACTAGCCCCAGAGCTTGTCTATTTTTATATAACCCCCATAGTAGTTCTCCGAGGCTGCAAGTATTATACATTGTTCTAGATGAGGAAACTGGCCTTAAGAGCAAGTGTAAGGTTGAAGAGGCTAGCGGCAGACCTGGCTGCCTTTAAATCCCCTGAGATCTGGTTGTGTTTAATTATTCAGCAGACACTTAGGGAGTCACATAGTATCGGGTGCTAGGTAACCAAGAACTAGGCCCTGCAAGCCTAATTTCCTGAAGAAACATGGATGTGGGATATCCTTTTGGCTAGAGACCAACACCCATTGTCTGTCCAGGTTACCATGGCTAGACCAAGAGCTAAGAACCTTGACATCCAGCTTCCCAACTTGTGCAGAAGGTTAACCTGCAGCTCAGGCAGGTAGAGGGTTATTGCTTTTAGAGGGCACCTGGGGAACAGACAGATTCCCAGGGACAACCTGACTTCTCAGCTGAGTCCTAGGCTAGGCACCAGCAAACCACATGCACCACTCAGATACAGTGAGACAACTTGCCTGATGTGGGACTCCCCTCTGTATGATGGGAATACCATTGGTTAATAAGGTGACTGCCTTAGCCTGTTGATAGGGTAGAACTTAGCTAGGCTGGGAAAACTAAACTGAATGCTGGGAGGAAGACGACAGAGTCAGAGAGAAGCCATGGAGCCACTGGAGACAGACACACTGAAACTTTGCTGACAGGCCACGACCTCATGGTGATGCACAGATTAATGGAGATGGGTTAAATTAAGATGTAAGAGTTAGCAAATAAGAAGCTAGAGCTAATGGGTCAAGCAGTGATTTAAATAATACAGTTTCTGTGTGATTACTTTGGGAGTCTGGGTGGCCGGGAAATGAACAAGTAGCCCCTTACAACACTTGCCTATGTGTTTGACTGTCTATCCCACATTCTTCTAAGGTGAGGAGCCTGTGCCCAATGTACCATGAATGCCCATTGCAGTGCTTTCCCTGATGAGACAGATGCTGGCCTCTCGTTCTCAGCATACAGCATGGTACACACTCACTAGGTAACTGCTGAGTCAGCTCTGGGAATGCTGCTGTCCACAGATGCTCACAGCCCAGGGTTCTTGTCCACACAGCCTGCAGAAGCTGATGGCCTCTGCTCTGTTACAGCTACAGTCACTGTTTGCTGTGAGCTGACACTGGACAGTGTGCTTTGTGTTTTGCTCACTTGCTTCCCATTGCAACACTCCTTTCTTGCCAAGAGAGACAACCAGTCCTGTTCACCTGCACAATCATTGCGATTTGGTGCATTCTTGTTACCTCCCTACATGAGGGCTGGAAGCTGAGTGTGGGAGCTGAGCTTGCCTCTGAGCCTGATGTCCTCCAAAGCTTCATGTCCTGGACCTTCCCCTGCACTCTCCCTGCTACCTGGAGCACCTGCAGCATCTGGCTGTCCTCAGAGATGGGGAATCTGGCCCAAGAAGCCAGTGCTGACCCAAGCCACCATGCACCTTCTGTAGAGGATGGCTGCACCCATCTCCTGATATTTTCATCCCCGTCCCCTCACACTGACCTTAAACAATGAGAGAATTAAGCAAAGCAGTAACCAGACCTGTCCCAGTTCCTTCTCTGCAAATAGAAAAATGTGTTCAGCATCTATGTGCGACTCATTGGACTGTTCAAATATTTAACAGCAGGTAACCAAGAAGCATTAAGAAAGAAAGGGTATTGCTGATCATTTTTGTAATGCAAGCACTTGGATTGCTGAGGTAGTAGGAGTCCCATGAGTTTGAGAGTAGCCTAGGATAAACAGTGAGTCCTGAGAGGATGAGAGCTGTCAGGAAGGAAGGAAGAAAGGAAGGAAGGAAGGAAGCAAGGAAGGAAAAGAAAAGGAAGAGAGAAAAAAGAGACACAGAAAGAGAAGGAGGAAAAGGAAGGAAGGATGGCAGGAGGGAGCAAGAATGGGGAGGATGTAGGAGGAGGAGAGAATGAGGAAAAAGGAAACAAGAGTCAAAATCAAGATGCGGTGATCTGAGAATCTATTGATTCTGCACATCAGGCCTTTTAAGCCCTTTCTGGACCCTTCCAGGATCTCAGGACAAGAACAACACAGAAACAGTAACTCAAAGTCAGCACCATTGCCTGGCTCTCCCAGGAATGAGCAAGAAGAGCCCTGGCAGATGCAGCCACCTGGAGATGTGTAGGCAGAGAGGGTTCCTTCTGAGTGTGCTAACTGCCCCCCCCCTCGATGACCTTTACAGTAAGACTGGATTGTCTTACTGCAGACAATCCAGAGACAAACAGGTCTGCAGGCCCGAGTGTGTAGTCAGCAAGCAAAGCCAAGATCTCGGGACTGGCATATTTCTTAGATGAGTGCACTAGGACTCTTCCTGCTGGCCTGCATGACTGGGCAGTAGGACCATAAACACACCTCAGGCTCTACCTCACAGCCACACATCCCCAGGGTGAGATGTGGCTCAGAGGGAGGTCACCTGCCTAGCATACACGAGGAGGCCCTGGTCTTCACCGCTCACAGAACTAGGCAACAGGAGGGAAGTAGTGGTGAGGGGTAGTGAGGAAGAAGGATCTAATACCTAACCACCAGCAGGTGTGTTAGAAAGTTCCAGAATGTCACTCACAGAACTCACTCTAGCTCCAGTGGTGAAGACTGGGCCCTTTTATAGCTGCTGCAAAACAATGGACTCCAGGCTACCTCAGACAGAAGCCTCCAGCCCCATTAAACTAAGCTAGCAATTTGGGTCCTCATTGGCACAACCTTCAATTTTTTTCTTTTGTTTTTTTGAGATAGAGTTTCTCTGTGTAACAGACTGTTCTGGAATTCATTTTGTAGACCAGGCTGGCCTTGAACTCCCAGAGAATCTATCTGCTTCTGCCTCCCGAGTGCTGGGATTAAAGATGTGCACCACCACTGCCCAGCACTAGCCTCAGTTTTGACGGTTTATTTATTTCTATTTTGTGTGGATGAGTGTTTTACCAGGGTGTATGTATGAGCACTATGTCCATGCGTGGCACCTCACTGGAGCTAGAAGGAGTCAAATCCCATGGAACTGGAGTTACAGGTGGTTGTGAGCCACTTCATGGCTGCTGGGAACCAACCCAGCAAGTTCTCTTAGCCACTAAGTCAGCTCTCTAGCTCCCAACACTCGCCTCATTACAAGTACACAAAACCACACAAGGCTATTGGCTACTGTATTGGGCGGGGAGATCTAGAACATTCGATCACTACAGATGTCTTCAATGAACATTTTCCTCTAAAAAGAAAGAGGAACACACAGAACCTCACCGTGGGCTGAGAAGACACACGGGGCAAAGCTAGGTTTGAAGGCACGGAAATAAAGGGATAGATTTGACATAGAGAACTTAGCGTCAACTGTCATTGATACGGTGTCTCACTTCATCCCAATCATAACACAAATCTCACGGTGTGGCCCTGTGGTACTAAACAGGCTCAGAAAGGGTGACACCAGTTCCTATGGCCAAAGAGCCTGAACCTGACCTAGAACTTGAACTCAGCCAATGTCTGTGTCTGTGTGTCCTACTTTTGGCCTTACTCACGCAGTCTTCTCTGGAAAGTCTAGAAGGGGTGTCGAGGTGACTGGTATTAGCAGGAAGAGTAAGCGCAGTCCATGGATGCAGGAGAAACACCATGTTAAGTGCTAAAGAGGCCAGTTCTAGCTCTATGCCTCAGGCTCTCCCTATTAGAAGCCTCAGTTTCCCTCTATTAATACGAGGCCTGACAAGAAGTCGCCGAGTTTTACTCCAGGTGGTATGTAAGATGTTGATTTCCCCAACCTTCCTCCTGAGCCAGGCCCGAGTTCCAGCCTGAGTGTAGCTTCCCCTGTTGACGATAATGAAAGGCTGCAAGAGGAGCTATGTCAGCCTGGCCTCGTGCAATTTGGAAAATGACCACCTTGCTCTGGAACCAGCCCTGGCCTTTCCAATGGAGGAGCTGGCATCCTTGAGCTGGGTTTAGGGAGAGTGTGGGCAGAGGCCAGAGCAGAGGGGCTACCAAGAGGGAACATCTGTTAGTCAAGGTAATTGTGTTCCCACCACAGCCTCCACGGACAGAAGCCAGTCTCTGAGGAGACTGGGCACCTCATAAAGAAACTTGGCACCCTTTCAAAGGACACATTCATCTCTTAGGAAATCAGTCTCGATTGGGAAACAAAAGCTTCAGAACGTGACGGCTACATGTTAAAGGGCTTCTGACCTCTTTTATAGGACAGTTCGCAGTGACTGAGGGGCTGCTGTAACACCAACCCATCCTGACTATTCTCTTTGGTTTCCTGAGGACATTTTGATCTGTGTTCTAAGTTCATGAAGAAGCTCCTTGTGGGCAGAATGGGGTGAGTGGAGGCCCACTGGGCAGACAGCAATGGGGGCTTATGACTAGACATAGATTCGGTTTCTACTCTTGTGGGCCCCATTCCTCCTGGGGAGTAGCAGCTGCCTTTGTAACAAAGTTCCCATTGCACATCAGGCCTTGTCCCAAGATCACCCTACTCCGACCAGAAATGTGTGGTTTTCACTGCCCTACCTTAGAGCTATGGAAATGGCGTGGGGAGTTACAAAGTCAGGAAGCTCATCTAAGGTTGACAGCAGAGATGTGAGTAGGTCTATCTTCCGAGCAGTCTATCACATCTGAAGAACATGACGCTGCTATAAAATCAAAGCCAGGAGGCTGCGTGTGCACAGCGCGCTGTTGTCCTTGCTCTCAGCTGAGCAAACGGTGCTGGGAAGCCGTTTTCCTTTTCCTCAATTTGCACAGCTGTGGCCTCTTCTAACCGTATTCTTAAACTTGAAAACCCGGTGTCACTGTACCGCTGGTAATTTTAGAAGGGACGGAGAGAGAAGGAAGACTCAGAGACTGTGTGGGAACATAGCGTGGGAGGAAGAAGAGCAAATGCCTGGTGTGGCCTTTTAGGTCCCACCAGGGCTTCAGAGGCAAGCAGTCAGCCGTCTCTCTTACTTCTTCCACCAGCTTTTCAACCCAGCTGCCCTTTGTGGTTAGCCTCAGTCTATGCAGGGCCTAAGCATCTGGAAACACGCTTAGATTCTTTTAAAACACACTAATGATTGAGTCAGGCATGGTGGTGAACACCTTTAGTCCCAGTACTCCAGAGTCTGAGACAAGTGGATCTCTGTGAGTTCAAGGTCATACCGGTCTACACATAGGTTCCAGGTCAGCCAGGGCTACACAATGAGACCTTGTCTCAACAAGAAAATGCACTAATAATTGGGCAAGATGCCTTGCCAACCATTTTCCCATGTGGAATTGAAGACACCTCCCTTACATTAAGTAAAAATTCAGTGTCCAAGACTTACTCAGAGCCTCTTGCCTAAACATTTACAATCAAAATGCCAAACCCAAGCTATTCCACCAACACAGAAGATGATCTAACGATGGTGAGAACAAATCAGTGCTCCGCATGGAACGTCTTGACTCCATGACTTCTATCCGGATCAGGATTGCACTAAGTACAGAAAGATTCTGCAAATGATGTATCTGAGCTGACCTCTCAGAATGGGTGAAGAGATGCAAAGCCACAGACTACCTGTGGCTTGTCGCCAGTAGTGCCAGTCAGATACTGTAAGCTGGAAGGTAGGTAGGTAGATATAGATAGATAGATAGATAGATAGATAGATAGATAGATAGATAGATAGATAGATAGATAGATGTAAGTAGGTAGGTAGATATAGATAGATAGATAGATAGATAGATAGATAGATGGATAGATAGATAATAGATAGATAGATAGATAGATAGATAGATAGATAGATAATAGATAGATAGATAGATAGATAATAGATAGATAGATAGATGTAGCTAGGTAGCACCCACTTCTACGTGAGTGTGGGAGAGTGTGGGAGATCAGGCTATCAACTCGCCCTTTTATTACTAAAAACGTAAGTGTCACTTCTAAGACACCGAGGGTAGGACTAGGGCTGCACTGAGGGAAGAGCACTTGTCTAAGACACTGAAGATGACAGGTGCCGCCATCCCAAGTCAGCAAGATGTCTGAATTCATTAGATTCCACGGGAGCGGCTCCCCACCACTGACCAACAAGAGAGGAGAAATTTGGGTGTGACTGGATATGCATCTTGAAGCATTGTTTTGATGCCAGAATACAATGGGGCACACACACAAACAAAGATACATAAAGCATCCCAGTGAAAAACCATCACAAGAAATATTAGCTTATGTCAGGCAAGATCTGTGGGCTCTGGGTGGGAGTAAGAAAGGGGTCTTTCTCAGCCCATAGGATGTCTTAGGGTGGTGTGTGGCGGTGTACTTTTGGATGGCGTGGTGTTGACGGCATAGTAGCGAGCTCCGTTGCCTTCCAAAATATTTTAGCTTGCGAAAAAAAAAATTTCATTTCTGGAAAACAGAAACTGGCAGATTGGAGCCCCAACTCGGGTGCATATACGGAGATCCCAGGAATCGTTTCCACACTGGAGAGAGATGTTTGATGGCTGAGCTCATCCTACGAGGAAAGCCAGTCACAAAGCTGCAGGAGCTTAACCCACACAGGGTACACCAGTGTGGCACTTGAGCCAGTGAGCTCCTTCAACCCTCTGGTGAAGCAGGGGCACTTGCTGCCATTACCATCCTGTGTAAGCCATGAGGAGCAGAGAAGGGTGTGGATTCAGAGTTTTGGCCTTGACTTTTAGCACACAGATTCTGTTAGTATCCATCCACTGTCTCCCACAGACAGCTGCCCATTTGGATCTTTACATGCAATGCCTATGGCCCCAGTCAATGCTTATTGCCTTGGCAGAAGCTTGTCAGGGTCATATATACTCCCTGAGGTACACAGTTTTTCAGGAAGAAGCATCCTTCTCATTTGTGGTAGATCCATAGGCATGAGCTTGCTAGGCAGAGAGACAGGGGTTTTAAGACTGTGTAGAAAGGTGCAGCCTTCTGGATCAAGCATGAAAACTGTTAGAAGGGCATCTAAGAGCATCCAAGACCGCAGCCACTGGCCCTCTGTGGCTGCTGAGTGTGGACAGTTTCAGGTCCCCATTGAAATATTCTGTGAGCATCTACTAAGTACAGACTCAAGATGGAAAAACAAAAGAGCCAGGTGGTGGTGGTGCACGCCTTTAATCCCAGTACTCAGGAAGCAGAGGTAGGCAGATCTCTGGCTCGAGGCCAGCCTGGTCTACAAGAGCTAGTTCCAGGACAAGTTCCAAAGCTACCGAGAAACCCTGTCTCAAAAAAACAGAAAACAAATACAAAACCAGAATCCAGCATATCAATACAATAGTAAGGTAAACGTCCCCTGAGTGTATTTAGTTTTTTTAATGTGGCTACTGGAAAATTTGAGATTACCTTTGGAGTTTGTGTCACATTTCTATTGGGCGGAACTGGTGCACGTCCTCCCAGAGACCTCTGCTTTGTCCCCTAAGCCTATAGGGTCTTTTTACTCAGATGTTGCCTTCCCTGAAATTCTCTTCAAGGGAGAGGTGTCGAAAGTCACACAGCCCTAGGCAGGCTGGGGAGTTCTTTCCAGGGAACTTCAGCTGATAGCGGGCTGCATTGGAATCTTCCCCCACAAGGGAACAAAGCACAGATCAGGTCAACTCTCTACCTTCTTTCAAGGGCCAAAAGGAGAGGGTCAGGAAACCAAACCATCTACAAAGGCATGTACTCTATGCATGCAAAGCCCACAAATGCAATTGTTTCACTTTAGTTTAATATTTTATTTTATATGTGTGAGTGTTCTGTCTGCATCTAGGTGTGTGCACTGCCTGTGTGCTTAACGGTGCCAGGTCCCCTGGACTGGAGTGAGAGTCAGCTGGAAGGCTTCATGCGGGTGCTAGGAGTCAAACCTGGGTCCTCTGCAAGGGCAGCAACTGCTCTCAGCCACTGAACCATCTCTCTCCAGGCCTCCTACACATGTGACTTTTAAAATTTGGGGAGCCTCATAAAAGATACAAAAAAAAGAAATGAAACTAATTTTGATAATATATTTTGACATGCCCCCAAATTCTAGATATTATTATTTCACAGATAAGCAGCATAAAAGCAATTAATGACATATTTTGCACTCTCTTTTAAAAATATTAGATCATCAACATGTGTGTTACCTTAAACATGCATGCGTGCACGCACACACACACACATCACATGGTAGATGGCAGTTGCCACATTGGATCACGAAGGTCCAGAGCATGTAAAAGTCTTTAATGGGAGGACAACAGCATCTGAGATTCATGACTGTGAAGACTGGAATTGATCATCCTGTGCTGACTACAAGGGCCTAGGTCTGCAAAGAGTTTTGATGAGATGGAAGAAAAAGCCTAAATATTTCAATAGGTGAAATTATTCTACAGTCTTAAATAACAGTAACAAGTGGTGTGATAATTTTTTTTCTTTCTTTTTGCTTTTTTTTTATATCATGCATACAGTGTTCTGTCTGCGCATATACCTGCACACCAGAAGAGCGCACCAGATTTTATTATAGATGGTTGTGAGCCACCCTATGGTTGCTGGGAATTGAACTCAGGGCCTCTGAAAAAGCAGTCAGTGCTCTTAACCCCTGAGCCATCTCTCTCCAGCCCCTCTTTTTCTTTCTATTTTTCTGGGTTGTTGAGACAGAGCCTCTCTGTCCTGGAACTTGCCCTATAGACCAGGCTGACCTCGAACTCACGGAGCTTTGCCTGTCTCTGCCTCTCGAGTGCTGGGATTAAAACCATGAACTACCAATGTCCAGTAATTATAATTTTTCTTAAGATTTATTTTTACTTCTGATTATGTATATGTGGGCTGTTTTGAGTATGGTGTGGGTGTGTGTATGTGAGTGCAGGTACACTTGGAGGCCAGCAGAGGGAGGTAGAGCTCTTAAAACTGGGTTTACAGGTGGCTGTGAGCCATACACGCCCCTCCAGGTTGTGTTCTGGGAACAGAATTCAGGTCCTGTGTAAGAGCAGTAGGATGGGCTCTAACTGTGGAGCCACCTCATCAGCTCTCTCTTTTCTTCTCCTTTTCCCATGCTTTACAGATGTGATAGAAAAGAAACCCTAATTTCTAATATTTACTTAGAAAACACAATTTTTAATTCTGAAGTGATTAAAAGCAATGAGCCATGAACTATTTATGGGACCACTCTACACCTGGCCCCGAGCTTCCCCAGAAAGATGATCACATGCCTCTGGATGCTGAGAAGGAAGGTGTTGATACTGGTTTTTTTTTTGTGTGTGTGTGTGTGTGGGACAGAAGAGATTTTCTGGATACACAGATATTTTTCCTATACCTAAAGTTGGAATGCAGGCGATACATGCCAGTGAGTGTCACAGGCAAATGCTCGCATAAGATCTGTTTGGACGGCTCAGACCACATGTGCTGGCTCAGAGTCATGGGAGTTGTCCTTGTGGGGCAGCAGAGGCAGCTGGGGGAAGTGTTGAGACTCGAAAAACAGGTGACCATGCATTCTTCCAGCATGTGAAAATATGAATCAAATAATTTGCAAAACACCCACAGCTGTTGGCAGGAGGCATAGCACAGGTACTAATTTAGACTCTTAAGACACACTTCCTCTCTCTCTCTCTCTCTCTCTCTCTCTCTCTCTCTCTCTCTCTCTCTCACACACACACACACACACACACACACACACACACAGAGCACTTCAACAACAACCAAAGGTCTAAGTAGTCAGCAAAGCACAAAGTCATGTCCACAGGGCCTCCCTATCCACTAAGGATAAATCTAAGCAGCAGCTTCTGCAGGACCACAGGTGACACTCACTTACTTGGGGGAGAGCAGGGGGTAAGGTCTGAGTGACGTGGTTCCATCTGTCATCCACCCTCCTAATCTGACGATCGCTGTAGCCTGGCTTCTACTGTGATGAGCTGCTCTTGCTTCATAGATTAAAGCAGTGTTGACTAGTGTTGGCCTCAAAAGGCATCGGCTAGGTTAGTGAGTATCTATGCCAAGGACTGAGGGGACCTGGGTGTGACATCTAGGGGCTATTTGGGGTGTGTGTGTGACAGAGTACTGAAATTGATTATGGCCTTCATCATAGATCTCTAAGCACACTAAGACTCTCTCTCTCTCTCTCTCTCTCTGTGTGTGTGTGTGTGTGTGTGTGTGTGTGTGTGTGTGTGTGCATGGGCATGTGTATCTAGACTTTAAATGAGTGAATTATATGCTGTGTGAATTGTAGCTTAGTAAAGTTGTTTGGCACGGAAGCAAACACCCCTTTGGGCAACAATGCTGCCCTGTGTCACCGCCCACTACTGAAGTGCACATAGCAGAGAAATGGTATCTGCCCCATCCCCCCACACACACTTGAGGCAGCATCTTAAACTAAGCTCAAACCCAACTCATGATTCTCCTGCCTCAGCTTCCTAAATGGTGGGACTACAGGTGTGTCGCACCAGCCCCGGTTGCCTCTCATGTATAACAGCTCATACACAAACAACTGCTCTCAGCCTGGCATGGTGGTGTATGTCTACAAGCCCAGCACTCAGGCAGTGGAGGCAGAGGATTAGGAATTCAAAGATGTCCTCGACTTCTGACTGGATATGAGGCTAGCATGGGTTACTTGAGACACTCTTAAATAGACAAACACTGCTGTCCTTTGTGAAATCAACAAGGCATCTGAGGAAGGTGCCACAGGCTCCCGAAGCCTGTATGTCACTGACCTTTCTGGTCCTCCTGACTCTCTGGCCTCTGCTGAAAAGGCTTGCGGAGCATATGTCTCAGGAACTGAAGGTAAGGTGGCTGAGCCGGGCCCTGGGCTCTTTCTGAGATGAGGAAAGAAATTGATTGCTAGGATCAGATAGTTGGAGAGCGCTGTCCCCTCCCCAAGTTCTATTTTCAAAAGCACATTTCCCAGTAAATACTAAGTGGGCACCATACCAATATCCCCAGGGAGAAGAGATCTTTAGGCAGCGATAGACTTGGAGCTGCTGGGAATCACATAGGGCCCCTTCACCTAAACAATTCCACGTTTGAAAGCAGCCGTGTCTGCACTCTAGAGAATATGACTGCCTGAAGCCTATCGCCCAATCACACATAGCCAACCAATGCTTCATGCATTTCCAGTGGTTTTAGAAGAATTAAAGCACACAAGAAAAGGAACAAGACATGTCCAACTACATAGATCCCGTGCATCCAACCTCCCCTCTCCTGCCTTTCAGAATCCCAGCACATCCAGACCACTTAACCCTTGAGACAGAGACGAATCTAGCCTCCTGTTAGATTCCCTAACATCAGCATCAGGATCGTATGGGATCTGAACCTATTAGGGCATTGCATCTAAGTACCTGCCAGTGTGGAGTTCTGGAGCTAACAGGTCCAGCTTCATGTCTTTACTTCCATCGGGCTCTGGAGGCGAAGAAACATTCGTCTTCCCATGCCCTACAGGAGCAGGGAGCTGAGGGCCCAGTTGTTCCTGGTCCTGCTGGTGTCTGGCCTGGCTGTCCCCTTGAAGGGTGGCTGTGCCTTCCATTGTCTGAGTCCTGTTGGTACATCCTGGGTCTGAGTAGCTCCCAGGCAGTGCTGACTCACCTGCCACAGCGGGAAGCATCCTTGCAGTACCTGTTTCAAGGAGGTCACCAGACACACATGCCCTCGTCTCAGCTGTGCTTGGTGTGATGTCACCTTCTGCTGCCTCAGCAGCTCCCACCATTTTGCTAGGCCCCAGAGGAGTATCCAACGCTTCTCCGGCCAGGGGTTTGGGGGTATCCTGGTAAGCCAGCACATTTTGCATTTCTGCAGTACTAACAGCAGCTTTGGGGCTTCTTTCACCCCCAGGTGTGGCAGGGATCCACAGCTTACTGTTAGATTCAGGCATAGTCAAAGGACTTCCATGAGGAGAAGAGCCCTCCAGGGCACCAGTAGATCCTTGTAGATTACTTGAACACTCAGTGTGAACAGGGGCCCCAGTACCGTCTCCTCTGTGCTGTCTATTGCTGGCCAGTGCTTTTAAGTTCTCTTTTCCAGAAGGACTGCTGTCCCCTCGAACAGAAGCCTCTTCTGTGTGACTCTGAGGAGCCACAGGGAAGCCAGGATCTCTTTCTGCTGGTACCCCCTGAACAGCTGCAGAAGAGGGAAGGCCCAATGCTGACTCCTGCCTGCTGCTTCCCTGCTGTGAATGAGCCTGAGCTCTCTGGTCAGACTCCCCAGTCCCTTCTAGCCTCTTCCTGGTCACCATCAATGGGTCACAGGTCACTTTCCCCTCAATCCTGGCACCTGGAAGGTTCTTCTCCAAGGCTGTCTTGGCCAGACCCCCCAGCTTCTCGGATGCTGGATCCTGGGGAAGCAGATGAGCAATCTCAGCCTCCAAGGTCGACTCTTGCTTCTTCTCCACCTGGAGTCCAGCAGGAGGTACAGGGAGATGGGCAGCAGCCACTCCTTGAGTCCCATCTAGAAGCTTCTCCGGGTTGAGTGATATGCCGGGTCCCTCAACCAGAAAATTCCTTGATGTGCCTGCCTTTTCACCAGGTAAACTCTGGGGCCGATCAGCAGCCAGGGCTCCCAGCACAGACTGCTCAAAGATCTTGGTGATGTGCTCTCTGAAGTCAGGAAGACCCGTAATTATACTGGTCTGTTTGGAGCTCGCAACCTCGCTACCCGATGCACCAACCCTCAGATCTGGGGTAAGTTCTACTGCGCTCTTCCTGTTACTGCCTGTCTCTCCTGCTGCATCCTCACTGGCAGCGGGTGCTGCAACCTCAGGGGGCCTGGCATTTCCCTCTGGAGCTGCTGTCACATGCAACTCTTTTGTCATCTGCTCATCTTTGGCCAGGGATGTCATCCTGTCCAGGTAGGGCATAAGACTCACCGGTCCCTCAGTGGTTCCAGCTTGAGGGCCACCACTACCAGCCCCTGCTGCGGAGATTTCCCCACCTGCAGTTTCTGGTTGCAAGAGTGGAGTGATGGAGACAGCTGATACCTCTCCAGGAGTGTCACTTTCCAAAGCAGGTGGGAGCTCCTTTGTGGGACAGGAATGTTCATGAGGTACTCTGGGGCCTTCATCTCCTGCATCCTCCTTGGCAGTGCCATTGATATGCAGGTAAGGGACGCCAGGCACAGTCTCTTCAGGTGGTCGAGCCGGCAGGAGCCTCTGTGGATCTGAAACAGCGCCGCCGTGTGCCAGAGCGTCCACTGTACTTCCGGGAATCCTATCTGATTCTCCAGCTGGCCCCAAGGAATCCCCACAGCTGGGCTCAAGCTGTGGAAGTTGGCACGGCTCAGTCAGGGTGGAGGTGTAACCTTCTTTCCCAGGCGTGAGGCGCTCATCAGTCTGAAAGAAGCCACCATGCAGAGCTGCGTCTGATCCCTCGGAAGCCTGCTGCATCCCTTCCCCGGCATCAACATTCGCCTCCACAGATCCACCGATACCAGCTTGCTCTGCCCCTCTGGGGAAACCGCCAGGAGGCCCCTGTGCTTCTGCACCTACGGTGGCCAGCTGCTCCATCTCCAGCTGTGGGGCCGACTCCTCCTGACTCTCATCGCGGGCCTCACTCTCTAGGGCATCCTGGGTGGGCGTGACTCTGGTAGGCACCAGGACCAGAGCACAGTGCGCTGTATCCAGGAGAGCTACTGAGTCAGGTGGACAAGGTGGGGCCTCCACTATGTTTCTACTTGCCACCTCTGTCTTACCCAAGCCCTGAGGCAGGGGCAGTCCATCACTCTCTTTAGAAATACCTGAGTCCCCACAACATGCTTCTTCACGCTGGCTGCCTGCTTTCAGAGTATCACCCGGCTCCTGTTGGGACTTGTTCGGCCCCTGCCCAATACAGCAACTCTCTTTTCCACCCAAGCTTCCTGTAAGAGCGGTGTCTTCTGCAGGATGTGGGATCTCCGAGGGCTGACCACCAGTGCCCCCACCCTCTTGCTCATTTTCCCCTAATGCAGGCAGCTTCTGTCCCAGTGGGGTTGGTGGTTCGGACTCCTCTGATGGTGCCTTTCCCAGATCTGTATCCTTGGGTGCTGAACTTGGAGTATTGCAAGGACTGCCTTTGGGGGAACGTTCTAAAGCCTGCTCCTTTCCTTCATGAGTAGGCAAGCTCGCACCTATGCAAGGCTCCCCTTCCATGGGTACTAGAATTGGGGAAGGATTTGTACCCTCCTTCTTCAGACCTGGACCACTTGGACAAGCCCCTTGCACGTTTGTAGGTGATTGGGCCTTCTCGCAGAGAATAGCAAAGACAGATGCTTCTGGGTCCAGTTCGGACGACTGGAGTGGGTTCTCCGGAGGCGGTGGGGGGCTGTCCTCTGGGCAGGACAGTTTTCCCTGACAGTCTAGTTCCAAACCAAGCATAGCGAGTCCATGACCCACTACCGAGTTCGTCCCACTGAGGGGAGGTGACACCTCAGTATGGACTTCCTGTTCGGGTTCGACCTTCTCCAGCCTCTGCAAGGGTGAGTGGCTCTTCTTTATTTCCAATATGTTCCCCGCCTCCCCAGCTTTGGGTCCCTCCTCCACTGCTGGAGCAGACAGGAAATCTGATTTCTCAGAGTCTAAAGCAGGATGTGTTGTTCCCAATTCTCCACTGCCCTGAAGCATGCTGGGGCTTTTGGTCTGAGATCCTGAACTTGCCCAGGTGGCTTCTTGGGGAGGAGAGGGCTCATCAGTTCCAGCTGATGCTGAGGACAGGATGGGGTCCTCTTCATGGTGTCTGTGCAGTGGCGTGGATGTGCCAGTTATATGGGATTCAGCACCTACCTGCCTCACTGCCTCTGCTGACGCAGAGAGGGGCCCATCCATGTGGCCAGCAACCACCTGTCTGGGTGACTGTGTTGAGTCTAAGTTGGGAGAGTCACTGTGTGGCTTTGCAACCTCATCTTTGTCAGATTCCAGATGGAGCTTGCTGTGAATGGCTTGGGACCTCTCTTCCCCATGATTTCCAGACTCCGTACCATCAAGGACGCTGATGGCCTCTTGTCCCTTAGGGTTGTCTCCGGGTGATCTGCTTTCTTCTCTAGCCACAACTCTGGTTTCAGTATTCTCGGGGGCCTTAGGGCCATCATTTGATCCCACTGACTTTCTAGAACTTTCATTTGAAGCCCCAGGGGAGAAGGTTGGCAGCACTAGCCCTTCCAGGACTGTATCATTTTGCCCCTGCAAGAAAGGGGCAAGGGCCCCTCGGAGGCTGCCTTCCGGCTGTTCTTCTGATGTTCTTCCCAGACCTGATGTTGGCTTCAGTTCCATCACCCCCGTATCAACCTGTTCTGCGGCCAGATCTGTAGAAAGTGGCAGCTCAGCCTCAGAATCTGTCCCCTTGGGCAAGCTGGGCTCGCCTACGGTGAGAGAATTCCAAGCAGCAGGCTGTGCAGCGCGACTGGAGGCTGGATGTGTTTCCTCTGTTCTAGGAAATGGAGGGGCCTTAGCGCTCCCAAGCAAGCTACCATCTGGCTGGTTACCTGATGCCACACAGACAACCTCCTGGGGCCCAGGTCCTGATGTCCCTGTCTGTGGTTGGCTTTGAACATCTCTGGTGTCTCCTCGAGTCTCCTTCCAGAGGTCACTATCTCCCGGCGCTGTGGCAAAACCTAGTGGGTCTGAGGGCCGTTCTGCCTGTGGCTGCTGCTTTTCCACCTTCTGCTGGCAGCTTTCCTGGGTGGCAGCGATTGCTCCAACTCCAGGCTTAGCCCCCAAGTTGCTTTTAGAAGGATGGTGGCCTCTGAGAGACTCCAAGTTCTTGACTGAATACGTAGGTAGTACCTCTACTCCCCCTCTTTCTTTATCAAATGATCTTAGTACTGGATCTTGTGGGAACATGGTCTCAAGTTTTGGGGGTGCCTCCTCTGGGACACCCGAGCTCTCCATCCCCAGCCCAGTGGCAGCAGGGGCCTTAGCGGCAGACCCTGGGGGCGAGAAGTCATCTACATCCGCTTTCTCTTGGGACTCAAAACCACCAGGCCAGTCACTCTCTCCACACAGCAGCTCCGTCCTTGGCTCCGGGGGAGGCACTAGGGAAATTCCTGGCAATTGGCCAGTGCCACTGGAGGATGAGTTCTGTCCCTCTCCTTTCGGTTCTGTGTCTTCTTCAGCGCTGGGGGCTGTGGTAACCTTTGTGTGCTGTGTGGAGCCATCCCTTTTAGGAGTAAACGTTGCTAAGGCGTCCCCTTGGAGACTAGAGGATGCGTCCTTTCTAGGGTGATGGGTAAGAGTACCATCTTCAGGTGCTGCTTCTGAGCTTGCCAAACAACCTTCTGGGGGACACTCGGTGAAGGGCATGGGGGCCGAGGGGCGCGCCTGTTCCCAGGGCAGTGATGAGCTGGGCACTGGAGAACCTTCTGGCCCCCTGGATTCCTGGGGGTGCTTCCCTGGCTCGGTCACCTCTGGGGACACACTATATGGATCCAGGCTGGCAGCACTCTCAGAAGCAGAGTAGGAGCCTCCTAGCCCAGTGCTGCCAACAATGAAAATATGAATTGTTTCATTGGTCCTCACAGATGCCCAAAGCGGAGCCATATACAGGCAGAATGACCCCCAACCTGACCCCCACAGAAAGCTACCAGGAGCCTCCACCAAAACCATACTGACCCCCATGCAAGGAGCACCACAGGGAGCCCCAGCTTCCCCCTCCCATAATCATTATATGTACCCTTGCTTCTTCGAAAGCCAATGCAGGAAGTCTCAGACATCCAGGTGTGGGGCTTTCTGTGTGGGTCAGTAGTGAGCAAGAAATATGGAAACTCATTAAAAATAATAAAGAATGCAGGCAACCCAGGAACCCAGGAAAAGTGTGTGTATGTGTGTGTGTGTGTGTGTGTGTATGTGTGTCTGTAGGTACACACATGTGGAGGCCAGAGGACAACCTTGAGAGTTGATCCAGAATCTTTTGACAGTTTTTCTGCAACGTACACCAGGAGGAATCTCCTGTCTTTGTTTCCCATCTTCCGTTTTAGCATGGACTTACGGATGTGTGGACTACATCTCTGGCTTTTGTAGGGGTTTGGGGGTTTGAACTCAGGTCCTCATGCTCGCTCAGCAAGTGCTTTTATCTGCTGAACCATCTCTCTAGCTCCAATGTCTCATTTTTCTGAGACAGAATATCACAGGCCTGGAGCTTGCTTAGCAGGCTAGGCTGGCTGGCCATGGAGCCCCAGGGATATGTCTCTCTCCAGGAGCCCATTACTTGGATTATAAGCATACTCCATAATCCTGCCTTTTTAAAATGTGGATTCTGGGAATTTAATTCAGGCCCTCATTCTTGACAGACAAGCACTTTTCTCAGTTTCCCAGGGAGCCTTTGAATCAATCAATCAATCAATCAATCAATCAATCAATCAATCAAAATATACAGTAGGGTCGGGCGGTGGTGGCACACGCCTTTAATCCCAGTACTCAGGAGGCAGAGGCAGGCAGATCTCTGAGTTCAAGGCCAGCCTGGTTTATAAGAGCTAGTTCCAGGACAGGTTTCAAAACTACAGAGCAACCCTGTCTTGAGAAACCAAAATCCAAACCATCACCCCCTCAAAATGTAGAGTACAGTAGGGCGGGGTGTACAAGTTCTGGATAATTACAAGGTGGTCTCAAGCATTCCTTAGATCATTTTATATTTGGGGAAAGGGCATAAATTAGAAAAGCTGTGATTTTGAAATTGAGGGCTATTCTTTTTTGTTTGGTTGGTTTTTGAGACAGGGTCTTAATATGTAGCTCTGGCTGTCCTGGAACTCACTCTGTAGACCAGGCTGGCCTCGAACTCAGAGAACCACCTGCCTCTGACTCCCGAGTGTTGGGATTAAAGGCGTGTGTCACCGTCCCCTTGAATATATTCTTGAAGATAGCTGATTCTTCAGTGTATGGTGGGACAGCGAGAGGAATAATCCAAGTCACTTGTCGTTTAAATGGAATTTCTCCACTGACCAGCAGATATCCCCTGAGAGCTGAAATCCCTTCATACCTATGTTTGTCCTGACTTGAATATGCTTACCTAGACAATGTATGACTCACTCAGAGAACTGGGAGGACCTTGGCTCAGAGTTAGAGCACTTACCAACCCTCCTGCTCTTCTAACACAGACCACTAATGCTATATTTGAATACGTTGCTCAGTTCTCTACTGTTTTAAGTGCATTTTTGTTTTATTTTATTTTTATGATTTTGAGGCAGGGTCTCAAGTAGTCTAGCTGGGTTGGAACTTGCTACCTTAAGGCTGACTTTAAATTTCTGATCTTCCTGCCTCCACTTCCCAAATACTGGGATTGCAGGTGTGCACCACCACGCGCAGCTGCCTTTTAATCTTATAACCCAAGTATGATGGACACAAAACCGTGAAAACATGCTTATGTGCTTTCCGCTTGCAGTAGTCCAGTCACCCCCTTTCTGGTTTCCTGTGCTGCGCTGTAGGATGTGGGCTTTGTTATTTATATAGCTGCGATTCTATGTACTTGCCATGACTCTATATTTTCTAGTATCAAGAGAAGTTATGGCGTAAGTCAAAGTTAACAGGAATACAATTTTTCTAAAGCTTTAAATTTTTATTGTAAATGTTTTATTTTCTTTTTAATTAGGTGTATATGTATGTAGTGCTCATGGAGGCTGAAAGAAGTTGCTGGATGTTCTGAGCTGGAGCGGCAGGTGGTTGTGAGCCACCGGACATGGTATAGGGAACCAAATTCAGGTCCTCTGCAAAAGCTGCGTGCACATTTGATTGCTGAGCTATCTCTCCAGCTCCATCTAGGACTTTCAAAAGTCATTTTCTTTTAAGATATTTTATGACAAAAATAGCAAAGGAAGCTTCTAGAACCATTGATAACTGTTACATACACACATCTATAGACCCACTGTATTCAGAGGATGGTTCTAGTCTCCAAACCCACCAAAAAATCTCCCACACTTGCTTTCATACTTGCAGGAAGCCTATGATGGAAAGAGAAGTGGAGTGTATTTCCATTAAATGTGATGAGATCAGAAATGGGGCTCAGTGGGGAGCTTGTTTACTAAGTAAGCCTAAGGACCCAAGTCTGCATCCCCAGCATCCACATGGAGCCAGGTGTTGTGGTGCAACCCCAACACTGGAAGAGGGGTGAGAATCATGTAGATCTCAGGGGCTCACTGGCTGACCAGTCTAGTCAAAACAGCCATTCCAAGTCCAATGAGAGACCTGGTCCCCCAAAACAAGGTGGGCCCTAACTGGTCTTCATACACATCATCATCTGGAAGAAAGCCAGGCATGCAAGTTTTGTAATGATTTGGAGTCTTAATTTTGTTTTTATTGTATCTGATAAGATAGATAGTTATCTAATTGTTCTTCAATTATGTTATTTTAATAAAATAAATTAAATGAAATGAGGTGGAAAGCAATAAAAAAGACTCTCAATGCCAACATCTACCCTCCACATTTATACAGGTAAACATACACACATACATATGCACACACGTGCATGTGCACATACAACAAACACACTACTCACCAGCTCCCCCCAGTTATAAATACATGTTCTAGACTGATCCATATGTCTCCCCATATCTGCATTGAAGCCCTAGGCGCCAGAATAACTCTTTGGAGATTAGGAAGAAAAGTTAAATAAGATCATGGGGTGGGTGCCTAATCCAGGAGGACTGGCGTCCATATGCAGAAAGACAGACAGCAGGGGTACATGTGCAGAGGAGGGTCATATGAGGACACAGTGAGCAGATGATTTCTGCAAGTCAGGAAGAGAGGCCTCCCCAGAGGCCAGCCCTAAGGCACCTTGCCCTGGACTTTCAGCAGCCAGCATTGTGAGAAAAACATGTCTGTCATTTAAACTGGCAGCCTGTGATGGTGTATGATGGCAACCCAAGCATGAATAAAACAAGTATACGGTTTTATTGTATATATAAATTGTATGTATGGGCATCTATTGTTTGTATGCGCATCTATTGTACGTATGGGCATCTATTGTATATATGGGCATCTATTGTATGTATGGGCATCCATTGCATGTATGAGCATCTATTGTATGTACAGGTATCTATTGTATGTACGGGCATCTATTGTACATATGGGTATCTATTGTATTATGAGCATCTATTGTACGTATGGGCATCTATTGTATGAACGGGCATCTATCGTCCTTTCTTTCCGATGTTTTTGAGATTTCAGTCTTTCCCACCTAACAAGCTGAGAAATGAAAATGGATGCAGTGGTGTCAGAGTTTGGCATAGGCCATCTCATTAAACCCAGGAGACAGTCGATGTGATGGGTGTGACCGCTGCTATTTGCAGATGAGAACACAGAACAGGGAGGCTGAGCTCGGATCTTGGTTGGACATCTTCCTACTCTTTCGGCACACTGCCTGGAAGAACAAAACCTCCCAGGGAGAGAGGAGGCTCTGTCCTCCACCCACTGCAGCCTCTCTGCCAAGCCAGTCACCTCTGCGTGGGACATCATCTAAAACCTTTAGGGAGGTATATGCATCCCATTGCCATGGCAGCTATCTTTGCCTAAATGCCCGTTCCTGCACGTAAGAGGAGGGATGGGTACCTGAGGACCCACGAGGGAGCCGGCTACAGTTTCAAGCAACTCAGCATTTTCTCACTCAAAAGCAATGTGGGCAAAGGCAGAGTAGAGAAAAATGAAGGCAAGAGAGATATATACATCTCTCCAGTGTCCATTCATGTGGTCACTCAGACGGCCATGGAGACACCCAGCCCAGCCCTGGCATGTATGTGCAAAACTGCCTAGAATTTGAGTAAAGCATGTGCACTTGGACTTCCAGAAAGAACCCAGCAGGGATCCAGAACTGTGATGATCTATCAGCCAGATGGCCTGTTCCCAGCACTGCTGTGACCCCACCTGGAGGCTCTTCCTTTCAGCAAGGACTTTATATATTGGTGTGTTCCATCTGTGAACGGGGTCAAAAAAGTTTCGCAGAGGATGAGATTAACATAGCGTTCCTGTATATGTCGCCTGGCTTGAGAACTGCAGGAGCAGCCCCTTCGTGTCCCCTCTAACCCACTGGAAATGACACAGACAAAGCCATTTCCGCGGCTGCCTTCCAACAGGAATGGCCAGTGAAGCATAGCCCATGGCTTCCCTTAGGCTGAAGTTATTGTTATCCGAGACAGACTACTAAATGTACCATTATGACACCCTGTAAACTTACTCATTCTTATCGGAGAGCAACTAAGAATGAATCTTCCACAGAGTGTGGGTCACACAGCAACTCCCTCTGAATACGAGACCAGAGGTTGGTCTCTTCTGCAGAAGGCCAGAACCAGGGATCTCTTTGATTACCCATCAGAAGCAATTCTTAACGTCAGATGAAAGGCAATCACCAGAAGCAGATTTGCCTAAGGGCCGGAGAAATTCTAAGAACTGGTCTGCTGAGGACTCTACGTTAATTAAGCTGACATAAGTCCTTTTATGCCTCAAGATTGAGTAGAGATGTGCAGGACACAGCTGTACTCACAATCAGTTGGGGCCACAAGTATCCTTAACGGAGGCCTTTCAGCTCTGGGGTGAGGTCTGAAGAACAAAGGACCCCAGCTTCTTTCCGAGGCAAACTCTGCCTACAGCACCCTGAAGGGCAACCTAAGGGTGTTGGCCCAAGAGCAGCAGCGATCTGCTAAGCAAGTACCGTGGGGTACAGAAAAGGTGTTCCCCACGACCTTGGTACGAACAAACATATCAGTGCAGGCTCCTAAATGCACAGATCTGAAGACAAACAGCAATGCGTTTCTACAAGGAGGCTATAACTGGAAAATGTAAATGTGACTGCTGTATTCCTGGCCACTAAGACCAACAAACTGCAATGCAAAATAGCAGCGGGGGAGCATTGCCACATGCTGAGCGTTTACTGGGGCCAAGTCTGTGTTAACAACTCTGAGTTACAATTTCATTTAACCCACACAGCAGCTTGGCAGAGGGGATGCCCCCCATTGGTATACATGAAAAATTATTCCCAGAAAAGGTCTAGCCCAGAAGAAGGGAATGAACTGCAGATCTTGCAGGCAAGATCAAGGCCCCGGCACTGCCTGGCTCCAGAGCTGTTTTCTTTGTGTGTTGTCTACACCAGCCTCTCTCCTGGACAGGTAAAACTCTCTTTTCCCATGCACCCTAGTCCCCTTCTTTCTGAACTCCAAGTGTCAGACAGAGCAACGGCTTAGAGATGTCATCTGTGTGGATTTTTCGGACATCTGTGGCCTGGCCTTCATCTCCTGCTCTATCCTATACAAAGCTACCTGGAACCTGGAGCCTTTCTGTCCCTCCCCAGAAATCTCAATGAAGTCCCTCTGGCCTTGACTCCCACATTACAGCTCTTTTACAGGGTCACCTAGTATTAGGCACAGTAACCATCCCTGGGACTGATGACAATTTCCCTCCCCAGAAGCTGGACCCTTGTCTGCTTTCAACACTGTATTTACAATGCCTGTCATATGGCAATACTCAGTAGATAATACTGTGAAATAGGTGGACATGTGAATGGATGGATGGATGGATGGATGGATGGATGGATAGATAGATGGATAAATGGATGGATGGATAAATGGATAGATGGATGGATGAATGTAGATGATGGGTAGATGGACAGATAGATGAATGGGCAGATGGATAGACATATAGACGGATAAATGGGTAGATAGAAGGATAACTGGACAGATGGGAAGATGGATAGGTAGACAGATGGACAGATAGACGGATGGATACAAGTGAACTCAAATGAAGAATAGTAAATATTTAGCAATGTTCTCAAATCAGTGTTTCACTTGAAGATTAGGGAAGTGTTTTTCTCCTCTAGAGCCACAGCATTTCTATAACCTACTAGTCTAAGCCTCTTGTTTTACAGATGGGAAAGGCACAAAGGCAAAATATTTTTTAAAATGTTTCTTGGAAAAGTCTGGTGAGGCAGTATGCCTGAGCCCCAGCCCGTGTCTCCCAGCAGGTTCCATCGGTTATAGGTGTACAACAAGTAACTTATTAGCCACTACACAGCCCAGATGTCTGTGAATGACTTCTATTCATAAATCAACCTAATTCAAAGGATTAGAAGATTTCCCCATTTAGCATCGTTGCCATTACTCATGGCATTCCAATGTTCTTTCTGGAAAAGAGGAGCCAGGGGCAGAGCGGAAGCAAGTGAGTTACAACAGGCCTGGGAGTTGCCAGCCCTGATTCTTGTCCAGAGACTGGGTGCCATAGTGAGGCGGGCAGAGGGCTGTTGCCCAGGTCCCCACACTCCTGCATTGGCCATCAAACTAGACACCACCTCTTATCAGTTCTTTCTTACAAAGTCTCAGTGTGTAGCTCAGGTTGGCCTCAAAATTGCAGTCCTTCTGCTTAGTCTCCCTAGTTCTTGGATCATGGGTGAGTACCATCATTTATATCAAAGTGAATTTTTATATCATGTCGTGATCAAGGTGTCATTAACTCATCCACCAGCTAGCTTACTGCAGAGGAGGGAACGAAGAAAAGAAAATTTAAAAACTATAACTTAGCCAGGTTTTTTCAGCAACTCTCCCAGGGGCACCTAAAAGATAGAAGAGTGAGCCACTTTCATGACTCGGGCTAGAACTTCAAAGAGGCTGAAGTGCTGCACACAAGAGCTACCCACTGCTGGGACCATCAATGTCTCTCCCATCTCTCCCATACTGTTCTTCACACACATCTAGATTCAGACTTTCAGTGATCGAATCAAGAAACAAAATTAATCACCCCCTTAGAGAAGCCATCTGTTTTGGGTTATGAGCCTTGGCCTTTGGCAGTCCACAGCATCCATTTTTATTCATATCAAAGGAAAGTCCTTAAACGTCTGATAAACCCAAATCAAGGAATGTGGCACAATATTCATCTAAATGTGAGCATGTCATCCATTCAAAGGTAAACCCCGCCCGTCACTCGTGAAAATGTGTGTTTTGCTCCTAGAATTGGATTTTTTTTTTTAATCTTGTTACCTCAAGGGTAGAAATTCTGGTGAGTGCATTGTTGCCCTGTGCCTTTTGATAGGACTTTCAGGGTGTATTAAAACAATTTGCATGCTGCAGGAAATGCAGTGCAAAACAGGGAACATAACAGAAGCATCTCTCAGTGACTGAAAATCTTGTGTGCAGGCATATGTTTTTGTGTATATGGTTACAGATGAGGACATACATGTGTGCATAGGTTTGTGCGGAAGCCAGAAGGAACCACAAATACTTTCTCCAGGTGCCTTCCATGTTGCTTTGGCTTGGGGTCTGGTTTGGTTTTCTTGGAGAGAGTTGCTTGTTTTAGTTGTTGTTCTGAGATAGGCTCTCTCACTGGCTTGGAACTCACAGAGCAGGCTGGCCCACGTGGGCCAGTGAGTCCCAGAGATCCTCTGGTCTTGGTATTGGAATTAAAAGCATGCACCACTCCACCGGGTTTTTTCCAGTGTGTGTTCTGGGGTAGAACTTAGGCCTTCATGCTCTCCTGGTAAAGAACTTGCCAACTGTGGTCTCTGTGTGTTTGTTTGTTTTTATAGTGCTAGGGCTCAACCCCAGGCAGGTGCTCCTCCACTGAGAATTCAGAGAATTCGCTGCCTTCCCCGAAGCAGACGCCACTTGTGTACTTGTTTACTGAGCTCAAAATGTGACGAAGGGATTCCTCTTTATACTAAACCTCAGTCCCATCTATTGTGCTATCCGCCTCCTTGTAAGCCATTGACCTATGACCTATGTGGTAGGAGAGTGGGAGGCCACGAGTCCACATTACTGGGAACCAAGCTGCTTTGATATCAAAGTCATAAAGACATCCCAGCCTCCTTCCGGGGCTGCCACAGCTGCAGGGCTGATCTTGGAAAGATTAACTGCTGTCGTGGTTGGCATCTGAGACCATAAACAGACCCAGGGGACTGCACATGCCTGTGACACAAGGACCTTTTAGAGGGAAGAGAGAGACAACCTTTGTACTCCAAACCACCCTGTTCTTTTTTCTTTTCTTTTCTTTCTTTCTTTTTTCTTTTCTCTCTCTCTCTCTCTCTCTCTCTCTCTCTCTCTCTCTCTCTCTCTCTTTTTTTTTTTTTTTTTTTTTTTTGCCTAGAAGGATCTCCTCACTCTTTCCAGAACAAATGCCAGGGGTTTTGCTCATCTCTAGTTACAAACCAAGTTTCTTTCTTTCTTAGAAACTGGACAGGCTGTTTCAATGTTTTCAGAGTGCCTGAGCTGCTGCAAAATGTCATAACAAGAATTACTAATTAGAAAAGAGTTCTTTCCTGCATAATAAAGCTCTGAAGTTCACTGCTAAAATAAATAGGTAAATAAATAAATAAGAGTTCCCAGTTACAGGAACGGGACTGCTAAAGCTGAGAGGAGGAGAGAGATGACAAGCCCTGCAGGGAAGGAAAAACTGTCCTGCTGTCCCCAGCCTAGGGCTGGAGACGGTGATATGGAGGCTGGGGGGAAGATTGACAGGCTCCCTTCCTTGAGGAGACAGAGGTAGGGGTCTAGGGAGACCAAGGCAGCTAGAATTCCCGGGCCAGAGTGAATATTAGCACGGAGAAGGCTGGACAGATAGAAAGTTCTAGAAATAGAGAGGTCCCAACTGGCATGTACCCATACCGAGATCATCTGAAACGAGATACATGGAATAGACCTCAGAGTCACACAGAGCTGGGAATGGTTCTGGTTCCCACCATCCAGGGTGGAAAATGTCTACGGCTCACAGGGCATCTGTCAGGGGACCAAGAAGGGCTTGGTCTCCATGGTGGGAAATGAACCCGCACATAAACATGGCAGTGGCCCCACCTTCCAAAGCGAGATTTGAAAAGATTGAGCTATTCCAAATAACTGTCCCACAGCAGAGTTCAAGGATATTTATAGAAATATAAAAATATCTACTCCCCAAAAGCTTAAAGCTCACAATGCCTGGCATGCAAAGGAGCAGGGACAGATGAGCCACGAGGAAAAGAAAACGCAACTTGTCAAAACCGACCCGGAGTTCACAAAAGCTAACACAGGGCTGGGGGCACAGCCTAGTAGGAGTGCTTGCTTAGCATGTACGGGGCCTGGGATTAATCTTCAGTTGCACGGAAATAAGAAAACTATATTTGATATATCCACTGGGTTTGAGGAAAGCCTGAGCCTCTAAAACACAGGCATGATATATATATGTGTGTGTGTGTGTGTGTGTGTGTGTGTCCAGATCTGATTTTCAGGGGCAAAAACAGTCACATGAATGAAGAATGCACTGGTTGAGAATGGTGAATTCGATACTCAGAGGCAAAAGCCAGTGTCCTTGCAGGGGCTGCAATAGAAATGTCCAAACAGAGGACAGAGACTAAAGGAGATGCACAGAATCATGGGTGAGGTGTGGAGTGGCTTCCCATGGGTCAATATGTGTGTCACTGGAGTCCTCAAAGGAAGACAGTACATAGAAGACATTTTTGAGGGGAAAAAAAGGCCAAAAAGTTTCAGAATTCACTTTAAACTGTAAATCCATGTCATGGCCAAGAATACCTGTTATATGTATAGGAAAAAAAAAAAAGAGAAACCGCACCAAGGTACATCACTGTCAAGATGCTTAGTGCTAGTGAGAAATAAAATAGGAAAAGCAACTAGAGAAAATAAAAGAACGAAATTAAGGATGATAGCAGATTTAGTATCAGAAATAACATAAGCAGAAATAGAGTGGGGTAACGTTTGACAGAGAAACAACCACAACCCCAGCAATAAACCTGTGTACTGAGAATTCTTTGCTCAGAGAAATATCTTTCTGAAACACAAGAGGGATAAAGATATTTTTTAGACAAGCTAAAGCTAAAAGAATTAACCAGCCAAGTACAGTGGTACAATGTTTTTAGTTCCAGCACTCGGGAAGCAGAAACAGATGGATGTCTGTAAGTCCAGGATAGCCAGAGTCACACAATGAAATCCTGTCTCAAGAGGAGGAGGAGGAGGAGGAGGAAGAAGAGGAGGAGGAGAAGGAGGAAAAGAAGAAGAGGAAGGAGAGGAAGAAGAAGAAGAAAAAGAAGAAGAAGAAGAAGAAGAAGAAGAAGAAGAAGAAGAAGAAGAAGAAGAAGAAGAAGAAGAAGAAGAAGAAGAAGAAACCAATTGATTTACTGTTGTTTTTATTGTTGCTGAGAGTGGGTACTATGTAGCCCTGACTGAACTGGAGCTCAGAGATCTCCCTGCCTCTGCCTCCTGCTAGGGTTAAAGGGGAACTCTATCTCCCCATGCCAGATTTATATTTCAAGAAATGTTAAAGGAAGCGCTTCGCCAGGAGGGAAAGAATGCCAGATGATGATCAGATCCTACACCAAAGTACAACAAACAGGCACTGTGCAATACTCTTTTCCCCCTTATAGTTTAAATCTCATTTAAAACATAACTTGTTGCTTGAAGCAAAAGAATCTATTGCCGAATTTGTAACTTACACAGGAATAAAATGTGCAATAACAATAGAAGAAAGGCTGAAAGAGGCAAAGTGGGAGTTTGCTCTTTCTTTTCTTTTATGAGATCTATTTTTATGATGTATGCTAAATTTCTGTACCTTGGTCTGTGCACCATGTGCATGCAGTACCCATGGAAGCCAGAAGGGGGCATCAGATGCCCCTAAAACTAGAACAGTTGTGAGAACAGGCAGATGTGAACTGATCCTGGGTCCTCTGCGAGAGCCAAGGATCTTAAGCACTGAGCTGTCTGTCCAGCCCCTTACTCTTGCAAGCTGCTCCTAATGTACATGCGGTGCTATCCCCTCGCTTCAAAGCAAATCGTGATACACTAACAACACATGTGCTAGTTCCTAAAGCCACCATGAAAAATAAGATTTGTGGTCACTAAGTCAAAAGGAAAGAAAATCATAAAGATAACCAAAACAAAAGAGATGGACGACTAGAAAACAGCTCTAGATTATTTACTGTAGACTACAGAATCAAGTCAACCATTTTATAATCACATTAAATACTATTACGCCTCTAATTAAAAGGCTTAAGTTTTTCAAACTGGACTAATGACCGAGACCCAACTATACCTTGCCTAAGTACAACAGTGACAGTTAACCACTGATTTTTTTTAAGTACCAATAAGTTAAAAGTAAGTATGGGAGGCTGGATGTGGCAGTACACACCTTTAATCCTAGTATTTAGAAAGAGACAAGCAGGTCTCTGTGAACTTAAGGACAGCCTGCTCTACATAGTGAGTTCCAGACTAGCAAGGGATACATAGTGTGTCCTGTCTCCAAAAGAAAGAGGAAGAGAAGGAGGAAGGGTGAGAGAAAGAAAGAAAGAAAGAAAGAAAGAAAGAAAGAAAGAAAGAAAAAAAAGAAAGAAAGAAATGTTTATCTTACATCAGACAAAGTAGATCTTTGTGCAAAGAACACTATAGGCATGAATAATAAAATAATAAATGGTTCATAATAAAATGGTTCATAATAAAATGGTTCAATTCATCAAGAAGATATTAAAATTTTCTAAAATTCTATGTACCTAATAACAACAGAGCTTCAAAATACAAAAAAAAAAAATCAAAAATTGACAGACCAGAAAGGAGAAATGAGGTACCAGAGCAATGGCTTAGTGGTTAAGAACCCCTGCTGCTCCTGCAGAAGACCTGAGTTTGGCTCCCAGAACCCACGTCAGGCAGCTCACCACCACCTGCAGCTCCAGCTCCAGGGTATCCGACCCCCTCTTCTGGTCTCTGTGGGCACCCCCATACCCGAATGCATGCATGCACACTCACGCATGCACACACACACACACACACACACACACACACACACAAATAAAGATAAAATAAATGTTCTAAGAGGAAGAAAAGGAGAAGTTGCCTCTTGTGGCGATTGTGCCACCTATAATCCCAGCACTTGGAGGTGAAGTAGGAGCATCAGGAGTTCAAGTTCATTCTTGGCTGAACACTGAGCTCAAAACCAGCCTGGGCTAGTTGAGACTGTCTCAAGACCAAAAGAAGTGGGCAAACGAAAAACAGGGTGGGGTGATGGAGAAACGGACAAGGCTCTATTGTAGTCTGATATGTCTACTCTGCTCACTTTCTCAATAGCCAAACGAACAAGTAGGTAGAAAATCGTTCTGCCTGTTCAGGCGCTGACATCACCATCATCCTGCCTGACCCAGTCGACACCGATTATTAGAGGATCTGTATTTGTGCAGATGTGTATGCCAGAGGATGGTATGAAGGGGACAGTTCTTCCTACCATGCAGGTTCTGAGGATTCAGCTCAGATTGTCAAACTGGGCAGCAAGAGCTGTTACCCTCTGAGGTATTGCTCTAGCCCAAATGTAGCCCAAGCTGGCTCTGAATTCATGGTCCTCTTGCCTGTGTCTCTTCAGCATATCCTAGGACATGTGCTACTACAACGGTTTAAATAGTACCTGTATTCTTACTACAGTGAAATAATATTTAAAAAATAATCAAATAGCAGAGCCTAAAAATCAAGTACCAAGCCACCCCACACCCCTACCATTTAATCCCATTACTAGGAAGTTAGAATGAACAAAACCGCTGGACAGTGGTGCTACACTCCTTTAAATTCCAGCTTGGGAAAAAGGCAAATTTGTGTGAGTTCGAGGCCAGCCTGGTCTACAGAGTAAGTTCCAGGACAGCCAAAGCCACGCTGAGAAACCCTATCTCAAAAAACCAAAAAAAGAAGAAAGAATTAGCAAAACCAATTAGTGATGACCGAAGTCAGGAGAGCTGCCGCTGTTAGGCAGGAAACTAATTGGGAATGAAAGAGAGAACATTCGGGTGACAGACAAAATATCAACATGGGTATGGAGCGGTCTATGTGTTCACCAAATTCTCAGGGATGGCTGCTGGTATGCATTCTATACCAAAAAAAATTTTTGAGACAGGGTTTCACTGTGCAGTCCTAGCTGGCTAACCTGGATCTCACTGTGTAGACCCTAGCTGGTCTTGAAGGCACAGAGATCCACCAGTCTCTAAATGCTGGGATTAAAGGTGTGTGCTACTACAACTGGCTACTGATTTAAAAGACAACACAAAAAGAAACTTTAAGGATTCCTGAAAGAGGATTAGCAATTGTCAGGGTCTGGGACAGGGGACAGAGAACGGAGAGACGACTAGGCAAAGCCCAGGGACTGTCAAGGCAGGGAACTATTCTTTATGACATCACCATGAAGGGAACATTACATGACAGGCCTGTCAAACCCATAGCACATGCGTCACGTTGAGTCTTAGTGTGTGTGCTGGACTGCAGGGAACAACAGGGCTGCAGCATGGGCTCCGTGATGGGAACAAACATACCAGTTAATTCAAGACAGTCACAAACGCAGAAACCATGTAGAGGAGGGAGAGCAAGGTGCCTGGGGACCTTCTATTCAGTCTTTCTCCTCCTCTTCCTCCTTGTCTTCCTCTTTATCCTCCTTCTCTTTCTTTTTTTAGTTTTTAAAACCAGACACTGTGTCCCATGCCTATAATTTTTTAAAAATTGTATGTATGTATATATGTAGATATGCATGTGTGTATGTATATGTGCATATGTGTGTGTATGTGTGTGTGTGTATGTGTGTGTGTATGTGTGTGTGTGTGTATGTGTGTGTGTGTGTGTGTGTGTGTATGGGGGTGCACATGAGTGCACTGTACCGAACTCAAGTCCTTTGCTCTTAACTGCTGGTCTGTCTCTCCAGCCCTTACATTGTCTTCAAAACTTTTCTGTACATCTAAAACTATTTTTAAAATAGCCTATTATTTTAAAAGTATATGAGTGTGTGTATGTGAAGTGTGTTTATATCTACATACACATATACACACACATATATGCAAAAAATGTAGTTTTCTCACAGTTGAGCAGTTAGAAAGCAAACCCAGAAAAGTACGGGAGACGCTAGCATTTTGAGTGTCATTATCTGTAGATAGGAAAAACAGGAGAGGTTTTTTGTTCTCCACTCCCCTCTGTGTTCCCAGTTGTCCCCGTGAATGGGTATTGTTTCACGAAGGAAAAATACTCCCTTTCCTCTTTTCAAAACTGAAAATGGCCTGTTGCCCCAAAAGGGGAGAGAGCAGACCCAAGGCTTCTTTCCAGCCAGCAGCTGAGACCAGCTTAGCTACTTCCAGCCAGAGCCTCCAGGTTACTTGTCTCCCTTCCACTCCCCTCAGGGTGCCTTCTGGCCAGAGGTAAACAATGAGTCAGAAGACAAAGGTTGGCTGACTCTTCCTCTTAGGCAGAAGCCAGGAGGTTGCAAAAGATGGCTGGCAAGAGAGTGTAGTGTGCTGCCGGGGACCTGGGACCTAAAGAACCGACCACACAGCGGCTCATAACTCAGATCAAATCTCCTTAAGTTTTCTCTAAGACCCGACTGTTTACAAGAAAATTAGACACTAAGGGTTGACTGGGTCTTCTGCTCTAATTACGAAAACCAAAATACACTTTCAGGCCCTTAGGAAAGCGAGTCTGGGGTTATGGGACTGGGTTTAGGGTGGCATCGACCAGGAATGCTTCGAATTCCATAGTGTTCCCTCCTGTCTGTGTGAGCCTGGGTAGGTTGTCCAGCCTCTCTGAGCCTTGTTTTCCTCCCAGGGTTCCCTTGGGTCATCTATAAGCATGTATACAGAACTGCTTTGCATGGGGATGTGTTCAACCTTGGACCTCATGTCTAGCACACAGCAGCCATGTTTGCAGAGAGCAATAGGAGACACCCTTGCCTTTCAGTGAAGCCCATTAATTTTATTTTTTTAAAACTCCTGGCCACCTATCTCTACACTGCTTTTACTCAAACACAAAGGATTTTCATTTGAAGCAGGAGGCTGTCTTATGAAAAGCAGTTAGAAAAGGGATGGTTTATCCAGTGCCCATATGAGTCTGTCGTGCTCAGAGGAAGCACCTAGGTGCTGAGGCTGCAGAACTGACAGGGGCATGGGTGTTGCTTCATTTACCCAATACACAGGTAAATCTTATAATCAGGGAGACTGGAGACTACCGCTCCCTGCCCCATGAATCCGTCTACTGTGGTCCATCCCAGCCCTCCCTGCTCCATCCCTCTGCTCTACAATATGGTTTAAAGTCATTGGAATAAGAATGTTGGGATGACCTGGCCTATCTGGGAATAGCTATAAAAATTATAGAAACTACAGTAAGGACCTCATAGGATTTGGGCCTTAATTGTCCCATTAAATTGTGACTCTTCTGACATGGAATTCCCCTCTGTATGCTACGAAAATGTTTTATTACCATTGGTTAATAAAGAAACTGCTTTGACCTATGGCAGGGCAGAATAGAGCTAGGTGGGTGGGGGAGGGGTACAGGGAACTAAACTGAATGCAGGGAGAAAGAAGTAGAGTCAGGGAGATGCCATGTAGCTGCCTGAGAAGAAGAATGCCAAAACCTTGCCTGAAAGCCACAGCCTTGTGGCAATACAGAGATGAAAAGAAATGGGTTAATTTAAGATGCAAGAGCTAGTAGGTATACGTCTGAGCCATTGGCCAAACAGTGTTGTAATTAATACAGTTTTGTGTGATTATTCAGTTCTGGGTGGCAGGAAACCAACACGCAGCCTCTGCTTACACTCTTCCCTACTGCCAGGGGCCTGCTTAGATAAAGACCAGCTCAGGAGTCTTCCCAGCTAGTGTGTCCTTCTCATATAATCTTTCCTCTTCCACATCTAAGTTGATCCCTTTCTCTGCACACTTGCTCGCAAGCATACTGCAGGGTTGCTTTGGGGATTCTTGGTCCCAAACCTTAGCATCTTTGACTCACCATTTCCACCCACCCCTAGGGAACACTATGAGATCATAGGGTTGTTTCTCAGATTCATTAGACAGGATTATAGACTGGCCCAGAACTTATGTCACACAGACCAGGCTGGCTTCAGATTCATGGATGCTCAGAGTCTCTGCCGATGGCATTAAAGGCATGTGCCATCACACCCCCACAATAATTTGTTTTATAGGGCTCTCAAATGAGAATGTAAAATTAGCAATCAATCATACCTGAGGCCTGAGCACAGGTGACCCTACCTTTGCCAGCTGTAAACAGTAATTTGCTGAGATTATGAACCTTGTCTACAGTCAAAACAAACGCTTTACCTTCCTAGTGGCCTTCTTACAATAGAGTCCTTTGACCTTTTGACTTTTTTTTTTTAATCAGACTATAATCCTGGCCAATGTATCTGAGAATCTACCCTACAATCTCATTCTCATTGAAAAAGAAGAAGAAGGAGGAGGAGGAGGTGGACGAGGAGGAGGAGGAGGAGAAGAGGAGAAGTAGGAGGAGGAGGAGAAGGAGCAGGAGCAGGAGGAAGAGGAAGAGAAGAAAAAGAAGAAGAAGAAGAAGAAGAAGAAGAAGAAGAAGAAGAGGAGGAGGAGGAGGAGGAGGAGGAGGAGGAGGAGGAGGAGGAAGAGGAGGAGGAGGAGGAGGAGAAGAAGAAGAAGAAGAAGAGAAGAAGAAGAGAAGAAGAAGAAGAAGAAGAAGAAGAAGAGAAGAAGAAGAAGAAGAAGAAGAAGAAGAAGAAGAAGAAGAAGAAGAAGAAGAAGAAGAAGAAGAAGAAGAAGTTCCTTATGAATGCTATGAATAGAGCCAGCAAGGTGGCACAGCAGGTAAAGGCACTTGCCAGCAAGCCCAACGCCATGAGTGAGTTTGGTCCCTGAGAACCACATAGTCAGAGAGAACCAGCTACCAAAAATTGTTCTCAGGCCTTCCTAAGTGTGCCATGGCACATCTTCACCCCTATAAGTAAGTGCCATTATAAAAGAAACACTGTGAACAATGACTTCAGGAGCCGGCAATATCGCCCCATATAACTAGTTATCTAACTAGTATTAAGATAGTCAGTATATACCTGTCCTTCCTGAGGATCCTGTCTCTGTGTCTTGAGTGTGTGCTGTTTCTCTCCCAAGCATCTTTCTGATCTATAACACGCATGCTTCAATTTAGTTTATTTAATTTTTAAAATGATTTATTTTTACTTATTTGTATATGTCTGAATGTATGTATGTATGCATATGCATGTGAATTGTGAATCTTTAGAAGACACACTGGAGTGCTGGATACCTTGGAGCTGGAGTTACAGGCAGTTGGGAGACACCTGATATGGATGCTGGGACCTAAATTCTGGTCTTCTGCAAGAGCAGTAAGCACGCCTAACTGCTGAGTCACCTCTCCAGCCCCTTGAATATATTTTAAAATCCTTTCTCACTAAACTCTGACTTTGCTTCATATTGTATGTTCTGTGGCATAGTCAAAGATCCTGGCTTCACCTGAGTGGAAGTTTCTCCTGAGAAGCTCCGGGACTCCTGCCCTGCTTCCTCCACTGAGGCCCCATAGCTCTGCTCTTCTATGACGGTCATGTGACAAGGTCAGCTGCACTTCGTAGGGCTACCACTCTTAGTTGTTGGTACTTAAGGAGAGAAGGGCCCCAGAAAGTGATGGGCCTGGAACCAGTCCAGATGCAGACATCTGGGCCAGTTGTATTGGGTAGACGTTACCTGGACTAAGATAGCTTCACTCTGGGGGGCCCAGGACTGACTTCCCTCAGGAACCCAAATGCAGGCAGGGATGGACACTTAGTGAGTTTGGACTATGTAAGGTCAAGTTATAACAGTGACACCATGTGGTAATCAGGAAGCAAGGCAGTTGGACAAGCTCCTCTCTAGGTGAGCAACCTACCCCTGGAGGCTACGTAAGCCCCTGGATCTACTACAGTTCCAAGAGCGGGGTGGGTCTTTTTTTCATATTTTTTTTGTTAAAAGAAGTACTTTTCAGTTTACATACCAACCCCAGTTCTCCCTCCCTCCCCTTCTCTCACCCCCATTCCTGTTTTCCATCCCCCATCCACTCCTCAGAGGGGGTAAGGCCTTCCTTGGGGAGTCATCAAAGTCTGGGATTCCAACCTGAGACAGGGCCAAGCCCCTCCCCCAGTATCGAGGCTGAGCAAGGTATTCCACCATAGGGAATGAGCTCCAAAATGCCAGTTCATGCACTTGGAGGTGTCAGTGCCAAGGCTGAGAGGGGTGGTTCTTAAGGCAAATCAGTGAACTTTCTACTGTTAATGAAGATCAGGCAGTGTTCCAAGTCTGTGTCCTTATCTGCGGTGTGGCGATAATGTCTGAGCTGAGAGCTCTTTGGTGATATTAATTTGTGTCTCTTTCTTTCTACATTCTTCATATTTGCTGAGGATATGGGGAATATGGAGAATATTTGCTGGCTCTAGGTACCCCCAAATCAAAGGGTGCTCAAGTTCCCGTACTCAAATCCACAGTATATTCTCCCAAATACTTTAAATCATCTTGATTCTTTTAAAAATCTGTCTGGCTGTTGTTTTTGGACAATGTCTGGCTGTATGCTCTGTTGTAGCCTACACTGGCCTCTAACTCATGGTGATCCTTCTGCCTCGGCTCCAAGTGCTGGGTTCAGAGTGAGTTCCACTCCACTATAACTTACTAGATTACTTATATCTAACAATAAACATAGATATCCCACTATATTTTGGGGGAAAAAATTTTTAAATCCGTGTATGTTCATTACGAGCGCATTTCCCCTGTCCGCAGGGCACTGTATTCATAGATGCAGGGGCTAAAGGATAAGGAGGGCAACTGTTTTCCTCCCACCCCCCAGCTGCTGCAGACCTTCCTGCATTTCTCCTCTCTGGAGCTTTGGCAAGGAGAAAACACAGTCTGACGCTCATGGCTTTTCCTAGCTTCTGTAAAAACCCTGTATCCTTTCAGGGTGGATGCTGGTTGTTCAGTTAGGGCCATCAAAGAAGGCAAATGGATTTAAAGATGAGAGAGCAAAGTTCTGGATAGGGTGGGGATGGAGGTGAGGTAGGGTGGGGTGGTGTAGGTAGGCAGGCATGGGGGGGGGTAATGGTGAGAATCCTTCCCCTGGCTTTCTGACCTTGTTCTGAGGCTCAGAGGTGATTTGTGGGATATTTGTACACTGTGTGAAGATGTTTTGCTGTTATTGGTATAATAGAGAACTGAATGGCCAATAGCAAGGCAGGAGAGGATAGGCAGGATTTCCAGGAAGAGAGAGAGAAGAGGAGGAGGAATCTAGGCACACAGATATTACCGGAGCAAGTTGGACACACCGTCTTGAGGAGAGGTAGCTGAGCCATGTGGCAGAATGTAGATTAAAAATACAGGTTAATTAAGTTAGAAGAGCTAGTTGGAAACAAGTCTAACCTAAAGGTCAAGATTTAATAATTAATAGTAAGTCTCTGTGTCATTATCTGGGGGCTGGCAATTCAAAGACAGTCTTACAAGAAAGTTTACTGCAAAGGTGGATGAACATGGAGGATGCAGCCCCAAGAGAATGGTCATGTGGCAAAGGTTACAGGGAGACAGTATAGTCATGGGGTCGGTGGATTGTGTGGCTGGACCAATAGGTGTCTTAGCGGTGGTATGGGGGAGTAGAAGTCATGTGACAACCTCAATACACCAGACTTTAGAAAAGGGATATCAGTCTAGGGTGTGGTGGTACAAACCCTTAATCCAGCACTTGAGATGCAGAGGCAGTTAAATCTCTGTACACTCAAGGCCAGCCTGGGCTAGAACGACCAGATCTCTGTAGAGAGAGGGTGTATCTCAACAAACAAACAAACAAATAAATAAATAAAAAGGAGTGCCCCAAGAACAGCAGTTGTGGGAATTCCTGCCAGCCTGGCAGAATTAAGGATTCAAAAGCAAAGCTGAAATTGGTACAAAGAGAGCAAAATTTCATTTTGTAGCCATAGCTCATTTGGTGTGCTGCCTGGCACCCGTGTACAAGTGCGTATCACACTGCCATCCTTCTGAGCGATGCCAAGGCTGCTGTGACCCACACAGAGCCTAACCCTTTCTTGCCTCCTATAAACATCCTGAGTGCATGAAGAATACAGGGCCAGGGTGGCTTTGGGATGAGTTCGGCTCTGCGTGGGGACAAGCATTCATTTAGCGAGGTCTGTCCTGTTTTCAGTTGTGACTAGGATGTTTTCTGTTCCTAGACACCCACCGCCTTTTTCATACCCAGGTCACATGCCCACGAGAGACAGTTCCTCAAGGGAAAAATAATAGTTGACTAACACCGAGGAGCAAGCGACAGAAGAGCCTTGAGTTACTTGGAAATCCATCTGTGATGCAAATTGGTAACCTGTCCCCTAGTCTCCTTAGGGACCCCAGGACTCCCTGAGGATGAGACAAGAAGACCTGGGCCTTGAGTCTCAGCCAGCAGTGGGTTCCCAGGTGTAGGATGCCACAAAAAAAAAAAAAATTCTATTAGTATCGTGTCATTGGAGTCAACCTAGAAGTCTGGATAGCTCCAACTACTAAAAGCCTTGCCCTGTTACTTGAATAAAAAGTTTGTGAACATGGAAGAGCTGATAGAGAGCTGGGGGGACAGAGAGGCCCCCATGCTGAGACAACAAAGATCAGAGGTGCCGTGCCAAGTGTCACTCCTGTGCCCGGCCTAGCAGTGTACACCTTTGATCTCAGTTCCCCAGAAGCAGAGGTGGGTGGATTCTGAGTTTAAGGGCCATCTGGTCTCCATAGAGAGTTCTAGGCCAGTCAAGGCTACGTAGGGAGACCCAGGTATCAAAAAAAAAAAAATCACTCCTGTGACCCAACAAAATACCATGCCCCATCCGACTGTTCCCCTAAAGAAGCAAATGTTCATGCCAAGAAGAAGCGAGAATTTCCTCTGGGCACCACTACCCAAGCTACCCAGAAAACATCCACTTTCTCAGCACGGCAATTCCTGCTACCAGGGGCCACTTTCATATATCCAAAGTGAAACATTGCCACTTTTTACATGGAGGCTTAAAAATGCCTATGACGAAACATGCCATGACCTAGTTTCACTGTCTGTGACAGGGGCTGATCACTTGATTTCGAAGTCTTGGTCCTAGGAACTCCTGTTTTTTCCATCAAAGCCTGAAATTACAGGCTCTGGGAGCTGTCCGAGAGAGTTACACCAACCAGATCCAAGGCCTGTTCATGACTTGAACCCACAAGTGGTCCCTAATGGACTTCACTGCGCTTGGCCCGCGTCCCTGCTGGGGACCAAGTATTCACATCCACTGGCTTTCAGCTTGTGAATACCTCTAGAATTGAGGGTGCAGAACACTAGGTAGAAAAAGGTTTCATAGGGAGCCATGAAAACCAGGCTTGGCCATGGTCACAATGAGGGGCCCCTGACCAACGGGCTACACTTGAATTGACCACATGCCATGGCCACAATGTGGCCGTGTTGGCTTCTGGAATCTATCCACCAGCCTCCCTGGGTGGCCTGAAGAAAGGCTTTCTGGAGCTCGTGTCTGTGGCCGAGTGCCACACCTCTCTCTATGGCCTCCACCCTGGATTACAGACTGCACATAACCACATATTAAGCCCTTTGGAAGCCTCACTCTTTCTCATTTTCAGTTCTGATCGTGAAGCTAAACTACTTGAAATATTGCTGGAATAAAAATGTCTGGTTACTAACTTCATCTTTGGGCAGAAAAACTATGAATTTTCCAATCCCTGCAGGCTTAAGTCAAAGGCAGAGTGTTCCATGAATCATTGGTCTGAAAGCGCACCCCTTAGACTTATCACGTGTCTGAATTTCCCAGCACAGATGCATTAAAGCAAGGGCTGGAACAAGCAGTGAGCAGCTCATGCTGCAGGCTGCATCTCCCCATGCTCCAGAGCCAGCTCCCTACCTGCGAGCCCTGGTTCCAGGCGAGTCCCCTTGCTTCTTCTGTAGAGGCTGACTGTTCCCAGGTGGTTGCAATGATCTTGGACTCTGAACTGGTGACGTCCTCTGAACCAGAAGGAAAGGATATTAGAAATGAAGTCAGGAATCGGCAAAACCACAGCAATACTTTTCAATGAGCCACAAACCCAAGACACGCACGGTGATAGCCTGTGGTCCACAGGAGCGCTGCCATCAGCCAGGCAAGTGAGCACGGCTGAGAGGGTGTAGGGGACATGTGGAAAGCTGAGATGAGGTGGTGTAGCTGTCTTCAGACACACAGTTCCAGTCAAGCAGGATAACTGCTTCAGTATGACACCAAGAGAGGGGGCTGGAGAGATGGCTCAGTGGTGAAGAGCATTGGCTGCTCTTCCAGTTATCCAGGTTCAATTCCCAGCACCCACGGGGCAGCTCACAACCATCTGCAACTCCACTATCCTCTTTTGGCCTTGTGGGCACTAGGCATGCACATGATGTATGTACATACATGTAGACATAAAAGAAAGGAAGAAATGAAAGCAAGCCAAGACTGGTGATAGCTATCAAACTCTGGAGGGTTCCTGAAGAAAGAAGGTGTACTTTCTTTATTTTTCTTTCTTTCTTCTTCTTTTTTTTATTTTTGGCAGATTTTCTCTGTGTAGACCTGGCTATCCTGGAACTTGCTCTGTAGACTGGGTTGGCCTCGAACTCAGAGATCTGCCTGCCTCTGCATTCCCCAGTACTGGGACTCAAGGTGTGTGCCACCACTGCCTTGTTAATTTATTTTTATCTATTTCTCTCTCTCTCCCTCTCTCTCTCTCCCTCCCCCCCCCCTCTCTTTGTGCCAGGGGGCCCAGGATCGTGTGTATGCTAGGCAAATGCTCTACCTCTAGTGCCATATCTCCAGTCCCAATCACTATTGGTTTTTATCTTTTTATTTTTATTTATTTATTTTTTGCATGTTTTTATTTGCTTTTTCAAGACAGGGTTTCTCTGTAGCTTTGGGGCCTGTCCTGGAACTAGCTCTGTAGACCAGGCTGGCTTTGAACTCACAGAGATCCACCTGCCTCTGCCTCCCAGGTGCTGGGATTAAAAGCGTGCACCACCACCGCCCGGTTTCACTATTGATTTTTAGAACCAAACCATACAAGTATCGGGTTAAGAATTCAAGTCACAGAACAGAACAATGAAATGTTTTTCCCAACACTTGATTTAAGTGATACTTGCTGAGACATAATTCAGAAATCAGGAGAGGGCAAGAGGCTCCTGTAAACCCCAAGTCATAGTTCCAAAGGCAGCCATTGTGTTTTGTCTTCCCAGGAATGGCCTTGCACCCCCATCTCCCCACTAAACAGCACACCCTTTAGGGAATGATCTGCCTCTGTTTAAATGTTTCACCTATGCCCTCTGACCCTCAGGGTCTCTTAGAAAATGTAAAGCATGAGGCCCCTTGCCTACCCACTAGAGTGTGAACAGGCATAGGTATGGCCTGGTCCTTCCACAGGACTCCTTGAAGGAACAGAAATGTTCAGATCTGGTGACAGATGGATTTCTGAGCACCTTGAGCTTAGTCATGGTGGAGAAGGCATCCTACAGGCAAGGGAGAGAAGATCATGTAGAACAAGATGAGGGTAACGCCAAGGAGAGTGCTCTGGTGTAGCTGGACCCAGGGATCCATGCTTACAGGCCCACCTAACTAGAGGTGATTGGAAAAGGTGTTGAATGCAATGTTTTACCTTTCAGATACAAGTTGGACATTTTCCACACATCTATTACTTGGTCATCTTGGAAGGAAGGAAGCAATACTTTCTGTGGACAAGTGAATCTGAGGTGCTACATTTCATAGCCCTCTTTCAGAAATCCACAGAGCATGTTAACATCTTAAAGGTCTGGAGGGGGGGTCCTACATGAAATAACTCACTGGACTTTACTTTTTTTTTTTGAGGCAGTCTTCTTTTGTAAGCCAGGTAGGCCCGAAATTTGTGATTTTCTGTCTCTGTCTCCTCAATGCTAGGATTACAGGCATGTACCACCACGACCAGATTGATTCATTGAGTTTTTGACTCAGAGCACCCGAAACTTCCTGACTACCCTGTGTTTGTGACCCCTAAAAAAACAAAACAAGAAACAACTTTTAGGCAGGGGATTTCCCCCCAGCCCCCCTAAAAAAACAAAACAAGTAACAACCTCTAGGCATGGGATTTTGAAAGTTAATTTTGGAGTTTCTGAAGGACAGAACATGAACTTCCTAACCTCTCTGAACCTGGGACTCTTTTTGAATTCCCAAATCTCCTGTTACATGGCCATTGCCTTTCCCCGACTTTGCCTGCTTCCTTATCTGGGTTTATTCGATTGTGTCCAAAGATAAACCATAAAGAATACATCATTAGCCAAGAGCCTGGATGGTCTGGGGTGAACGTGAACACTACAATGTGAAATCTCCGTTCACTTTAGCTGACGGATGGTAAGATGAGGAAGGAATGCCTGCCTATAACCCTAGCCCTCGAGAGACTGAGACAGGGGAATGGTGAGCTTGAAGCTACAGAGCAAGGTCCTTTTTCAAAAGCAAACAATTACAAGCAAGAGGAGCAACAATGGCTCCTGTTCATGAACCACTCACTAAGAGAAGCACTGGCCTATGAACTCTCAGCAAATCATCACTGTTTATGGAAAGATGATGCCTACATCCTTGCTTTAGAGTCAGGGCTTTCAGAGGTTCAGTAACGTGGACCACAGAGCAGGGGCCTGTTTCTAGACTATGTGATTTTTTTTGCACACTTTGTGAAGGTGTAATGCTGTGAGTGATTTAATAAAAAGCTAAACAGCAATGGTTATGCAGGAGAGAAAAGGAGGAACTTCTGGGGACAGAGAGGCACATAGGAGATGCCAGTGAGGCATGGAACAAGTCAGATGTACAGGACAGAAGAGAGCTAACAATGTGGCAGAATGTAGATTATTATCTCCTTGTCGTTGTTGGGGAGATGGCAGCCCAAAGAAAGTCCAACTACAGGGGCCCAAGCGGACCTGCTTCTCCCTGATCCTAGAGCTGGGACAGGACATTTCTTTTCCTGGCCACCTCAACAAGGGAGTGAAGAAGGAAGCAGAGAAAGCTGCAACCTGGTTCCCACCTTAGGGGAGATTCCTGCCGCAGTGCTGGGAGTTGACAGAGTCCCCTACCTTGCTTGTAGGGCTCAGCCTCCCAATTCAGCACCTAGGGAACACCCATCCCCAGGGCATTAGCAAGACAGTGCACCCTTGGATCGCTCCAGTTTCAAACTCTGTACTCTTGGAAGATGATGGAAGGCTCCTCGTCCATTAGATATCTCTATGCTTTCATGAGTGGTTTTCTACAGTAACTCAAGGATCACAGTTCAAAAGGAGTGACATTTTTATACCAGGGTCTTGAATTTATGAAGATTTATTTTTATTACTTTTAACTGTGTGTGTATGGAGGGATCGGATTCCTCTGGAGTTGGAGTTACAGGCAGCTGTGAGTCACCCAATATGGTTTCTGGAGACTGAACTCAGGCCCTCTAGAAGAGCACTCTTAACTGCTGAGCCATCTATCCGGCCCCAAGGTCTTCACTTTTTAAAATCACTGCATAGCTTTTGCTGGTCTGCTGCGCAAGTGTCCATCTCTAACACCCGCAGCCGGCTCCCTGCTCATTACTATGGTATCCGTGCTGAATACTCTGCAAGTAATCGTCAGGTAAATCCCCTACCCCAGCGTCCTTGATCAAGGAACTCTGGAAAGACATCAGTTCATCTAGCAACTCGGGCAGATACAACGGACAGAAGGAAAAGGAGGCCGATCACAGATCACTGTTCTAGCTAAAGGCAAAGCAGGTGGAACAAGGGCTCGGTCTCTGGAGGAATCAAAGCGTCAGGCCCATCTCATCAGCCCAGCTCTTCCCCTGGCACAGCCAGGCTCTCAGAGCAGAAACCGGTCTGGTCAGGATTCAAAGAAAAGCCGCAGGACAGAGGCATAACTCATGGATGGCGCACAGGCTGGCGTGGGTTTAACTCTCCCCTTTATCAAAACAGCAGTAATCGATGTCATGGTCCTTGTTTGTTGTCGTCATCATAAAATATAAGCGACGAAGCAATTCACATACATGGTCTACAAGCTTTTCAAAGATAACACCCTGTGACTCTTCGGGATCCCTATTTACTAAACAGTAAAAAATGTTTTCTGTTTTCTAGATAAGAAATGGAGAACTAAGGGGCGTATCCAGGTCTTCTGACTGGAAGTCTGCTTTTTCCCCAACAGTATTAACAACTGCCACTTAGAGAACACCCTGCTATGGTGGAAAAAAGCAAATGCATTATTAGATATGTCCTCTTAGCTATTCTACATATTTAAAATCATGTAATCCTGATAAATAAGCACACAGATAAACCAAGAGGTTAAGGGACTTGCCAAGGATCACAAAGATCACCAGGGAAGTGGTGGGTTTGGACCTGGCTGGTCTGTGCTCTTTTTTATTTTAGAGACAGGGTCTCTCTGTAGCCCTGACTGGCCTGGAATGCACAGAGATCCATCTACCTCTGCCCCAAGTGCTGGAATTAAAGGCCTGTACTGCCACGCTCAACTCAGTTTTACCACGCAGTGGGAACAGCTGCTTTACGATCTCTGCCATGTTGCCATGCTTCATCATGCTCCAGAACAACTGGACCATCACGACTGATACAGCCCAAGACCTAGATCTGATGCCTAGAGTCACACCTGTCATGGGAGAGGCAGTTTAGATTGCTTGCTAAATATATGGAGCACATCTTATAGCTATTCAGTCTGGTAGCTACTTCCACAAGATGCCTTTGTTGCATTTCCGACAGTGCCTTTGAATCCCCCTTTCCAGTTTCCCTTTCTTAGCAATGGTCCTAAGATGACCTGTGTGCGGGATTCCTGCTGTGTCAACAGATAACACTATAAAACCCCATGTCCTTCTAACGTTACCCTCCCTCCGCTTCCAAACTGCAGGCTGGGAAGGTCGGAAGCAGCACTCACGTGACAAGCCAGCTGCCCCGTTGCTTCTTCACATCCCCTCCGAACTGTCACTGCTTGAGTAAAGAAACAGCCCTCAGAGCCCTCCGTATATCTTAAAGCAATCTTTAGACAATGACAGCAACTTTCCAGTCCTAAAAACATCCTCCATCAAGAGTAAAGCAGTTACCATTAAACATTTTTTTTCACCGCTCTTACCTTTTAAATGTGCTCCATCTCTCTAGACCATGCCAATAAAATTAATGAAAGCACGCTTAATCAACAAGGCTAGATCATCCCAGAGTGCCTACCTACACCGTCGGCTCCTTGGATGAGCATCTAGGGAGCAGGATAAGGGCAGGTGAATGCTGGGAAGTAGATCATAGGTCATCCCCATGGTACTAAGTATCAGATTTCAGGAATAAATGCCAGGCTGGCCAAATACGGGAGGTGAGCACATGTCCATGCTCTAGCCAGAAGACTGCCCGTCTGCTTGTCAAAGGCAGCTGTGCACACCAGTTCTGATCAACTGAGTCCTTCCCCCGAAGGGGAACACGGGAAAGAAGACGCCTCAACACAGGCTGAGAGGACACCCTAAAGTCAGGCAGGAGACACTTGAGTGTTAGGTTGACAAGGGAGAAGCCTCAGGGTGGGGTCTCAGCCCATTAGATGCTAGTCTCTAGTGTAGATCAGCATGATGGCCCAGGAGGGATTCACAAGCGATTCTGGGGACAGCGAACAGGTCTGAGTCCATGCTCTTCCTTGAATTGATAGTGAGTATAAATTTAGAGTGCCTGCATACACATGTGTGCGTGCATGTGCCTGTATGTGTGTATGTATGTCTGCATGTATGTGCATGTGTATATGTGTGTGTGCACATGTGCTTGTGTATGTATGGATGTGTATGTATGTGCATGCCTGTATATGTGTGCATGTGTGCATGTGTATGTGTGCGTGTGTGTCGGGCAGCAAGAGCCCCAGTTCTCAGTAGATATAAATGAAAGGAATCGGGTATGGTGGTCGCTGCTATAGAAGCTGGTAGAGTTGCCACACGAGAGACTGCATTATCTGAAACTTCTCAATAAGTCTGAAGTACTCTAAAAATTTAATTCAAAAAAGACACAAGGCTGGGTGTGGTGGAATGCACCTTTAATCTTAGGACTTATAAGACAGAGACAAACAGATCTCTGTGGATTCAAAGACAGCTTGGTGTACCAAGTGAGTTCCAGGCCAGCCAAACTAATTTGTGAGACCCTGTCTCAAGATAGATAAATAAATAAGTAGACACAAGATTTGACCTATAAACATTCCATGTGGAGCAGGAGAGGGACTGCTGGAGCCCAGTGCCTTCCTGAGAATCTCTGGGCAGCTAGTGGTTGAGGAGGAAGGGAGAAACATTTTCTTGAGTACTGAAAGGTGTAAGGGTAGGGTACTCAGCGCCTGCAAACTGTACCTCATCTATGCTTCTGTAAGTAACTCTAAACCCAGAGGCTCACCAAAAGAAAATAGTCATGGAAACGGGAGGGGACTAGTTGGGGAGAGAAAGGGAATCAGTAGGAGTAGGAGGGGGAAAAAAAAGGGTAATGAAGGGTAAATGTAAAAATTATATATATATATATATATATATATATATATATATATATATATGAAAATAAAACCAAAGCTATTATTATATGCAATTAATAAATATTAATAAAAATTTTTAAAGACATATTTCATTTTATAAATGGATTTATTTTCAACTTTTATTTATGTATATGTGTGTCTATCTGTATGTTACACACATGTAGGTACATGAGGAGACCAGTAGAGGGGGTTGGGTCCCCTGAAGCTAGAGGTACAGGCCATTGGTGAGTTGCCTGATGTGGATGCTGGGAGCTGAGATCCCCTGCAAGAGCAGGATGTGCTCCTGACCACGGAGCCACCTCTCCAATCCCAGTGAAAACCTTCAGGTGCCCCTTCCATCTGACTTGTCAACAATTACAATACGGAATAGTTACCTACGGCCAACAGAGCTTCTCACAAAGGTTCCGGCTCGCTGGAACCTGGCTCACTAACCACCCTAGTCTTCCCTGCCCCCTCCCCCAGCCTCTTCAGTCTCTGGTAACCCCCAGTGGACTCTTGATTTCTGTGATATCAACCTTGGCTGAGCCCATGTGAGTAATATCACAAGGCATTGTCCTTGTGTGCCTGGCTCACTATTATCCAAAAGCTGTCCAGTTCTCTTCACTCATTTACTGGCTGATTTATTTGTTTATTCACTTGCCTGGTTTGCAGGTGCGTCCCAAGAGGCAAGGATTCACCTGCCTCTCCTTTGATTTGGATGGGGGTGGGGATGGTCTCCACAAATGGCCATGGAATAGGAGTCTGTGCCTAGGTGTTGGGTTCTGCGATGAATCATTGCGAAGTGTCCTAAGTCAGAAGACCACACTGCTCCTAGCCTGGCAGAGGTACCCTTAGGAGCCTAGACCTGGGGCCCCAGGACAGCCTGTTGTCCTGAATCTGTCACAGATTTATGGAAGTGGGCAAATGCCTTGATCTTCTGATCAAACACGTAAAACTGAAAAACAATCGAGACGGAAATGTGAAGGGGTGGCTTTCTTTCAGCCTTGAGTCTGAGCCTGAGAGACGTGCCATACTAGACAAGCTGCGCTGGCTGGTGACCTGGATTCTCCACAGCAACTTCCTCTTTGACCTTGGGCCAGTCCTCAAGGATAAAAGAACTCCGTTTGGAAACCAACTGGCCCTGGCTCTTTTTTTTTTTTTTTCAACTTGCTGGAGGCCAGGCTTGTAATTCTCACTCCTCCACTCATTCAAATGGCCTAGCTGATTAACAGTCAAGTCCCCCGTTTTCTGCAAGATGTGAGCAATCCACACAGGCTGCTCACTCACGGGACTGTGAGGAAGCCAAAGGACACAGCTCGTGCAAACAGACTTCACCATGGGCGAGCTGTGACACCACGCGACTTCAGGTTGTGTGAGACAAACGCCTGGAGCATGCCTGCCTGGAAGCCGCCTTCAGGGTGGAGTGGCTTTTAAAAGCAAATTAGACACACCTGTGCAGGCAGGATCAGGATTGTAGAACAGGCCTCCCCTAGCCACACCCAGAGGCACACCCCTCACAACCCCTCCAGAAAGCTCCCCTTTCTTTCAGCTGCAAACACCCCGAGCTGAGGCTGGGAGCTCAGCTGACTGCATTGCCATGCGATGACACCCACAGCTGACGCTGAACTGACTCTTTATAATGACACATCATTCTGCCCACTGGCATGGAAGGTAGGGCCGCCATGCCATTCCCCAGCCTCCGTTGAGGACAAAAGACATCAAAGCCAAAGCCTTCAGAAGGATTAGCGCTGGCTCCCAGAGTCTGCATTCTCTCTTGCTGACAACACAGACCTCATTCAGCAGTTCACAGCCCATCGCAAGCCAGTTCTCAAAGAGCCACATTCAACATGTTAGTTCTAAAATTCTAAGGCCATGTTGCTGATTACTAGGTGGTTTGCAGCTTAATAGGGATGGATAGGACTAGGTATTAGAGAGGGAGGGACGAGCTAAATATTTCTATGCCCATGCTATGCCCATTGTCAGTAGCCACCTAGATGACAGACAACTGAGAGGCCAGTCATGCAAAGTGCACACATCTGTACCTGTGGAGGGGCAGGGTTTGGAGGCCCCAGGACGGTGTTGTGGGAGCCAGTGTCCTCCTGTTGGAAGCAAAGGGTCTTCCTGTTAGGACACAGGGTGAGAAAGAAGCGTCTTCCAGGACCTTCAATTTCAACACCTGCCCACTTGCCTAGCCTGTGGTTGCTGTAGCCCAGGGTGGCATCACCTACTGTGGCCTGGGCCCTCCCTCGTCAGTAATAATAATAATAAAATGCCCCACAGGCTTGCTCACAGGCCAGTCTGGTGGGGGCGTTTTTTCAATTGAGGTTCCCTCTTTCAAAATGACTTCAGCTTGTCTCAAATTGATGTAAAACTAGCCAGCACAGATACCCAAGGGAAGTCAGACACCAGAGGGAGGGGAATCTATAGGATGAATATGTGGGAGACAGCCAGGGCCAGGACTCAGCAGACTTTCCCCTCATCCTTTGAGCTGGTGACAAAGGTGGTCCTTAATCTAGGGAGAGGAGGATCACCAAAACTCACGTCCTTTCTTCTAAGGACCCAGTTTTAGGCAGACTATAGAGGGACCTCTGCCAAGGGTATCTTCATAGATGAAGAATCTAAGAAATGGGCACTTGGGCAGGGCAGGAGAGTGTGGGAGGCAGAGAAACCAGTTAGAGGCATTACCAACGCTGCAGGTGTGAACAAAAGGGACATGGACTTGTCGAGGGAGAAAGTGGTTGGACAAGGAGATAGGTTGGCTCTATCTTCCCTTCTCCTTTACGAAATGGCTCCAAGCAATGCTGACAGGCTGTCACTGTGCCCTGCAGGGTGGATATAAGACTTGGGGTGGACCACTTCACAAGTAGACCCAGTATCTGACCCCAGAGTGGGAATACGACACACTCAGAATGGGTCTGATTCTTTACAGTGGGCAGGTCAGGCTGGACCACTAGCTAGGTAAACATGGCCACTTATCTGCTGGCAGCACTTCTTTTCGCCCCACTAGATATCTCCTGAACATTTAGAAAGAGGGAAATAGAGCAAGATCCAAAGGAGAAAACTTCTACATTATCTGCTGGAGCCCTGGACTCAGCCAACACTGTAAGTAGAGCTGTGGCCATCTCCGTTCTGTAAGCCAGTCCCCCCTTCTCTGCTTGTGATCATTTGTAGACATGGGGTACCTGTCTCTTAGAATCCTCTAAAGGCCTAAACAGAAATTCACAAGGCTAAATGGCCAGACCACCCATTAACTCACTGACCAATCATAGGATGTTGTATTAGGCGTGTAAAGAGACAGCGGGTAGAGTCAGGGTGACCTTCAGATTTTGGTTTTTAGAGGGCAGGAGAGTTAGTGCTACCCAGAAAGAGAAATGCAGGATGAGAAGCAGAATGATGAGAGACATTGAGTAGGGGTTGAGGAACTCAGGAGGGTGTGGTTGTACCAGTAGAGGTCTCTAGAAGATGTAAAAAGATAAACCGGGGGCCTCATCTCCATGAGGAACCCCAACCTGCAGCCAAACACTCCCACACTTTATCCCTCTGCTTCTCTGTGGAAGGCAAACCTCATCCTGCTCCTGGAATCCTAAGACAACTCTACAAAGGCCCACTGGCTTGTGCCTGGTTTGACTAGAGATGTGGAAACTCCCAGAGCCATGAAGGATTCCCTGTCTACTCTCAGAAGGCAGAGCTAAAGGGTAGAGGATAGGAATGGAGCTGGTAGGAGGTGGGAACTGAGGGAAAGAGTGGGAGGAAGGGATTTCACTTCTAGAACATCTTTACTTTAAACTAGCAAAGGCTTAGAGCATTAAAATAGACGTTGCTGGTGAGAATACTGTAAGAGGACCGAAGAGCAAGGTAGCATCCTTTTGGAAAGCATTTTGTAACATATATAGCAAGAGTCTTGCAAAAGTCCTTGCTCTAGGACCCAGAAGTTCCATCTCTACGGAATCTGTGCTTGGTAAATAATAAATACCTCATTCTGGACAGCATGATTTGTGAGAATAATGGGGAGAAAATATAAGTCATCCTAAACTGTTGGCATTCAGATTTAAGTTCATCTTACCTTAATTGAGTAAGGCAGGTGTGGTAGTTTGAATGAGAAAGACCTCCATAGGTAGATGTCTGAATATGTGGTCTGTGGTTTGTGGTACTATTTGGGAAGGATTAGGAGGTGTGACTTGTGGGAGAAGGTGTGCCATTGGAGGTGGGCTTTTAAGGTTTCAAACGTACCATTCTCTCTCTCTCTCTCTCTCTCTCTCTCTCTCTTTCTCTCACTCTCTCTCTCTCTGTGTGGGGGGTAGGTGTGTGGAGGGGGGGTGTGGGTGTGTATGTGCCTTGTGGTTGTGTCTCAAGATGTGAGCTCTCAGCTACTGCTCCCAGTGTTGTATCTGCCTACCTGATGCCACGATCCCCACCATGATGGCCATGGACTCCAATTCTTTGAAACCATAAGTCTCAAAGAAATCCTTTCTTCTACAGGCTGCCTTGGCCATGGCGTTTTGTCACAGCAGGTTTGCTCATCATCCCTAGGGTTGTGTTACAGTAGCTAAAGCAAATATTCCTCTAGTCTAGGGGCGCTCCTCAAGGTTGATGGCTCGTGTTAGGTAATTCTTTTGGAGACTGTAGAATATTTGGCGGAGTTATGACTTCTTCCAACTACAGACTGATAACACCCTTTGTCACTGTGGTGACAACCAAGACTATTGCTGGATATTGCTGCATGACCCTTTCCCATGGAAGATAGCATGGCCCCTGGGTAAGAACTACTGTTCCATCCTGTTTATAGCCAGCAGCCTGTGAGGAGCTTGGAGCTTATACAGATCTGCAAACCTCAGGGAAGGGAAGCTAGCTGGTGTATGAGGAGGAAGAGGGGTCAAAGAATGTGTAGTGCCCCTCAAGGGCTCTCAGCTGATGGCCATGCCCGCCTCCACTCAAGCTCATGATGGAATGTTCCCGTAAGGGACAAGTTCAAGAATGCTGACCAGCCAACAGCACCTTTATTGACTCACAGGGTATTTTAAAATAATTGAAGTTAGCTGTTAACATGTTTTTATGGTTTTGCAGGTGTTTTTTGTTTGTTTGTATGTTTTGCTTTCGAGACAGAGTCTTCTGCTTCATAGCCCAGGCTGGCCTTGAACTCTGAGAAGATCCACATGCCTCTGCTTCCCATTAAAGTTGTGTGCCACCATGCCCAGTTGTGAGCATGTTTTTAAATGTAAGCCTTCTTTCTACGATCTTTGAGAATCACAGGTGTAACCAGTTCCCGACACATTTTGTGGGATTAATAATAAACCAGACCCCCAGAGTATCTCCCGTATAAACTTGGACACAAAAGTCCAAACAATATATTAACAACAAAACAAAACAAAAAACAAAACCACTGTAACATAGTATCAAAATATTTATATGCAATGGCCACATGATATTTATTTCAGTTATGCAAGAAGGAAATAATCTAATTACATCAATCGATGCAGAGAAATCCCTAACAAAATTCAACTGAATGATTTTAAAGCATACTAAATAAACTAGATGCCTCAACTTGATAAACCATGTTTGTTTAAAAAACAAACCTAACCAGGCAGTGGTGACTCATGTCTTTAATCCCAGAACTCGGGAAGCAGAGGCAGGCAGATCACTGTGAGTTTGAGGCCAGCCAAGCAAGAGCAAGTTCCAGGACAGCCAAGGTTTCACAGAGAAATCCTGTCTTGCTTAACCAAAACCATACAAACCAACAAAACAAACCTTATAGCGATCAGCTTCCTTAAGATTAGAAAACTCAACGATCTCCCCTTGAGATTAGGAATAAGGGCAAAATATTCATTCTTTCTACCCTTAGTTAACAAAGCAATGGGCATCCCTGTCACTGTAAAATAAGAAAAAGAAGAGAAAGAATAAAGAAGAAGAAATTAAAACTTCTCAGAGGTTGTGGAGGGAGTAAAACTGTCTCTATTTACAAATTACATAATTTCATAGTAAATCTCAAAGAAACAACGAAAACAGCAACACCAAAAAATCATTGGAACTAATAACTGAGTTAACCACAGAAAGAACAGCACACAAAACCCAATTCCCTAAATATAAATATGTGGACCCTGAAGTGATCGTCTACTTTTTTTTTTTTTTTAAGACAAGGTTTCTCTGTAGCTTTGGAGTCTGTCTTGTCTTGGAATTAGCTCTTGTAGACCAGGCTGGCTTCAAACTCACAGAGATCTGCCAGGTTCTGTCTCTTGAGTGCCACCCAGCTGATTCTCTATTTATAGTCACCCTAAAGAAAAATGTAGTTCTTAGGTAAAAGCTTGACAACACATAGGCAGGATCTGTTTGCTAAGGATTATCAAATGATTTTAAAAAGAAAGAAAGAAAAAAAGAAATGGCCCTGTACATCATCTCAAATGATCAAGGAAATCAATTTTTCTCTACTTTATCTACTCCTTAATGTGATTCTTATCAAAATCCCAGCAACTGTTTTGTAGACATAGGTTTATTCTAGCATTTATATGGAAAACCCACAGATCATGACAAAGACTCACTGTATTCGACCTTAGGATTTAACACACAACTGCCACAATTAAGAGAGCCATCATAGCTTCCGTTCTGTGTGCCTGTTCTAAGTGTATAGAAGTTCACTGAGGTTCTAGACTTTGAATCTGGTTAACGCTGGTGTGGTGTTTTTATTTATTTGCAAGATTTTTCAAAATAAAGTTTATAAATTCTTTTTTAAAAATCTAACTATAAAGAGAATCAGTGTTGTAGAACAGAGGACCTAGGCTAAACCTACACAAATAAACCGAACCGATTTGTGAAAAAGGTGCAAGATCCATTCGATGGGAATAAAAACAGTCTCTTTTCAACAATAAAACTAGGACATGGGCATTCATGGCCAAAACAGTAAATGTCAAAATAACAAACAAACCAACCTTCATCTTTAAGAGAATGATAACAGAAACCAGAAATTGGGAGACGGTATTTGCAAAAAAAAAAAACAAAAAAAAAAACATCTAAAAGAGAACTCCTATTCAAAATATATTTAAAACGAACCCTTAACATTCAGCAGTAAGATGCAGACCATGGTGGGGGTGTGTCTTTAGTCCCAACACTTTGTGAGTCTGAGATCAGCATGATCTACACAGGAAGGCCCAGATCAGCCAAAGCTACATACCCTGTCTCAAAAAAAAAAAAAAAAAAACAAAAAGTCACCAAGCTTATTAAAAATGGGCCCAAGTTTTTGAAAACTCAGCAAAGGAAACAAGTAGAGGTAAATAGCATAGGACAGAATGCTCCTTACCATATATCATCTGGAAAGAGCAAACTAAAGGAACTGTGAGGCACCACTATGTCCCTGAGATCCAGTAACGATGTGACTACAATCCAGATCACTGCCAATACCCGGGGAGCACCGGGGAGGATGGGAACCAAGGGGAAGTCCATTTGTTAACAGGAGGACCGTGAGATGGAGGAACAGTCGGAGCAGGTAGCTGGATGGGTTCTTACAAAGCTAAACTTTCCCTTACCACATGATAGAGCAACCACACTTCTTCATATCTACTCAAAGGAGCTACAGCTTATATTCACACAAGACATAAACATGGATATCCACTGCAAGTTTGTGCAACACTTGGGAGCACCCAGGATGGTGCTGGGTAGTTAAGCAAACTCTATCTAGAAAATAGAATGTTATTCAGAAAAAAAAGATGAACTATCAATCCACAAAAAGAAATAGGAATTTCAGATAGATTTTGCTAAATCAAAAAAGTTGATCAGAAAAGACTGCACACTATGTAATTCTAATCACATGACATTGTGAAGAAGATACTTCATTGAAACAATAAAAAGGTCTGTGGTTGGACCTGCAAGATGGCTCCTGAGATAAAGATACCTGTCATGCATGCCTGGCAGCCTGAATTCTATCCCCAGAGTCCATACAATGGTGGAAGGTGTGAACTGACTCCACAGAGGCGTCCTGTGGCACACAGACTCAAACACACACACACACACACACACACACACACACACACACACACACACACTGATGACAATAACATATAAGAATTTTTTTCGAAGAGCTGTGGTTGTCAGGGCATGAAGGATGGGGAGAAATCAGGCAAAGAGGATTTTAGGAATATCATACTATTGTGTAAACTGCATGTGATTACGTATGTCAAAGTGCACAGAATGTATGCCATCAAGAAGAATCTTCACATAATGTATGGGCAGTGAGTGATAAAATGTGTCAATCTGAATCTGCGTCAGTTCTATCAAATGCACCACTTTGGTGGAGGAAGCTCATGAGGATGACTATGAAACTAAAACTAACCGAAGGAAAGAAATCAAAAGTCAGGTGTGGTGGCACGGACCTGTAATTGTAACACTTGGGAAGTGAAGACAGGAAGATCAAGAGTTCAAGGCCATCCTCAGCAACATAGGGAGCTCGAGGCCAGCCTGGGTACCTGTTGGCTGTGTGTGTGTGCATGTGTGTGTATGTGAGAGAGGGACAGAGACAGATACAGAGAGACAGAGATAGAGATAGAGAGACAGAGAGAAAGACAGAGACAGACAGAGAGAAAAAAAGATGAGCCTCAAACTTAGACCTTGTACCATATAAAAGTTAATTCATGAATCATGGACTTAAATATAAAAAGTCAAACTTTAAAGATTTTAGGAAAAAGGAAAATCTCCAGGATGTGGAGCTAGGCAGATTTAACAGTAGAACTATCCATAAGAAAAACAAATATACTATACCTCACTAAAATTAAAATATTCTGTTTTACACAAGACATTATTCAGAGGACGGAAAGATAAGTTACAGAGCAAGACGTCATCTACAAATTACAGTCTGACTTCTAGACTGTGTAAAGAACTCCCAAAATACAACACTAATGATAATAACAGAAAACGAGCAAAAGGTATTTTACCAAAGAGATTAGCTGTCTCTTATCCACATTCCCTCCTAGACCCTGCAAGGTGGGAAGAAATGGTGGGCAGCTCTGAACCTGCACTGGTTCCGCTCTTTGCTGTGCACACAGACCTTTGCTGAACTTTGCTTACAAAGTGGTCAACAAAGAAGATAACAATGACTAAAAAACAAAAAAAACAAAAAAAAACAAGACAGCATGCTATAGTAAATGGCATGACTGGTTTCTTTTTTTTTTTCTTCAAACATCTTTTTAAAAACTTACTTGTGTGTGTATGAGTGTGTGTATGTGCGGGTGTGTCTGTATGTCTCTATTTGTGAATGTGAGTGCTGATGCCCAAAGAAGCCAGAAGAGGGTACTGGGATACCCTGGATATGGAATTACAAGGCGTTTGTAAACCACCTGACGAGGGTGCTGGAAACTAAATTCTTATCCTCTGCAAGAGCAGCAAGTGTTCTTCGCCTCTCTCCAGGTCTCAAGCATCTTATTGTGCTGTGTGCACCCTGATATGATGATGTAATATTGCCTATGGGATGCTGGGAGGGGGTAGGTGCATGGTGGGCACTGTGGTGTCGATCTGAGCTGCTGTGGACAGGCAGCTTGAAAACAAACATTACAGTACGGTTGGTCTGGAACCTGAGACTGCTTCTAAGTGACTAACGGGTAGTGGCCTATGTAGCATGCATTGCGTCTTCAGTGCCTGATTCCCACCCCTGCAGCTCAGAGCAAGGCATTCTAAGAGTTCTACCGATGCTTCTCAGATGCAGGGAAACTGATCTTTCATAGTGTACTGCGAGAAAAAGGGAAGCAGGCATAGTGACCAGAAATCATGGTGACTGGGGGCCACAGAGACTGGGAAACGGTTTGACAATGCAACTAAGCATGCAATCATTATAGGAGCCAGAAATTGAACACTTGGGTACTTATCTCAGAGAAATGAAAATGAATACACACACACACACACACACACACACACACACACACACGGAGTGTGTGCTTGTGCATTTGTGCCTGAACATAAATGCACATGACAACTTCATTTGGAATAGTCAAAAACTAGAAACAAAGCAAAGATGCTCTGATGGGGGAATGACCTGAAAACTGTATAGTGACAGGGAACAGACTCTGCTGCACAACAGCATGGGTGTATTTCAAAAGCATTCTGCCCACTAAAAAAAAAGTCATTTCTAAAAGATAACATGCTGTCTGACTCTGTCTTAGCTAGGGTTTCTATTCCTGTGAAGAGACACCATGACCATGGCAACTCTTACAAAGGAAAACATATAACTGAGGTGGTAGTTTAGAGTTTCAAAAGTTTAGTTCATTATCATCATGGTGGGGAGCATGGCAGTGTGCAGGCAGACATGGTACTGGAGAACAAGCTGCTACATGCTGACTTGAAGTCAACAGGAAGTGGTCTTCTACATTGGGTGGTATCTTGAGCACAGGAAACCTCAAAGCCCACCACCTGCATAGTGATATACTTCCTCCAACAAGGCATATGTACTCCAACCAAGTCATACTTCCTAATAGTGCCATTCCCTATGAGCTTATGGGGGCCAATTTCATTTAGACTATCACAGACCTTCTTTCTATAATATTCCTGAAATGATAAAACTGTACTATTGTCAGTAGCCAGAGTTATGGGTGGTAGACAGGAGAGAAGTAGGTGTGGCTATAAGGGGCAACAAGAGGAATCTGGCTATGGAAGGGCTCTTTGACCTGGGCATCTCAATGTCTAGACTGTGAAACTATAGAATAATTATGTAAGATGCTACCCTTAAAACTCTCTCTTTGTATTTTTTAAACTATACATAGATTTACCATTATCTTAAATTAAAAGGCTAAAGGGAAATGTAAGAGCCAACAAGATGGCTCAGTAGGCAAGGACACTAGCTGGTGAGTTTGAAGAAAGGCCTGAGTTTGCTCTCTAGGACCCACATGGTAGAAGGAGAGAACTGACTCCCATAAGGTGCCCTTTGGCCTCCCCACATGAGCTGTGATATGTGTGTGCCTCCACACAGACACACGCACTAAATAAATAAAATGCATTAAAAAAACAACACTAAAGACTTTATCGATAACCATAGTCTTCTGACTTCTTTGGAACAAATAAAATCCTGCTGCACTAGGCCCACTTTTGCCCACGACCACAGTCAGCTGGAGTGGGTAGTGGCTGCCTCCATTAGGCCAGAGCCACCTGTTTGTCACAGTTCTTGCTTCTTGCTTGTCCCCTAAAATCCCTAGTTTGCCACTTTTATCTTTTCATGTTATTTCCCTGCTTGGGAGAAGATTGTTTGAAAGAAGGAAGTGAGAAAACAATTGGCAATAGACTGTCTTGTGTTTATTTTTAAGTGTGTGTGTGTGTGTGTGTGTGTGCGTTCTCAGGTGTGTGCAGGGTATTCAATTCTGAACGTCGTTCCTCAGGTGCCATCACCTTGTGTTTTGAGACAGGATCTCTCACTGAAACTGAAACTTTTCCATTCTACCAAGTTGATTGGCTAGTGAGCTCCAGGGAATCCTCCTGTCTCTACCTCACCAGTGCTGGGATTAAACCTGCATGCCATTGAACCTGGCTTTATATGTAGGTTCTGTAGGGTTAAACTCAGGTTCACATACTTGGGTAGCACACACTTCCAACAACAAAAATATTTCCCAGCCCCAGGCTGCTTTTTAAATCTGATGACTTCAATCAAAGAGGTCCATAACCGTTAATCCAAAATGTTCGCACGGTGGGAGTCAATGAGAAGGTCTCTGACTTCGTTCACCAGGGCATTAAGCTAATATTCTCAAACTTAAAATGGATAATGACAACATTTGGATACATACTACTCAATAAAATAGTTAAAAGTCCATTCTTCGACTGTGAAAACCTTTTCTGACTTGGAAACAACTTTGCGTTAAATCAGCTCTGCATTCAAACATGTGCAAATCCTTTTAATCTCTGCCATGTCCACAGAAGCTGCTGAGTAGATACAATCTGGAGATGTGCTCAGCTCTCATTACATCAATTTTAAAAGCACAGGATAAACAGTAGTGGTCATGACTTGTGAAATGGGGCCAGCTGTCGTGCTAAGGGACGGCTGAGGATGTAGAGGCGAAATGGCCCCACAGGTACAGATACATCACACGTATCCAGGGGGCTGTGTCTTCCCTTGCCTCTCGCTGGACACAGATGTTGGGGGCCAGTGTAATCAAGAGAGCTGTGCAGCAGGAGGCGGAGAAGCCTCCTGAACCCACCTGGTGGTCCGAGGTGCTGTTCTCGTTGCCCATGGTGACTCAGGGTGCCCAGCGTCCCTCAGAAGGGTGTCAGAGAGACTGGAAAAAATGAAAGGGCATAAACATCTGGGAAGTGGAAGGAGAGCTAAGGTCTCTCTCTTCTGAGCATCTCCCCAAACTCAGAGCCAGACAATGGTAAATGTTTATCTCTTCAGCCACATCATGGAAAATCACTTTGGGTTCTCTTTTGCAACATGCCACCCAGACTTCTTTCCCAGAGCGGGCTGCCGCTTTCACTCCCCACCCAGGCTTGGCGGCAGCTTCTGACAGGCAAGTTTGTTCCTGAGTCTGAGTGAACGCCAGCGTGCACACATATGCACAAACACAAACGAACACAAAAGGCTCCCCTTAATGCCAAGAAGCCTGGGGAACCCCGCTCCCAGGAGGATTTTCTGTTTCCAATTGTACGCAGTTTGGAAAGTCAGTGCGGCTGCTTTCTTGCTCTGGATGACAGTGCAGCCCGCTGCCAAGCATTAGGAGGCGGAAAATCTACTTCTCTCCAACAACATGGTTGTGGTTGTTCTTCCCTCTGAACACTAGTCTCATGAGCGCAGCTTCACTTCTGTGTATGTCTTTAAAGAAAGCAGAGCCGGGCTCCTTGCTGAGAAAAATAGGAATCTTGGGGGCCAGGCTAGGAATAAATACTCTTATGAAGCTGCCAAGACAAATAGAAATCGTGCTGTGGGGCATTCGGGGACAGCATTGACAATCCTCCTAGCTAAAATGTGCCCTGCACAGAGAGGTCCTGCCCTTTGCCTGGTATCACACACTAGAATTCAGGGACCAAGCTGAAACCTTTCCTTTATTTTCTTCATGGAGAAATTAAACCACAGAAACTTTGAGGGGAAAAAAAATCAGATGCATTTTAAAGCCGGTGCCTCGAAGAACACCAGTCTGAAGGAGTGTGGAGGACCAGAGTTCAAACCCCAAAAGCCAAGTAGGAAGCCAGATGGGGTTGCCTGCATTTGTAATTCCAGCATTCCTGCCACAAGATGGGAGGCAGAGGCAGAAGAATGGCAGGGAGTTTGCAGGTCAGCTAGACTGGAGGACACAGCCCAGAAACCAGACCTTGCTGGCCTTGATCGGTAGGTGGTGAGGATTCCTGAAAGTTGTCCTCTGACCTCTGCAAGTGAACTATATAGCAGGAGTCTGACTTCCGGCATGGTTGTGTGCATGTGCACACACACACACACACACACAAATTAAAATGAATTAATTTTAAAAACAAAACTTAAAATTAACCAATTGGTTTGCTTCGTTATTCAACCAACATTGATGGAGTAACCTATCCATGCTATGCGTACTGAACAATCGCAGATCAATAAAATGTAAGTATTATGAGCAGGCCCAATTAAATGAATCTGGAGCCTGGGAATGTGGCTCAGTGAGCGAGCCCTTGTCTAGAATACACAAGACCTTGGTCCAATCCCAGCACGGATAAAATAAAATACCTCAAAACTGATGAAATGGCAGTAATGTCACCCTCGTGCACAAGTCTCTTGTTCCTAACTGTTAAATTAAGAGAATATAGTTTATCAATAATTTTAGACAATTTGTTTTGAGTATTCACCCCACATACTAAGTTGTAGAATGAAAAAAGTCATTTATTTAAAATTGATCTGTACCATTTATTTTTCTTTTGTTCATTTTAAAAGACTCCTAATAAGCAAATAATGTTGCTAGAATCATTATTCCTTAATCAGTTATTAGATTCCTTGTATGTACTAGGCTAAAATACATGGCATTAAATGTCACATGGTCCATTGTAATTTTAATTTTTTTCCTTTTTAGCCTTTTTGAGACAGGGTCTCTCTACACATCACTAGCTGTCCTGGAACTCACTATGTAGACCAGGCTGGACATAAACTTGCAGAGATTTGCTTGTCTCTGGAATTAAAGGCATACACCACCATGCCCGGGTATAATATTAATTTTTGATACTCATTCACTAAATATATTTAATAATTTTATTAAAAACCATAAAAGTTCCCCCCTCCCAAAGTTCCCTCAAACTCAGTGTTGCTAAGGATGGCCCAATCCTCCTGCCTCCACCTTCCAAATGCTGAGCTGGCTTTTTGAACAGGCAAAAGCAAACGGCAAAACTTCTGACACAGCATGACTCTGAGATGGCGAAGAGAAGATGGCAGAGTCACATCAGAGCCCTCCTCTGGGGACTACAGGACAGGCATCCTTCAGCTGGCCCAGGCCAGAAAGGCAGGTGCCCTATCTCTTTTTCCACTTACCTTCGGGGATAGTCTGAACTTTGGAGGTTTCAGCCCACGGAAAGTTTGCTTTTCAACAACTGGACTTTCTCCTTATCCTTTCAAAACCCAGTGAGGTCTAAACTGAGCCCTGCTCCAGTTGGACGAACGACCGTTCCCCACCCTGGTGCTGTCACCGACCAGCTGGTTTCATACCTGGGCTGTGGCTGAGCTTATCCAAGCCTTCCTGCCTGAGACTCTGCACCTCCCAGCTGGTCCCTCCCAGGGCCTCTCTGCCGAGCATTTTCCCCTTGGTGACGTTAGTTAGCAGAGGCTCCTTTCTGAGCCGGCTTATTCTAACCAAAGCTGCCCCTGCCCTCTGATTGGTCACGCCTAGCCTTGCTTGCTTTTGTGCACGAGATCAGGGAACAGATCTCTTTCTAGAAAGAAGTCACGTGTTCACAGAGCTTCTTGTGTGCACCTGGGGAAATTCCACCGCAGATACTATGGGAAGACAGAGAAAACTCGTGGAAAGCGGATGACGTGGCAGTCTGGCACGCTTGGTGTGTGCTGAATGAACTTAGCCAGGCGTGGCTTGGGTTTCAACTAGTGAAGTCATAAAAAAAAAAAAAAAGCACTGTGTGACTGGATTTGCTGATAGGCAGGCTGCCTGCCCTCTGGGGTGAAGGAGACCTACAGACCTGATAGAGCCCCAGGCACCCAGACAAACTCCCACCCACTGGATTCTACTCCCATGATTCTTTCATTTTTTACTTCCAGTGAAAGAAAGTACCTGCAGAAGGCTCTGACCCTGTGACCAGAGAGAACCCATTCAGGGAAACAAATGGGCATTTTGTTCAAGGATCCCTGGGTACCAGGTGAATACTACACACTCCCTGGAGGTGTTGAAGGCCCCTCTTGGGGAGAACTGGGGCCCAAAGAGCTTGAGAGTCCATTTTGCATTTGAATAGAGCAGAATTGTGTGTGTGTGTGTGTGTGTGTGGGCATGCGCCCAGATCACCAACTTTCTAACTGCACAATGGAATATTATTCAGCCATAAAAAGAAAGCATTGGTTCATGATACCGCTCTGTTAAGTGTCCAAAGTGTTGAGAAGTGAAAGGAGACAGACACAGTAGGCCACACATCGGGTGACTCTGTTTATATTGACAGAATTGACAAATCCACAGGGACAGAAAGAGAAGATGTGGTTCCCAGGAGCTAGGGGAAGAATAGAACAGCTGAATGGTTGGGTGCAGGGATTTATTTTGGTGTGATAAAAGTATTCTAGAGGGGCTAGAGAGATGGTTCAGTGATTAAGAACACCGACTGCTCTTCCAAAGGACCCAGGTTCAATTCCCAGCACCCATATGAAGGCTCGCAACTGTCTGTAACTCCAGGATCCAACACTCTCACACAGACATACATACAGGCAAAACATAAATAAAATTTTTTTAAAAATATTTAAATAAAATATTCTAGAATTAGAGGTAGTAACTCTACCAGTGAAACCCTGGAACAGTATGTGTACAGATGGTTTTACTGAGTTGCTTGCTTAAAAATTAAATGTGTAAATTTATGTTACCTGAATTTCATCACAACTATTTTCTTGAGTTTTTGAGATTTGTAGTTCCGGGTGGTTATGCAGCCCAGGCTGGCCTTGAACTCCTGATTCTTCTGCCTGCACCTTCCAAGCACTGGCATCAAAGGTGCACACTGCCATGCCTGCCTATAGTTCTCGTAAAGCTGTATTTCACATTGTAGGGTTCTGTGTAATCTATAGTTGGGGCGGGGGAGGAATTCTAGCATTGGGGGGAGAGGTTTGAAGATTGTTTCTGTTGTGTTTATCAGATGTCAAGGTTCAGAAAAATGGGGAAAAAGAACTCTTAAATGACAGGGGAATTTTTCCAGGCTAGAGAAAAACCCTATGAAGCAAAGGTCTTGGACGAGCAGTGGCGGATGAAGAAGGGAATCTTGAACAGATGTTAAACCCAGTGAAAGCTAGACAACGGGAAGTGGAAGGAGTGGGAGACTGCTCCTGAAGGAAGGGGGAAGCAAGAAACTGGCCAGCTCTGAGGTACGCAGGGCTCTGAAAGGGGGGGGGGGGCATGCTCAGTGCCCAGTTTTCAGTTCCATGTATTTTGGTGACATGACTCCTTGTCACTGACCCCCAGATCTCCAGCTCATACTCAAAAGGTGTGAGTGTTCAGTTAGTGTTCAAGATTTCTCCAAGAATGTGAGTGGGTTCAGGGCCCAGAGCCATGAAGGGTCAGCTCTGGGCAGGGAACCATGGCTGAGTGCCTGAGGTGAACGTAGGGAATGCCACGGATGTAGAGGTAAACACAGCAGTGCGTTACCCTCTCTTGGTACGGGTGCCTTGCTTGGGATGCCTCTCTCTGCCCTGGAGACATCTGTCCTCTTCCAATGCCTTTCCATGATTGTCTCTCAGTTGCTGCTTATGAGAACATCAGTCAAGTTGTAGATTAAGGCCTACCAGTATGGCCTCATTTTACTATAAGCCCCTCTTCAGGATTGTGTCTCCAAATATGGCCATATCCCCAGCACTGAACCTTATGAGCTTAATATACAAACAGAATTTGGAATCTATCAAAAGAAGAAATTTGAAGACACTTGGAAAAACAAAGCCAAAGAATTATTATTATTATTATTATTATTATTATTATTATTATAAAAAGCCTTAGAGAAGACCTGCAGGGCTCAGAGTGGGGCAGATCAGACATCTGAACTCACTGGCTTCAGTAGTCTAGAGGTCTCCGGATACACTGCTAACTGCTTACGGGGGCTGCTAGTGTATAAAGTGCCAGGCGTTTAACTGGTGAAGACACAGAGGACCTGGCCTGGAACAGAGAAGATATGAGAAAGTGGGGCTTTGCAGGGGAGAGTGGAGTTGGGTAATTGTCTGGGCCCGCTTGGTCCTGGTGCTGGAAGATTAAAGGGACAGAGAAGAGGCTGGGGAGGACAAGACAGACGTGCAAAAAATGAAAAAATACCCCCAGGCACCTTGCCCAGAACCATGCTGCCGGCAACTGCTCTTGAGAAATGAGCACCAGCCCCAAATCTGGACCTGCGTCCTGTACTCAGGCAACACCTAGGCCTTTGACACAATGTTCTAGTTTCATTTCTGTTGCTATGATAAACAACCCTGACTAAAAGCAGCTAAGGAGAAGAATTTATCTGGTTTACAATCCCAGGCTCCACTCCATTAGTGAAGGGAAGGCAAGGCAGGAAAGAAATCAAAGTGTCACATCCAGTGAAGAAAAGAGAGAGAGAGAGAGAGAGAGAGAGAGAGAGAGAGAGAGAGAAAGCGAGAGAGAGAGAGAGAGAGAGAGAGAGAGAGAGAGAGAGAATAAACACAAGGATTGAGATCCTTGCTGCTCCTTCTCAGTTCCTCCTGGTGCACTTTGTTCAGGACCAGCAGTCTAGGGAGCAGCACCGCCCACATTCATGGGGATCTCCCCACCTCAATTAAACATCAAGACCATCCCACACAGACACGCCAGCAGTCAACCTGATGTAGTAATTCCTCCTTTCCAGGTGATTCTAGGTTGTGTCAAGCAGCTAAAACTAATCAACAGGAATGTGTTGCCCATGTGAAGATTCGGGTCAAAGAACCAACTGTCCTAGTCAGACACAAGTAGGCTTCCTCTTGCTTTAGTTACCCTGGAGCTGAAAACCCAAGGCACCCAGGACTAGAAGCTTTTTATTGTGGAATATTCCTTTACACTGTCTGAATATATGTTGCCATGATTGGTTTAATAAAGCAGCAGACTGGCCAATAGCTGGACAGGATAAGGTTAGGCGGGAAAACTAGACTAAGGACACTGGGAGGAAGAAGAAGGGAGGAGTCAGAGAAGCCGCCAGTCAGACATCAGAGGAAACAGGAGGTACAAGATGAAAGAGAGATAATGTCACGTGGCAGAATATAGATTAATATAAATGGATATATATTCATATACATACATATATATTTAAGTTGTAAGAGTTAGCTATTAATAAGCCTGAGCTATTGGCTGAGCATTTATAATTAATAAGACATTTCTATGTGGTTATATAGGAGCAAATGCTGAAACACAGAGAAGCTCTGCCAACATTTTATCATTATGACTGTTATTGAAGGGAGGTGGCTCATCTTGAACAGTTATTATTTGCTGAGGGCATAATCCTGGTACTATGTTTGGTTCATGTATAATCTTTGTAGCCAACCTATACGGTCAGAACTATTATTGCTCTTCAGCAGGTGAGGAACCAGAAACTCACTAAAGTCAGATGTGGCCAAAGGGTGGGAACCCTACCTAAAGGTGGAACTAGAATTCCGGGTGGGAGTGGTTTTTTTTTTTTTTTGCTTTTTAAATTGTTTTTATTGAGCTATAGATTTTTCTCCACTCCCTTCCTTTTCTCCCCCTTCCCTTCTACCTTTTCCCATGATCCTCATGCTCCCAATTTACTCAGAAGATCTTATCTTTTTCTACTTCCCCTGTAGATTAGATCCATGTATGTCTCTCTTGGGGTCCTTTTTGTTGTTTAGGTTCTCTGGGGGAGGCAGGACTTTTTGATCCTCCCCTATGACCCTTTCTTCCCAGGGCATGAGCATGGGAGGTATTTCCTCAGAGTATCTCAACCACACATGAGACAGTTGCCCATAGGGGGCATATGCTTCTATAGATTCATCACAAGGCAGAATTTACTGACATGCTGTATCTCAGGGGAAAACAAAACAAAAAAACAAAACAACCACATTACTGGACCTCATAGGCTGGCACACACAGGGTTGTTACCATAAAGCCAAGTGCCTATTGTGGCCTGGAATAAGAAAGCTGGTTGTCAAGCAGATCAGGGTATTCAGCTTGACCAGAGCTGCAGTTGTTCCCCCTTGGACATAATATGTGGCTACTCTGAGGAGGGCCATGAGTGGGTCACCGGGTAACGGGCATCAGCCCCTGATAACTGCTCCTGGCTCCTGGGTAAGGCCCCTGGGTTCTGTCTTACTCCAGCGATGCAGACAGCTGGCGCATTCAGACAAGGGAATCTTGGGGAGCAAAATGAGCCACACTCATTGACCTGAGTCACTGTCCATTACTAAGGTCACACCAAGAATAGACCTGACTGGACATTTACTTTTGTTAACTTAGTGGTGGCTGCTGTGACCACGGTTGGTGCCACCATTCCCCTTGGACACAGCCAACAGTCACCATTAACTGTGGTTGTTAGATACCACCTCTGACTCCTGCCCTGACCACCATCAAGCACCCGGGGCTACCTTTGCCAGTGTGAATGAAAGCACATGAACACAGACCATGCGTGCTGGTTGCATTCCTTACTGTGATAAAATACAGAGCAGGAACAACTTATGTGTAAGACGGATTTCTTTGTTGTGGCTTGAAGTTTCACGGGAGGCAATGCATGGCTGCCATTCACAGGGCGACTCCACCCTAAACTCTGTGGCAACAGGAGCTTGCTCACACCAAATCAGAAAGCAGAGACTGGACCTGTAGGTGGAAGGCCCATTCGCAGGCAGCCCACTTCCTTTAGTAAGGTCCAACCTCCTGGAAGTTCCATACCTCCCACAACAATTCTACTATCAGGGACCAAGTGCTCAAATACATGACCCTATGGGGGTGGGGTTATTTCACATTTAAACTATAACACGATCTTTTCAGCGACTACCCCAGGCGCTGGAGCTGTGTCCTTTATGATTGATGAGGGACGGGGCTTCAGGACAGCTTCACTTTGAAGGCAGTAGAAGGGACAGAGTCCCTCAGCATGGAGACCACCAATTCCACTACTCACATGGTATGTAAACTCTGGTACGTCAGCTTCTCCATACTCAGTTTTGTCATTTCTAAATGGGCATCATGATATTACCTACCTCACCAGGCTATGGTGAGCTCACTCCAATAAAGCTCTCAAAGAATCAGACTTTGGATTGTGTGTTTGTTTTGTTGTTGTTGTTGTTGTTGTTGTTTGAGACAGGGTTTCTCTGCGTAGCCCTCGCTATCCTGGAACTTGCTCTGTAGAGAGTGAGAGATCCGTCTACCTTTGCCTCCCAGTAGCTGGGGTCAAAGGTGTGTACCACCACCGCTCAGTGAAGCCAGACAGTTAGTGAACCGTGGACTGATTAGTAACAGTGGGTCTCTGGAACCTCCAAGCAAATTCCTGTATAAAATGAAGCTTTCCCCCAAACACTAAAGTTGTGAACTATAAACACTACTAGCTCATCACACTAGGAAAAGTTCACACACACACAAAAAAAGCACAAAGCACAAAGCACAGCTAACTAACTTGTGCACTAGCTGAAAAAAGTGGTTGACTATGGGAAAGAACAGTATAGGCCTGAGGAGGAGAAAGTAAATGCTTTCAGAAGCTTCTTGTCAAGCCATTTATATTGAAATCGTTGCATGGCTAGTGACTCAGGCCAATCCTCAGTATGGCTACTCATGGACATTGGATGCTTATATAGCTACAGATCCATCTTTCTGCCTTCTGATCCACTCTGATGTGAGCAAGCCACGCACATGCTTCCATTCCCATGTCTCGCCATTACCATGGATCAATATCCTTGATGCCAATCCAAACTAGATTCTCTCAGCTGCTTCTGCCAATTATTCTGTCTCATTGATGAGAAATAGAACTTAGAAGTGTGGACGAGAACAACTATACAGGAGCTTCACATGGGTGGGTCAGATGGAGAACACCACTGCAGCCGGGACTGTGAGTCTGGGCTGTGCAGGCGTGGGGAAGAGGGGAACTGGAGAACCAGAGATGAAGCTACTTGGGAGCAACTGCATCCATGATGGGACAGAGACATAGGGAGGTTTTCCAGCCCCACCTGCCCTGGGACAGCACTACATGTAACCTGCTGGACTTTGTGGCTATGTCAGTGAATTAATATCATATATATATATATATATATATATATATATATATATATATATATATAAAATTTCTTTTTCCTTGGTGCATTTCAAACATTTGATAAATTCTGGAGTTTCTCCGGATACAGATGGAATTGTTGGGAAAATATGAAGGTCATCTTCTCTACTACTTCCTTTCATCTGTGAAGAACTGAGGCTTGGGAGGTGTCAATGATTTCCCCCAGCATCTCTTAGCATGAAGGAGCTGGACCAAGGGCCAGCCTCACACAGTTAGTCTCATGCCTGCAAGGTGCTTCTCTGGGGCAAGAGCCAAGAAGCCAGTACGGATGAGAGGTTTATGCCCTGCCTGCTACGGCCCTGGTCATCAGTCCACCGGCTGCACCAGCAGAAAGTGGGGCCCAGGTCATATTACTCACCATGAGAAGATCGGGGTGGCTCCAGCAGCTTGGTCAGTCCAGTTGCCCACATCAGCTTGGTCCTCCAGGCAGCCAGCCAGCCAGCCAGCCAGCCAGCCCTCTTCCTAGGCAGCCAGGAACCTCAGCTTCTCCCTGCTGGGATCCAGTTCAGTTGCTCTGACACCCTACCTTGCACAGCAAAGCACAGAGCTACTTATAGCTCTGTTATCATGTTCCCACTTCAATACAAACAAACAGCTGTCGCCTGGGAGAGAGATTTACGAAGAGACATTGCCTGGTTGTCACTCTGGCAGGAGACTTTTATGAGTACCGAGGACTTGCTTGTTCCCTGAGGTCTGAGTGAAATGATAGCTCTTCCTTCACACCCTCCCCTGTGGGTCTTGTATTTTTCCCTTCCTCCATTTCTCAGGCCTCTGAGAAATTTGGACATCCACAGTTCGTTCCCACAGAACTTTAGAGCATGGACAATCTAGGACCCCCTGCTCCCAGGACTCTGATTAGAGACAACACTGACATAGTCACTCCTGCTGGGACATGTAGACAGCCTGGACTGGCTGCTCCAAAGCTAGCTCCGCACGACTGTGCCATTTTTACCAGCCAGCTCACATCAGGAGCACTCAGGATAGTCCCACTACACAGGCTGGTTATGGGGAGTCTGAACCTGTGGGGAGAGGCTTCCTGATGTTGCCCCCACCCCCCCTACACACATACTCACTTTGTCTTGCTTTATTAGATCTTGGTAGGAGTGATTGGGGATGAACTGGAAGAAGCAGTTAAACTTTACCCACGCAGGTAAATAGAGCAAAGAGAAGCAAAAGCCCCAAGGCATAGGAGGCCGGAGAGGGTGAGCCCTTGGGAATGCACGATCTCAGATAGACTTCAAAGATCTGCTGCCTATGCAGATTTGAGCTGGAGTCTAAGGGACAGGGAAACCCCAGATGACATCTGAGGATATATATATATGTATATACCTACTTCTCCCAGGGCCTCGTGAGTGTAGGCAAGGTGTCTACCAAAAAGCTACACTCCCAGTATAAACACGTTTATAAGCAGAAAACCCACAAAAACAAAATTGAGATTTCGAAACTGCCTTTGAAAAAAAACTTAGCAGTAATCTAACAAGACTTTCCCATGCCCACAGAAGGATGTTTCCCAACTGAAGTGGACACCAAGTTGTTTCCCAGACTTCTCTGTTTACAAACGTGTCCCCTCTTCTCCATAGCTTGTCTCTGTCTGGGATGTTGAGGAGCTTATAAAAAGGAAGCCGAGGCCTGCCGTTGGTTAGATCAAGCGAAAAGATTGCTGAAACAAGGGAACTGTGAACAGGGGTCGGAGCTGAGGCAAGTCCCAGCTAATAGGGTCGGAAGTAGACGAGGACTGAGTAAGTGCATGAACTGGGGCAGAGAGCAGTCCAAGTATGGTGAAAAGGGACACAAGGTACTCGGTGAGATGGGAAGAGAGGCCGTAACCAAATTGAGAACATAGGCTAGCTTGGGAGGCAGAGCTTCTGGAGGTGGAAGCGCTCTGCCCTGAACCCTGGTGTTGTATTTTAGTGGGGAGACAGAGAATGATATCATAGGATGTTTGAAGTGTGTCTTGGCGGCCCAGCCCATCAGCACCATCTTGATTTTGGGGGATGAAGACCCAGGTACTTTTGACATCGCTGTCTGTCAAGCTAGCCCTCTTAAAAGTAGAACCTGGGTTAGTTATAGACTCTCCAGTGCGCTCTGGGTATTGCTAGTAGTGGGAAATTCACTACCTCCTGATGATAGACATTCCAGCCGGAGAAGGTCATTCTGGATCCCTGGGAACTTACTTCCATTGTTCCATTATCTGCATCCCATCAGGATTCTGGAAGTACTCTCCCAGGGATCTCTGAACCATGATCACATCACTGGGCACGGGCTGGGTGGCAGTCAGTGATGCCGCCTGCAGACTAGCGAGAGCCATCCCATTGAATTTCCGCACCATCATTCTAACTAGCTACTAGCCCAACTTCAATTTACCTCGTTCTGGGATTACACTGAGCTAGCATGTTTCTCTGTCTCTACGGCTGGTGACTGAAAGCGAGCCAGTCCACAGCCGACCACAGGCATATCCCAACAGAAACCGAGAGAACCACCCAGAAAAGTAGCTGGCCTACCTGAAAGTGTTCGCCCACAGAAGAAAAGCTAATGAGGTCTCTCTTGTTTCAGATCATCAAGTGTTTGGGGGTAGTTTGTGAGGTAGCATAAGTGAACCAATCAGATTTCACCACAGGTCCTGTTAAATCCCTTTCACAGCAGCCCTGGTTGGCACTGGGACCCGTGAATCTGATTACAAAGAACACCGCACAAAGGAGGTCTGCGCAATGGGTCCCTCAGTTCAGATGGTAATTGACAAGCATGGCCTTTGCCTGATGGTCGCTGGGGCCAGTCTATGGCAGACTTAGGCTTCTGGGATGAGGCTCAGAGGATCCTGTTCTGAAAGAACAATATGATATTAGCTCTGCAGAGCCCCTGGGCTCTCAGTGAAAACATGAACTCGCATCTGGATTTGCGGCAGCGGGTCTCTGCTCCTGCCGCACGGATATGTGACGACACGCTCCAGGATGTGGTTCTCTTATCCCCTCTTTCCACATGCCCCTCTCTGCTGACGAGATTAGCAGCAACCGCACGGCTTATGCAAACAAGCTGAAGCAACCCACAAAGAATTCAGACATCAGTTTGAATCCAAAACCTGAGCTGCGTGGTCACATTTGGGAATCGAATGCAGTATCGATATAATTGGGAACTGTGGGCTCAGGGAAGGGGTGAGGCAGGCTAGAGTGAGGACAGAGACTGTTCCAGGCCAAACCACATGACAGCCATCTAAAGGGGAGGAGGGATGGCATGCGAGTCAATTACAGCAGTGTCAAAGGTATCAGTAGTAACAAGACATCTGTTAAGGCCCGACTGAGAAACTGAACACATCTGCCCTCCACATGACATTGTAGGACTTTGTAAATACTGTTATTAGACTCTACAGTTGTTTAAATAGAAAGTAGTTTTTTTTAATTTTTAAAGGATTTATCCTTTTAATTAATGTATGTTTGAATGTGGGTATGTGCACATGAGCGTGGGTGTCCTTAGAGGCCAGGGGTGTCAGGTCCTTCAGGAACTGGAGTTGTGAGCCGCCCAACATGGATGCTAGGCTCAGGAGGTAAGAATGCTTGTTGCTGGGCAGTGGTGGCGCATGCCTTTAATCCTAGTGCTTGGAAGACAGAGTCAGGTGGATCTTGTGAGTTCGAGGCCAGCCTGGTCTACAGAACAAGTTCTAGGACAGCTAGGGCTACAAAGGAGAAACCCTGTTTTAAGGCGGGGGGGGGGTGTGGGGGACAAGAGAGCTTGCTGCTCTTCCAAAGGACTTAGGTTCAATTCCCAGCACCCACACAGCCAATCACAACCATCAGTAACTCCACTTCCAGGGGACCTGATACCCTTGTTTGGCCTCTGCAGGTACCAGGCACACAAGTGGCATACAGACCTACATGCAGACAAAATATCCATACATAGTTTTTTAAAAAAATCAACTAGAAATTTAAGTATTCTATATAATCTGAAGAATTAATGACGTAAAACCTCAGGTGGCCTGAGAAGCTCTGGAAGGAAAATTACCTTGACTGATAACACCCCAAGGAAGCCTCTGGTCAGGAGATGCGCACATTAAACCGCTGGTATCTGCCACCCCCTGACTGCAGGGGAGCTGACCTGCAGATGGGACTCTTCCATGCCCAAACTTCCCCCTTTCCCATCCTATGAAACCCCAAACTCCCCACATCATGTGAGCACAGTCTTCCTTCTGCAGAGGCACTGTGTCCCCTCAGTTTTTAGGATTAAAGAACACGTCTGCTTCTGTCAACATTTGCCTGCTGTCTTTCATTTCCATGTCACTCCACCAATCCCGATCTAACGTAATTAAGAATTCTGAAGTCAACGGAGAGTTTGGGAAGTACTGTTCGAGGTTATTAACGCTTCCGGGGGAGGGCTCAGAGCATTTGCCTCTTTATATTAGCTTTCCAGGTACCTGGAAATAATAGAAGCACCCTAACTCCCTGCCTCCAAACCTCCTTCCCCGTGTGATGACAAGCAACGAGGAGAAGCATATACACACAAACAAGTCTCTCTGCCTTCAGGGAATGAAAAGTATAAGCATTCTTCGAAACAGCTGTGAAAAAAGAGTGCAGTCATAAAACCTTAGCACAATTTGTCAAGTTTTGCCTTCCTCACTCCTACAAATGTCTACAGGCAGCAGACTGACTGACCTCCCAAGGAAAGTGTACGAAAACAGAAGCAGGTAATAATGGATCCTGGGTGGAACAAGAGTTCACGACAGGTCCTTTAAAATGGCCATAGGAGGATTAAGGGGGCAAATTTAAAAACACAGGGGTGTAGGGAGAAAAGGGCCAGTGAAAAAACACCCTGGCTCCGAGACCAGAGCCAAGGAAAAACACCCTACCCCTAACCAAGCTCTGGCCACAAAATCCCACCAATCCCTAAACACAAAATCCAACCAATCCCTGAGCTTGGCCCAGAGTCTGACCACAGAATCTCACCAAGCTCGGGAATTGAAATCCCACCAATCTCTTACTTGTCCCAAGCTCTCGACTTGAGAGCCCACCAATCCCCACCCTGGAAAGCTCCGCCCCTAAGAAACCCTATATAGACCCTGTATTTGGTTCAGTCTCTTGCTGTCTCTCTCCTGAGCAGAGGCAGCCACTCTCCCAGTTTTTCCCTCCCAATAAATCTCTTGTGTGATGTTTGTTGTGTGGTGTGACTTTGTGGTGTTCGTTGGCTCCCAACTGCCAGGGTAGCTTTCCGTCTGAACTGTAACGCTTACAAGGGGACTTAAAGGGGCAGACAGAAGTTAAAGACAGTCTTCAAAACGCATGGATTCTGGGAAAGGGGGGTGATGAGCAGAAACAACAGAGGTACCCTATGTGTTGAAAGAAGGAAGAACATTTAGAGTTCTCCAAGAAAGAAACAGAAACACGGAATCAGAAGCCTGGGAAACGTTCCTGGCACCTGATCACAGAAAGCATGGCCTCCCTGTGGAGTCAGAACTAGGACTGACAACTGGGAATCCTGAGATAGACCAGCCTGGCAAAGATGTATAAAACTGCCAACAGATCCATACAGAACCACTGAAAAGAGAAGTCAGGAGAAAATCCTTCACATACATCCATCATGAAATTCTTTTATGCACACCACAACTAGCCTTGAAGCAGGAAGAAACTGTAAGTCAGCACTCTCCCCAAAATGAAATATCATCAAACATCTGAATATATGGAAAGTACCTTGGATAAGAAACTTAACAGCGCAAATAGAAATAAACAAAGCTAGTCTAGAGGACTGTTCACTTTTGATTTGAAAATCAAAGATCAAAAACTGGCAATTAACTGTAACCGAACAAGACTCAGAAATAATTGAGAGAGAAAAAAAGAAAGGAAGGACGGAAAGAAGGAAGGATGACTAGACACAAACAAAAAGATTATTGATTCAACTCAGGAAAGAAATAGAGAAAAAGGCAAAGATACTCTAGAAATAATAGATTATAAGATACTCATAGAAGAATGCATTCAACTACAAACTTAATAAAGGTCATTGAAGAACACAAGGAAATGAAAAGAATTAAGGACTATACGGAAGTAAATAAAAAGAGTCAGGGTGAAAGGAAGACAGGGAGCCAGGCAAGCAAAGAAGGAGGAATATAGGTAGCACTTGTACACCTGAGATAAAAGCAAAATAATAGGGGCTGTTTTATATATACATGTATATGCATGTGTATTTTATGTATACATGTATATGTAAGTATATTTTATGTACCCATACATATCCACACATAAAGCAAGGTAACAGTTGCTCCAGTTTCTAGAACACCCAGGGGTTAGAGGTATATCTCTAACAAACACCGTGAAGCCTGCTTCCTGGCTTGTTCCCAGGTCACGAAGAGGGCCCAGTGCTGACGGCAGTGTTGTCAGAGGATGGCATCCTTCCTATCTGAGTTGGGGTTTGTCAAGAAGCAGAAACCTAACGTGTTTCTACAAAGCCCTAAAAGGCTGACTGAATGCTCCTAACTGCAACTGCTAGCACCCCATCTGTCTGAGAGAGTCCCCACACCTATCACCTGGCTGTTCCAGTTTTCCAGCAGCCTCCCTCTACCATATACCCATATAAAACCCAACAAGTCTGGCAACTGGGTGCTGTCCAAGGCAGCCTGATACGTTGTTTTTTTTTTTTCCTGCTGTTTATTTGTTTTAAAACAAACTGCTTTGTATCCAAGGAGTGACTTTGATAGGTGGTTTCTTGCTGGACCTACTTACATTTGGTGCCAAACTTGGGGTTGGGGGAGGGGGAGGAACACTAGGTCCTCCTTTGGGGGCATGGTCTCTTCTTTGACTTAACCAAAACAGCAAACTTAACCCTCCTGTGGCACGAATCATTTGTTTCTGCTGGCCTCTGTCATCCACCATATCTGACTCCAAATTTTAAAGTTTGTCTCTTTGGCTTTTTCTCTCTGCCACCTACTCTACCCACTAGTCTCTTCTCATTTACTTGGGTTAAGGGTTGTCTCAGGACTGCCTATGTGCTCTCTCTCTCTCTCTCTCTCTTTCTCTTTCTCTCTCTCCTTTTTAGTAGAGACTAATAAAAAGCTGTGCTGGCAAGCTAGGCAGCCCCCTTATGACCTTTAGGGTGCCCATCACAGGAAGGAGGGACATCTCTCTGCTGTTCCCAGGCATCTCTCTCACAAGCCGTGTTGATCCCTTGCCATGCCCTCAGATTGTGGCTCTGTCTTACAATGTTTCCACTTTTCTCCCTGCAGCTCCATTCCTACACTGTTGGAGTCTTCCCTCTGCCAAAATTTCTACTTACAGCCCCCCTTCTAAGTCTCTTTCACCTCCACCTCATGGAAATTCTTTACTTTCACTTTTTTTCAGGATGCCTCCTTTTCTACCTTCTCTGTCTCTCCCTCGCTCCTGGAGCTTTCTGTCTCTCTTGCTGGCTCGCTGGAGCCTGAGCTAACCATGGGCTCTTTTTTTTTTTTTTTTTAGTAAATTTTATTAAATTATAAAAGTTTCCATTTCCGCCCCCCCTCCCAACACCCTCCCACTCCCCCCAGTCCCCCCCTCCTTCCCCTCCGTCCCCCAGGGCAGTCAGGGTTTCCTGCCCTGTGGGAAGCTCCAGCTCCCTCCCCCTCCCTCCAGGTCCAGGAAGGCGAGCGTCCAAACAGACTGGATCCCCAAAATCCAGCATATGCAGAGGAAACAGGTCCCAGTGTCATAGTCAATGGCTTTTCAGAAAGACCCCGGGCCAGCCACAGTCAGAGAATCCGGCCAAATTCCGAGAATCTGGCTAGATCACGTCCTCGTTCAGTCCCAGTCCGACTGGCCCTGGTAAACTCTCATCAGATCCGTTCCCTTGTATCAGTGGGTGATAGCATCCCTCGCAGTACTGATTTCGTCTTTCATGTTCCTCCTCCTTCTGCTCCCCCTCCGGACCTCGGGGGGCTCAATCCGGTGCTCCAATGTGGGCCTCCGACTGCATAGCCGTCCTTCGCCAGACGAAGGATCACTCCGAAGGCCCTCTGGATGGAAGCTCCCATGGGCTCTTATTATAGGCATCAAGTCCTCTCCTACCCTAATCTCTTTCCCTCCTTGGACTCATACTCCAGTAAGCCACATTGTCTTACTACAAATGGCTTGGCCTCAATACAAACTAGATAAATCAGTCTCGATGACCAGAAATGACACAGTCAATTTCTAAATCCTCAAAGACTGTGACAAACTTCTACCACCACACAGGCAAATGATCCCCAAATCCCTTCTCTAAGCTTTCTTTACTCTCTGTTCTCAAAAATGTCTTCTCTCTAGGTCTTTTTTTTTCTTTTTTCTTTTTTAAAGATTATTTATTTACTTTGTATACAGTGTTCTGTCTGCATGTATGCCTGCTCCGCCAGAAGAGGACACCAGATTTCATTATAGTTGGTTGTGAGCCACCATGTAGTTGCTGGGAATTGAACTCAGGACCTTTGGAAGAGCAGCTAGCTAATGCTCTTAACCTCTGAGATACCTCACCAGCCCTCTCTAAGTCTTTTTGTTCTCTGCTTTTGTCCTTCCCTCTGATCACTGGGTTTAGCCTTTTAGAAGTTCAAATGTCTTTTAGGTACGAATAATATAGAAATATTGTTACATACTGTTCTAAACTGTGAAAGGCTGGCTCTGGAGAGTGGATTTGGTGTGCCTGCTTCAAAAGTTTCTCCCACAGTCTTTGTCCTGGGTCAGGGTGACCAGCAGGCTCTGTGATAGGGAGGAGAACACAACAGAACATCCCAGGAAAGGACACTCTGTGCTTGAGAACAGCTAAGAGGTAGGTTATTGCCAATAGAGGTTACACATGACAATGACAAAATGTAATTTCAGAAGTTTAGCTTTCCGAACACCACCCCTCTTTCTTTGGTTTTGTTTACTGAAACTTTTTTCTAAATGTAAACTTTCTTTTATCTCAAGGTCTGTGAGAATAGTGAGATTGTGGTTTTATAAAGATCTCTGTAGTCTGTAACAGAAAAAGTTATCTTAAAACTTGTAACAAGAACACTCCGGCATTGCTGGTGGGAGTGCAAGCTGGTACAAACCCTTTGGATATCAGTGTGGCGATTTCTCAGAAAATTAGGAAACAACCTTCCTCAAGACCCAGTAATACCACTTTTGGGTATATATCCAAAGGATGCTCAATCGTGCCACAAGGACATGTGCTCAACTATGTTCATAGGAGCATTGTTTGTCATAGCCAGAACCTGGAAACAACTTAAATGTTCCTTGACCGAAGAATGGATAAGGAAAATGTGGTACATTTACACAATGGAGCACTACATAGCAGAAAAAAAAAAAACAAAAAAAAAAAAAACGACACCTTGAATTTTGCAGACAAAGGGATGGAGCTAGAAAATATCATTTTGAGTGAGGTAACCCAGACCCAGAAAGACAATTATCATGTGCACTCACTCATCAGTGGTTTTTAAACATCAAGCAAAGAAAATTAGCCTACAAACCACAATCCCAGAGAACCTAGACAACAATGAGGACTCTAAGAGAGACAGACATGGATCTAATATCTAATCTATATGGGAAGTAGAAAAAAACAAGAGATCTCCTGAGTAAATTGGGAGTATGGGGACCTTGGGAGAGGGTTGAAGGGTTGAAGGGGAGGGGAGAGACAGGGATGGGAGCAGAGAAAAATGTAGAGCTCAATAAAAATCAAATATATATATATATATATATACTTTATAAAAACTTGTAACAAATGTGTTGATACTTTAAAGTCTATGAATAGGTAATCTTAATTTGCTACACCATACTAAAATAGATTTGCTACAGCATACAATATGTATAACTTGGATTCAACTTTTGCTTGTAAAAAATAGAATGTGGTGTACACCTTTTATCCTAGCACTCAGAGGAAGAGATAGGCAGATCTCTGTGAGTTTGAGGCCAGCCTGGTCTATAAAGCAAGTTCCAGGACAGCCAGGGCTGTTACAGTGAGAAACTTTGTCTTGAAAAGACAAAAAAAAAGAAAGAAAGAACAAAAGGAAGAAAGAAAGAGAGAAAGAAAAAGAAGGAAAGAAAGAAGAAAAATAAAAAAATCTATCTATTTGTATTTATCAGATTGCTAACAACATATGTTTAATAATTAATATTTAACGTTTATGAATTCCCATGGTTATAAAGATCTATTCAAGCTAAAAGAAACTAAGATAAACATGTACATCTAAACTCTTTGTTTTTGGTAACTTTGCTAAGCTTTTGTTATTTGGAAAAACTGAGTACTAGAAGAAACTGTGATGTTTTGTAAAGGTATGCTATGAAAGGATCAAGAAAACAAAGTTCCCAGTCTCTCAGTGGACTGAATTTATAGTTTAAAGTTTAGTCCGATACTAAAGAAACCTTCAATTCAAAAGCATATATTTTATTTTATTTTTTTAAATATTTATTTATTTATTTATTAGGTATACAGTGCAGGCCAGAAAAGGGTACCGAGATTCATTACAGATGGCTGTAAGCCTGGCTGTAAGCCACCATATGGTTGCTGGGGATTGAACTCAGGACCTTTGGAAGAGCAGGCAAAGCCCTTAACCACTGAGCCATCTCTCCAGCCCAAAAGCATATATTTTAAGTCTCAAACTTAACAGGGACAAAATTGTGAAATCCTAACCTTATAAAAGCTACTAGTTTGTTATAAACTGTTAAAAGATAATTAAGGTATGTAAGTTACTGGCAAATTACCTCTCAAATGTTCAAACTCTGTAATGTGCTGAGAATTATGTTTGTAGTCATGCCAAGTACACATGTGATTCATTTACAGGGAACATGTTTTAGCCTTCTGTTTATCTTGTCAAAGCTAAGCCTAAAGCAAGTAACTGAAAACAAGTTTGTTTAATATAAAATAGTATTCAAAATTGAGTATAATTTATAAAAGAACTTCAGAGGCCTCAAACCCCTTTGGAGAGATCTGCTGAATATGGCCTTTGAGGTGTCTGGTGAAAGGGGGGATCAGGAAAAGGCCCATAGGCCTCCTGTGATAGAAATGCGGCTTCTGGTGGCAGTCCTGAGGTGACCTGTAAGAAGATTAGATACCAATGGACTCCACTCCAAACCTGTTCAGATTTGGCAACGAAGAACTGTCTCTCACCTCTCCTGCTCCCAAGACCCTGCCCAAACTGTGGACAGGCAGGATCCTAGAGGGTTGGCTGCCCCTCTTTGCCACACCAAGATAGGTCAGTCCCTCGCGTTCTTGTCCTCCTCAGGGAAACCCAGTGCTACCCTGGGACCTCAGCCCCAGCAACACCACCATCAGGAGTACCACAGAGAAGCTAAGGGTAACTCACAAATAGTAAGTCTTTGTTATTGTCAAGAGATGCGGGAGTTGCTTGGTCTATACTTCCTGCTTACTCCTGTAAAACCTATTCTTCTCAGAGTTCTGTGATGGGAGCTGATGCTGAGCCCCACAGGCCTAGGGCCACAGGTCATCTTTTGTTTCCTCTGGGGCCACCTGATGGCTTGGCTCACACCTTCATTGTTTTGCCTAAAAGCCTAACCTGGTTATTAGGGAGGGATATCATGGCCAAATGACGCTTTCCCTTTTCTTTTCATCCAAGTCCTTCTGGAACTTTCCTTCTTTTCTTAGCCTCAGAGGAGAAACCTCCAGCAGTTTAGCTTTCTTTTAAATATGAACTGAGTATATTTCTTGTTTAATATCAAGCAAATAAATCATGCTGGTCAAGTGGAAAAACTATAGAGACATGGAGATGCCTTGATAGTCTTTTGGTTCTTCATCTGGTCAAAGTTTAGTCTGCTTTTGCCTTAAAAGCATTCTGGCTTTACAATTACTATGGATTCAAAAGATAGACATGTTGTTTACAGATGATAAAAATTCAGAGTTTTAAAAGAAATTAAATTACCTGAATCTCTTAAATAAGAAAGCTTCAAAACTGAAGCGCAGTTACCTGCCAGGCTAAATGGGTTTCAAGTGTAAAATTTAGGCCTTGTTTTTTTCCTAGAAATAACAGGTTTCTACTAAAATGGGTAATCTCACAAATAGGCTTCATGAAAAGACAGATACACATACACATACACACACACACAAAGCAAACCTTAAACTACCATGCTGTAGTTACTGACTTAAAAATTTGCTTTTTATTGTTCCCGTGCTCCAATAATGATTTAAAAAGGACCTGCTTTATTAATGACTACTCTCAATAATCAAGCACCTATGTTTTATAATATTAAAAAAAGATCAATGTTAAACCTCTAGTTAAATCAATAGAATTTTCATAAGTAATTAATCTACTGCTGGTGACACTTATAAGTACTGGCTACTAAAACTTTAAAAAAAACAATTAAAATCATTATAGTTATAGGATCAAAAATGTGAATTTCCTTTGATCATTTAAAACTTTTTCATGTTTATGTTGTTAACTTTCAGACTTTATTTTTGCTATGGCTCAAAAACGTGAGTCTGCTCAGTTGTTAAAAGTCCTGACTAGTTTTCTAGAGGACCTGTGTGTGATTCTCAGCACCCGCATAGTGGCTCACAGGCATCTGTAACTCCAGTTCCAGAGAACTCATTTCCCCCATCTGGCCTCTGTGGTCACTGCATACACATGGCATACAAGCATACATTCACGGGAAACACCTATGTACATAAATAATAAAATAAAAGCAATTTATGAATCCTGTTTGGATTTTTTCTAAGGATTTATTTTTATCTTATATGTGTGATTTTTTGCATGTATGTCTGATGCCTATAGAGGCCAGAAGAGGACATTAAATTCCTTGGAACTGGAGTTACAGATGGTTGTGAGCAACCATGTGAGTGCTGGTAACTGAATTTAGATACTCTTATAAGAGCAACAGAATTAGAAAGTGAGACAATCAGAGATGTTTGAACAAAAACTGGATTTTGAATATTAAGGAATTATGTGGATAAGTACTCTATGGTGATGCATATACAAGGAGAGTCCTAATCTTTTTAAAAAAATTTAATTGCCTTTTGATTTACTACTGTGCATGCGTGTGTGTGGGGTGTACATATATGATAGCACATGTGGAGGTCAGAGGACAGTTTTTGAATGTCAGTTCTCTATACTATTTACCCACTATGTGGGTCTCAGGGGTTGGACTCTGGTTGTCAATCTTGGTGACAGGCACTTCACCTCACCCAATCATTGTTCTGGCCTGAGTCCTCGTCTTTTGAACATATACTAAGATATTACTGATTGAATGGTGGTCTTATTTGCGTTTGACCAGTCTATAGTGAGGACAGGGCAGTAGATGTCAGTGGAAAGTTGGTCAATAAACAAAATAAGATTGATTGAGTGTGGACAGTTGTTGGGATTAGTGATGGGCACATCGGGAGGTTTCCTCCACTCTCTTATTTTGTATGTGCTTTAAACATCCATCATAAAAATTTAAAGACATAAAAAATGGAGGGAAAGAAGAAATTCTTCCTCTCTCATTCCAGTTCCTGAGATAATCCTGGCTGGGCCAGATTACATTCTGTCTGTGAAGGCTCAACGGCTAGCTCGCCCTTCGCTGACATCAGGCAAGACAGTCATGCAAGCCATTAAAACAAATTAGTTTTATTTTCCTTCTTTTCTTCCTACTGTTTCTTTTTAATTTTAATTTTAGTTTTGAGATAAGGTCATACAAGGTAGCTTTGGCTGTCCTGGAACTCTCTATGTAGACCAGGCTGGCCTCAAACTCAGAGATCCACTTGTCTCTAGCTCCCAAGTGCTGCTGAGATTAAAGCTACCAGCCTCGGCTTCATTTACTCTCTTTCTTTCTTGCCTTTTTTTTTTTATTTGAAGATTTATTTACTTTCCCTGAAGGTTGTGGTGTACACCTTTAATCCCAGCACTTGGGAGGCAGAGGCAAGTGAATCTCTGAGTTTGAGGCCAGCCTGGTCTACAGAGTGAGTTCCAGGACAGCCAGGGCTGCACAGAGAAATCCTGTCTCAAACAAACAAACAATAACAAAACTGAAAAAGATTTGTCTTATTATATGCATTTTGTCTGCATACTACACGAGCCTGGTGTGGGGCCAGAAGAGAGCATTAGATACCTGTCACTGGAACAACACACAGTCATGGGCTGCCATGTGGGTGCTAGGAATCAAGCCCAGTCCTCAGGAAGAGCAGCCAGTGTTCTTAACAGCTGAGCCGTCTCTCCAGCTCCCTACTCTCCTTTAAGACAAGGGCTCACTGTGTAGCTTTGGCTGGCTTGAAACTCACTGAGGCAGGTCAGATTGGCCTTAAACTTGAAAGATCCTCCTGCCTCTGTTTCCTGAAAGCTTTGGTTGCAGGTGTATGCCAGCAAACCTGACTTGATCCTCATTTTCCAAACTGAATTTCTCTGCTGTACTTGAGCAAAGGGAACCAGGACTTCCAATGAACTCATGGCCCAAGTGTTGCTTGCGAGACTTTAGCTCAGCCTTCCTCCCATGGATGTGGGTTTGGGATAGTGTGTCTGATCATGATCCACTGCTAAAACTTGGACCTGAGGACTGTTCTAACCATGTATGAATGAATCTCCTAAGGATAATTCTTTGATTTCCCTCATGCTCTACCTATCCATCTGACAGAGGCTATGCTGCCAATCACTGATCCCCCGTGGGCATTGCACCATTCCTTCTCCAGCTGCTTCTCTAAAGTTAACAGCTGTACACTGAGCTACAACAAACTGAATCTCTTTAGGCTAAATGAAAAGAAGATGCATGCAAACACTAGAACATCCCGGGGCAGTAGAACAAGCAGGAGCTGGGAAAGGAGAGGTGCTCCTGACAGACGCTCCATTATGAACGTCTCAACAGCAATGCAAACCCTTCACCACCAGGCGCTCTTCAGAGAACCAGAACACATGACACCGTGATCTTATGACAGATCAAAATTCAAGACGTTGTTGTTTCTTCTGTTTGCTATGAAATATGACACACAAAATCACTGCCAATCCTACCTCACACCTCATTATCCACCTCAGCAGAAGCATATGCCCTGGAATAGTTTTCTGAATGACTGAAAGCTAATATAGAACCATGGGGTTTTTTTGGCTTTGTTTTTGTTTGTTTGTTTGTTTGTTTTTTGAGACAGGGCTTCTCTGTGTAACAACCCTGGCTGTCCTGGAACTCACTTTGTAGAACAGGCTGGCCTCAAACTCACGGAGATCCACCAGCCTTTGCCTCCCAAAAGCTGGGACTAAAAGCCTGCGACACCACCGCCTGGCAGAACCATGTTTTTTTGTTGTCCCTGTTTTGTTTGTTTGTTTTTTGCTTTGTTTTCGAAATGGGGTCTTATTATGAAGGGCACCTGGCCTCCAATAACAATTCTGTTATCTCTGCCTCCAGAGTGCTGGCACTAACGGCGTGTGCCACCATGCTCAGCTAGAGATACATTGGTTTTCAAGTTCACAGGTTCATTTATAAAATTATGTTCCCTCAAAATGAAAACCTTGGTTCTACTTATAAATAAATGACCAGTCTGGTTACACACACACCGGTCTCTTTTAAACTCCTTTCTCTCCATCTGTTTCTTATCTACAGCCAGTCCCCAACTTGACTCCTCGAATTCCTTCTTTCATTGCCTCCTTCCTTCCCTTTCCCTTCACTTGGGCCAGCTCCCTCTCAGAATCACCAGAGAAGCACTTGCTATGTTTGTCCAGCAGAGTTCTCGGGAGACAGTGACAGTAGGAGTCTTTTTGAACTGCCCAGGTCCCTTCTGCTATAACTGCAGAGTAACAGGATGCAAAACTGGAAACCAAGGGCCATATTTACAGTAGAACTAGCTAAGAAGTTTTCCTCTATACCTAGCTATATATGAAGAAGGTGAGAGGAGCCATCAGGGCTCTTGTCCCACCTGAGAACAGAACAAATACAAAGGACAGTGGGCTGATCTGAAAAGCCACAACCAAACCTAGGAATGCTGTGTAGCTTGATTCTTTTTTTCTTTCTCTTTTGTTTTTTGAGACACCAGAATGCATGACCTAAGTCTTGTAGCTTGATTCTGGGAAGTACAAAGTCGGCTACTCTGGGAAAAGCCAGTCCTTGGGAGAGCCAGGATATTTCTTTGCAGGTTGTGAACACCTAGACATGGGTTCTTTCAGTTTTGAACTTTGTACAGATGCAGGATTTTGACTGCCGAACACGGATCTCTGTGTTGAACATCATTTCTTGTTGCTGGGTTTAATCTCATCATGATTCTTTGGTACCAGTTCTGGCACGGAGCTCCGCCAACGCTGTTCCCTGACTTGAGTGCAGAGAGAATTTCCCCTTTTTAGGTCACAAACTCAGAGCCTTCAGTCATCACAGCCTCTCTCCACTGTGTCAATTTTAAACACCCACATTAATAACATTCACGAAACACTGGCAAGTGCAGTGATCTTGACTCTGCTGCTATACACAGGCATCTCACTGGATTAAAACACAGGGACAAATCTGTGTCTTCGGGGTAGGAATATAAAAATACCTCTTCTAAACAAAGATGAATTAAAAACCCAGGGCTAAGACTCTCAAAAGGCTGTCGGTGACCCACAAAAGATGCCAATGACAAGCATGGACCCAGCTTTTAACTCTACGGCCATGAACCACACATTTGAACAATAATGTCTGGAGGTTTGTATTTTGTACTTTAATCTGAAAATTCCCATCCACCACCCTTCCATCTGTGACTTCTCTATTCCTTTTCTCATCTTCTTCCTGATTGAGTAGCCTTGGGCCACTCCATGTATCTACCTCTGGGTACTACTATTGGTAGCAGAACTAGATACTGGCTCAAAATGGATCAATCAGATATTCTTTCTTTGTATAATTGATAGGGACCCTGAAAGTCAATCAAAAGAGCCCCCTAGTAACAAGGGGTGGAGATCAGTGATGGAGAATTCTCATCTACACTTACTGAAATTAGGAAGGAGCAGGATAAGGGACCTCACAGAGACTAGTCTTTCCCTAAGAGCTAAAAGAAGCCATGCTGGTGTGAATGTTGCTGCAGGCCCATGGTCTACCCACACAACAAATACTGCCTACTCCCTCTTCAAAGTAAGTTTCTGCTTCTTGCATCCAAATGATACTCACTGAAACTACACTCAGAACTCAGAAGTTGCTCATGACCCCAAACTCACACCTCATCTTAGATCCTCTCTCAGTACCGGTACAGCCCTGGCCACTGGCAGCTCTACCCTCACCTCTATCCACTTCCCCTTAAGCCTTTACAAACAAGGTGCTGCTCAGTCCTGCTCTCCTTGTGTTGTCCTTCCCATCCTCCCAGGAAAGCTGTTTGCTGAGAACTGGTACCCACCCCACCATCTAGCTTGGCCTTCTCCATGGAGAGTCCACTAGCTCCCATGGACTTCTCACTTCCACCCTGAGTTAACTTTTTTCTCCTTACTGGGCATCCCTACTTAAAGACTGCAGTGGGCTCATCTATTTAAAAGTAAATTCCTCCATCTTTCCCCCAAAGCTGACTCCTCTTCCTCACCTTTCCGTTTCTATTTAAAAGACCCAGTCTTTCAGCCACGTGGCCCGACACCATCATGGCAACTCTCTACCTCATAGTGATGGTCTGCTGAGTACCCACTTCATCTGCTAGGGGGAGCTCTGTGTGGGCAGAGATTATGCCAGTGCACAATATGACCACAGTCTGTCTCAGTGAGAGCATCAGAGGAAGGGAGGGATGGATGTCTGATCACTGCTTGCCCTCTGCTTCATTTCTCTTCCTTTTTCATAGACAACCAGTCTCCAGGCTCTCTGGATGCTTGCCTCCTCAATTTCTGCCACCGCCTCCTTTCTTTTCCTCCCCTTCTCCTGGGCAAGAGCCCTACCAGAACCACCACCCCAGTAGCAAGCTCCTTCTCCTGCCTAGCAAAAGGAGACAAAGGCAACAGGGATCTTTTTGAACTGCCCAAGTTCCTTTTGATACAGAGCAGCGAGATGCAAAACCGGAAACCCAAGGCCATAATTAGAGCAGAACTAGCTAAGTTCTCCTCCATACCCAGCTACACATGGTCAACAAGTCTCTTGCTGCACCTGAGACAGAACTCCAAATACAAAGGACAGTGGGCTGATTTGAAAAGCAGCAACTAAAATTTGAACTGTTGAACTGCTGTGTTTTTGTCTTTTGGTTTTTTTTTTTATTTGAGTTTTGTTGTTGTTGTCGTTGTTGTTTGACACAGGGTTTCTTTGTGTAGCCCTGACTGTCGTGGAACTCACTCTGCAGACCAGGCTGACCTTGAACTCACAGGAGGCCCGCCTGCCTCTGCCTTTCAAGTGCTGAGATTAAAGGTGTGTACCACCAACGCCCAGCAAGATTTTTGTTTTTGACCCTGTGTACACTGGCCTTGAATTCTGTGTGAATATAGAAAGAGGGATGACCTTGACCTAGTACCGTCTCCAGTACTAGGATTATACCTGTGAACTACCAACTCCCCATTTATGCAGTGTTGGGGAGGTGCTAGGAATTGAAGCAAGGGCTCTCTGAGTGCTAGGAAACACTCTTTGTATTGAGCTCCACCCGGTCTGAGCTCTGGCCTCTGTGCAAATGTAGACATTTGCATGAAAGATCATAGGTGATGTAATCTGGATAAGGAATTTCAGTCTTTGGCTTGGGGGACGAGGTGAAAAACAACACACACACACACACACACACACACACACACACACACCTTTGAGTAACTGAACAGGATTTTGCCTAACTCCAGCCCTGACGAGTCAATTATAACTGATATCAAGTTAAACTCAGAAATGCAGCCTTGTCGAGATCAGAAGGCAGCTCATGGAGTTGGCAACCATATCAACAAAAGGTCTGAAAATGAGAGTTGACAGAAATTTATTCTCAGATACCCCAAGGCCGACAGTGACAATGAGTCTTAAGATAACCTTTCCCCTCCTGTATATTAGCCTGGGCCTTAGGGGTCTCCAGTGAATATTCTACACAATTACCAACACTCGGGAACACAGTGTGCAAAGGACAGAACCCCAGAAAGCAGAAATTACTGTAGTTATCCACTGCTCCAATCACTCATTTTATAACCAAAGGGACCAAGGTCCAGGTTAATGGGGTTGTATCCTACCCAAAGTAACCAATAATACATTAACAGGAAAGACAGCTCACTTAGTTTAGGAGACAATGTGGGGAGGAGGGGAAGAAGCAGAGATCTGCTTTGATTTCCCTTCAGGAGGAGAAAATTGTGAAACCCTCCAACCTCCGCAACCAAACCAGGTCAAAGGCATGCATCAAAGGAATGAAGCTGTCAATCTGAGACTCACTTACCCCAGTCTCCGCTTAGTGCAGAGAGAAGCAAGGAGGCACGAAGCCTGTCTCCGAGGTCACAACTGAGCACTGTCCTCTGGCCGTGGTCTGCCTTCCTCGGGATCACATGGAGTTGTTCTATAAATGTGCACTGGCTTAAGGTTGGGAACACTGGCTTGTGAGGCAGCGGTGTGTAAGCAATCTGACCCGGGCCAGGTGGCAGCCTTCCAGAAGGCTCTCGCAGCCCAGTGGGGAGGATAACAAGGAGCAAGGGAGCTTGCAGGTGCTGCCTGCCAGCCGCCTGGTTCCCTCCAAGTTCACCTGGAAGAGTTAATGTCTCCTCCGGCCATGGGCTGCAATTGGATCCATGTGGAACAGGGCTACATTTGAACGGGGACAGCTGCTTTCCAAAACAAAGCACCTTAAAGAAAAACCAAAAATGAGAAGTAAATTACTAGAAGTAAATTACAGGTCCTTGTCAGCTTCAACTGACCTTTTCAATATCAAGTTGCCCTTTCTGAAATGCCAATAGGAATTCTTGAGAAAAGATGAGAGCAATCACTAGTGCACCAATTCTGAACCAGATGCCCACAGTTCCACCAGTCCTTGATGGAGCAAAGGGGAGGCCGTATAATGGCAGACTTGAAAAGAATATGGCGATTTAGTGGACCAACCCTTAAAATTCTCCAATATGTAAGTAAATGACAAATGTAAGGGGCAGAGAAGTGTCTAGAACTGACTACCACTGGCACGATGGAAAGAAAAGCAGGGCTAGCTCTAATTTTATGTTGATCTTTTTGCCTCAGCCCCTCTCACCCAAATGCTAAGAAAAAAACATTTTTCAAAAAGTTTCTTAAAAACTGGAGAGGCCATCTGTTAATATGAGGCTTCTCCATGTGTGTGGACACAGAAAATGGGTGGCAGTCTGGTAACAGAGGCAAGCCGGGCAAATGTGGCTCAGCCTAGAGTTGGGGTGGCATCGAGGTAGAAGGGACCCAACCAAACAAGATCCAGTTCCCGCCTTGACCTCTTCACAATGATAGAGTGTAACCTTAAATTGTAAGCACGTAAACCCTGCTTTCCCTAAGCTGCTCTTTGTTGACATGTTTTATCACAATAGAAACATAGGAAGAACACTACTGATAGATAAAGCTACTTTCCCCGGGAAGCAGAGCAGGGAGGGACACAGAAAATAACTGATTGGTTGACATTCAGGTTAGGGCGATGGCTACTCTGCTTGTCTCATTTTAAAAGAGAGAAAACTTTATTACACGCTGCAAAACTGGCCTGCCTGGAAATTCGAGTGTTAATCTCTTGACCTCTTGCTCTCTCGGGTCAGATAAACACCTTGGTTCCATCTGGATGATGTGGGACTTTAGCATGAGTGACTCCATTTTATTCTGGTCTCTTTAGCCTAGTACAGGAGCTCATGCAAACCAATGTCCTTTTATACATCAAGACAAGAGATGCAGACAGTTGGGCTGGAGGTTCACGGTGGCTTGCTATCATGGCTGGTGGACGACACAGGCTTTGACTGGGAGTGCATCTGTAGCCTATAAGTAGGTGGCCTGTCTATGGGGCTTGGGCTTTTTACATAACAGGGAAGGTGGGCTCCACACATGAGAATTTCCACAAACAATGTAGAAGCTGTCAAACTCTTAGAGTCCAGGTCCAGAAACTGGCACAGTGAGCCAAGCAAGCACAGGGAGTAATTTAGAGACCTGGGATTCTACTTGATGTGGGTGTTCATACCCCTCTTCTAACAATGCTTTTGGCGACATCAGACCCTCACCTGTATGGAGCTGTGCACTGCCCCCAACTCCAAGCAAGGGGATACTTTTGAGGCTCTTAACTGTTTCCTGGACAGTTTTCTACTCAAATATATTTCTGGATATTTTCAGGATCAAGAGGCAGTGGGCAGATCTGGCCTAAACTGATTTTGAGTACCTGGGCAATAGGCAAACTGTTCCTCTGAATGAATTTTTAGAAAGAATTCCCTACTTACCACTTTGTGCTTATGCACACATGGGAGAACATATAGTTAAAATCAGATGCATCATGAGATGGGGATAAAGAATAGGTTCAAGAACCCAAACTTGTCTAAGAACTAAGCCTCTTAGTAACCGTCTTGTCCTTCTATTGAGCGCCATAAAAAGAGGTCCCAGACAATAACCTGGACTGGTCCCGGAGAATTGTCTGTATTCTGTCAATCATGTTTTAAATAAATGCTGATTGGCCAGGCAGGAGGTGTAGGTGGGAAAACCAGACAGGAAGTGGAAATGATGCAAGGAGAGCAGGAGAATTCTGGGGAGGAGGAAGCTAATTCCTCCCACTCCTGCCCAGATCACGGAAGCAGCAGGATGTGAGCTTCCCCACTGAAAAAGGTACTGAGCCACATGGCTAAAATAAATCAGAAAAATGGGTTAGTCAAGATGAGAGAGTTAGCTAATAAGTAGCCTGACCTAAAGGGCCAATCAGCTTTATAACTTACTGAATCCTTTATGTGATTTTTCTCTGGGACTAAACAGCTGGGGTGCAGGGCGGGAAAGAAAAACCCACAACAAACAGGCCCCATCATGTTACAGAATGGCACCCAACGTGGCCACCTCATGTTACAGAATGGCGCCCAACGTGGATAACTGCATCCACAGAAAGCCTGAGAAAGCTTGGGAAAGGCTAGAGTAAAGCATTTTGGTTTTCAGCCGTAGCAGGAAAAAAGCTGCGCTGTTTTAAAATGTCAGCTTTCTGGGCTGTCCTGCCAGGGAAAACTCGTGACTCTTTCAAGCAGGCAGTCCAGACTATGGATACAATGTTGCAGCTTGCTTCCTGGCAAGGACCTTGAAATGCCATAGGAGCTTTTGAGTGTTGTCTTCTCCATATTCCTTAGCAAATTAAAGACCCATGTGGTCAGAAAAAGAGAGATCTACAGTAAAGAGAGATTCAAAGAGTAAAAAAAAAAAAAAAAACCTCTAAATGGTTTACAATATGCTAAAAAAAATATATGCAGGCTTAAAAAAAAGGTTAAAGCCTTAAAATAAAAAAGAAAGAAAGAATAGTTGGGTGTGGTGGTACACACCTTTAATCCCAGCACTGGGAAGGCAGAGACAGACGGATCTCTGGGAGTTCATTGATAGCCTGGTCTACAGAGGGAATTCCAGGACAAAGATATGCAGAGAACCTGTCTCAAAAAGCCAAAAGTTAAAAGTAAAAATAAAAGAAATAGAGGTTAAAATAAAGCCACATAAAGATGGAAAATACACAGAGAATCTTGGTACTGTATGCTATTATGCTCTATTTGAATTGTTTAAATGCTGAGGAAGGAGCAACAACTGCTAAAAGATATTTGCTTATAAATGCTGCAGAATTAATCCAAGATAAATATTTTGAAAATACCTTGGCTTCAAAATTGAAGTCAAAGGGTGTGTTACTTTGGAGAAGAGATTTTGCTTTTGTTTCCACAGAAAATGAGAGGCTCTGGATTTATTCAGAGTTAAGAAAAATCATCTTTGACCAAGGGAGACCACCTGAGAAATCTCCAGTAGGAACAAATGGCCCAGATGTCTGAGTTCTTCATCCAGAACAGATTCAAGACTGCTGCCTGAGATGGTCAAGACTCACAGGATATTCCAGTCAGGACTTGATCATGACTCTAAATTTTCTATAGGTCCCCATAAGATTATCAGGGCCCCCAACCAGCAGGAAGTAGCCTGGAATACTGCGCCCACATTCCCAAAAAATGGACTATGGATATTTTCCTTTGTTTTTTAAAAAAGAGGGGGAAGTGGTGCGGGAGAATTGTTTGTATTCTGTCAATCATGTTTTAAATAAACGCTGATTGGCCAGGCAGGAGGTGTAGGTGGGAAAACCAGACAGGAAGTGGAAATGATGCAAGGAGAGCAGGAGAATTCTGGGAAGGAGGAAGTTGATTCCTCCCACTCCTGCCCAGATCACCGAAGCAGCAGGATGTGAGCTGCCCCACTGAAAAAGGTACTGAGCCACATAATAAATCAGAAAAATGGGTTAGTCAAGATGAGAGAGTTAGTTAATAAGTAGCCTGACCTAAAGGGCCAATCAGCTTTATAACTTACTGAATCTTTTATGTGATTTTTCTCTGGGACTAAACAGCTGGGGGCCCAGGCAGGACAGAAATCCAAACAAGCAGGCCCCCTCATGTTACACTGGACTTTTATATTCTCTTGGGTGGCCTGCTGCTTGTTTGGAGTGTACTTCTGATCTCTAGAAACCCTTTGCTTTTGAGTAGTTTCTTGGCTAATTCTTTAAATAAGATGCCACGAACCTGGAAGCACCTGGTCTGGACATTGACCACCAGGAACAGAGCCTGGATTGTACAGAACGTGTAGACACATTCTGAGAAATATGTTGAGGAATTTGTGTCCCTCTTTTGTCCCCTACATCTCCTAAACATCTACAGAGTAAAAAAATTAAAACAAGCAGGTCCCTTGTCCAAAGGGGTCCAGATGGATCAAAGTGGCCAAAGGGTCATTGTGATCTGAAGCTATCTGAGACTCAACAAACGGAGAGGGAAAATGTTCACTGAACTCCCACTGTGGGCTGAAAAGCAGACCCTCCAAGAAAAGAATTCACCCATGTTCACATCTCGCTCCCTGGTTTCCATTAGCAAGGGAAGGCTGACTCTTAGCACAAGACTAGAGACCTGTCAGCACTCCATTCAGACAGAACCACAGACAGATGGACAGACTGCTGCTAGCTGTTGTCTCTTACAGATCTCCTTACATTTATAAAGACAAAGTCTGGCTGGAATTGCTACTTTCTAGCCAGTTAGAAAAAATAAATCTAAAACTCTGCTCCATAAGGTAATCAAAAGATGAAAGCAGTTGTTTAAACCAAATCAAAGCAACCCTATCCAAACAAAGAAAAAGATTCTCCTTGTGCAGCCCCGATTGGCCTAGATCCACCCCACTGGGCTTCAAGCATGCCGGGATTAAGGATGTGTGCCACCAAACCCAACACTTTAAAGGGGCTTTTTAAAGTCGTTTTGTTTCATTTGAGACAGGGTCTCTCGTGTCTAGGCTTGCCTGGAACCCATTTGTAACCAGGACCTTAAACTTATGATCCTCCTGCCTCCCCCTCCCCAGTGTTGGGATCATAGGTGTGCACCATCATGCTTGGTTTGATGAAATGTGGAGGATTGAAATCGGGGCTTTCTGCCAGATAGACAGGCACTCCACCAACTTAGCCACATACCCAACCCAGCACCAGCACCAGACTCATTTTAATGCTGAGGAATTGCCTTTGCTATGGCCTTCTAGTAGAATATGGTTTCCCTATACCTTTCTAGTAGAATATGGTTTTCCTGTATCTTTCGAGTAGAATATGGTTTCCCTGTATCTTTCGAGTAGAATATGGTTTCCCTGTATCTTTCTAGTAGAATATGGTTTCCCTGTATCTTTCTAGTAGAATATGGTTTCCCTGTATCTTTCTAGTAGAATATGGTTTCCCTCTATCTCTGCACAGCTCATTGCCTGTCGCAAATCAAATCTCCTTTCAGTTGTCACGGGTGTTGCTGCCCATCATATCGGCATTGCTGCAGGTCTCCACAGCCCTCGGCGTTAGCAGGTCATATTTTCTGCTTTATTTTTTTCAAATATATTTTTGGAAGAGTCCTATACAGTATGTCACACTGGCCTGAAGCTTACTGTGCACCCCAGGCTGGCCCTCAGGTGATCCTCCTGCCTCCACCTCTTCAGCGCTGGGTTTACTGGTGTGAGCACGCTTGGCGTTCTCTTGCTGATTCTCTGCCTTATTCTCCAGAGTTTAAGGTATACCTGGAATATGTGTCAAGTGAATATTGCTTGAAAAGCTATTTCAAGAAGACAATGAAATAGTTCCTTTAAATGCTTTGGGGTTTATTATTCTTGTTAGTGTGTGCCTCTGTGTGAAAAAGAGTGTGAAGTAGAATAAGGCAGAAAAGACTAATTATCAGTACTGATTTGCTGATTTATTTGGTGAAATCACTGCTTGCACTCCTTATTGTCAAACATAACTCCATCTTGTTACCTGGGACAGAACAGCCTGGACAGGGCCCAAAGGAGTCGAAAATTTTCAGCCCCAAGATGGCCATTACCCTTAGCAACTTGACCACAAAAGCTTACACTTGCCACCTGTAACATATATCTTTGAAACACAAAAGACCGCAAGCTAACGGCCACATATGTTTCTGGAGATAGGCCTGCTTGCGTACTTACCTCGCCTTGAGGTTTTGATGAGAACGCAACTCTGCAGAGCTGATTCTCTCCCTGCGGTCCAGGGCTTGAACTCGGCTCACTAATCTTGGGAGGCAAGAACCTTCATTGGCTGAGCCATATTGCTGGCCCTTCCTTTACATTTCTTGTTCATTGAACTAACCTGAGTTTTTATTACTAAAAAAGGCTTCATGTTTATTTTGCTTTTTACTTGTGTCTTCGACATTTTCACAAGGACTTTCTGGTTGTTAGTATTCAGGCATCTGTACTGGCCCGTCCTTGGGGTCCTGACCCTGTGCGCATTCTCTTTTAAGAGGTGGTGTTATCATTTTGCTGACCTTCCCTGTCTCCTGGGTACCCTGTCCCTTTAAGATACCAGCTCGCCAACCCCCTTCCACCCCCTTCCAGCCTAGGCAAGCTGATCTCTAGCCTTCTCTCCATCCCCTCCCTCCCTCCTTCCCTCCCTCTCTCTCTCTTTCTCTCCACTCCATAATCCCGTTACCCATTAAATAAATTCTATACCTGCTCTTTTCGTATCTGTCTCCCTCCAGACGGGTCTCCCACCAGTCAGGGGACCTGTCAGGGTCGCGCCTCTGTGAATCTTTCAGGTGGGCCTTGCCCACATCCTCTTTCTCTCTCTCTCTCTCTCTCTCTCTCTCTCTCTCTCTCTCTCTCTCTCTCTCACCCCACTCACCACTCATTCCCAGGGACCGATCTCTGATGTCTACCCTCCTCTTTGCCCCTTCTACCCCCTTTTCCGCTCCTTCTCTCTCCCCTTTCAATAAAGTTCCTATGTGAGCCTTGTTGCATAGTGTGACTTCCGAGGTGTTTTTAAATAAATTGCAACACTGGTGATAATGACTTCATGGAGATAAGGAAAGCACTCAGTGATCTCATTGTGGACTGAATTTAACACGCATGATGCCACTGACCTTGCCTTTTTATTTTAGATAATCTCGTAAAGATTTTAGGCCTCACAACACACACATACACACACCCCATCCGGCCTGGGAACATACCACATGCAGACTTTCGGTGCTTTCCCCAACCTTCTTGCTATAAAGGTAAAAAAACGATCCAATTGCCAGGGGTTTCCTACCTAGTTTTGCTAGAGGCTGTATTGTAGGTAAGCCTGTGAAGGTATGTCACACCGACTATTCTGAATATCTTTACCACTGTCCTCTAAAGAGAGGCCTCCTTTAAGTTCTTCTAGTCAATTCACCAACCAATTGAAGGGGTTACATAAAGACATTTTTCTTTTCATTTATTTATTTGGTCTTTTTTGAGTCAGAGTCTCTGTTATGTAGCTCTAGTCGTCCTGGAATTTGCTATATAGACCAGGCTGGCTCCAACTCACAGAGATCCACCTGCCCCTACCTCCTGATCGCTGGGATTAACGACATGCACCACCACACCTCACACAAAAAGGCATTTTTCTTGACTCTTAATACTTTGTCTCCAAAAGTTGGGAGTCATGACACAAATCTGTAATCCCAGTCCTTGGGAAAATGAGGCAGGAGAATGGCAGCATTCAAGGTGAACCCAGGCCATAAAACCAGACCTTGTCTCAATCCCACTCCAAACACACACATATACATACATATACCCTTACCACTTCCATCACCAAGCTGGGTTATTTTGTGTAGCTCTTTTTCTTTCCTCTTTTTTTTAAGTACTCCAGGAAAGCCAAGGAATTAATCAAACACAGAACCTTATGGGAGTAACCTTCACAGAGGACTTTGGTAAACGGAGGCCCAGTGGTGACAGTTGTGCAGCAAGACTGGAGTGACATCTAAGCTGAGGTGAGCAAGCTGGGGGCCTCTGGGATGCCGATCTCCAAAAACACAAACGCGGGTTTCAGAAGAGGGAAACGGGCGGAGGGCTTGGAAAAAGCTTGGCACTGTGCAGATTTAAGGTGTGTAATAAAAACGACCAGTAGCTGTAGAAGAAAACCAAATCAGAAGCAAATATAGTCATCGAGCAGATGGCTCATTACACTAAAACAAAAATAAGCAGCTGTGGGAATTGTTACCCCGAGTTATATTTCCCTGCCCCCATTTGTGGTGCTTATCTGCAAAGAATCATAACTTCCCTCTGCTCCTGGAGTTGGATGAGGAAGTTTGAGTGATTATTCCTTGATCCCTGCTGGGGTCAGGTGACAGTCCCTACTGGGGACAGGTGAAGGTTGAGTGCACGTGATCAGTCCTTGACCCTTACTGGGGTCAGGTGAGAGTCCCTCCTTGGGTCAGGTGACAGTCCCTTCGCAGCCCCCTCCCCATTTGGTGCCATGGTATAAAAGCTAGCCCCAGCAGAACAATAAATGAGCTGCTGTTTCACCTCAACCTCGGGCTCTGTGGATTCATTCAACCTGGACACCCTCCGCCTAGACTCGTGGTTCCAGACCGTGCTGGCGTGGTAAGTAGCAAAAAGCCAACACCCACAGCAACCCAACAAGGAATACATTCTTCAGTGAAATTTGAGGCACCCTGCAGAGGAAAGGCAGGTGACTCTCCTAGGGTCATAGAACAGCCTTAGGGTGTTGAGGTGGAGTCTGTGACGCAGGTGAAAGAACGGGTGCCCTCAGGTGTTGAAAGTCCTCTAAGCAGGCGGTTGGTCGTGTCCAGTGTCCCGTCCAGTCTCTGCCCCCCCCCCCCCACCCTAGAGCTGCAGAAAGATCCCTGGTGTGAAACTCTGGTCCTTTCAGTCCCTGTGCTAGCAACAAACTCACTTTCTGGTTTGGGTTCGTGGCTGCTTCTGGCAGCACCTGCCTCTTGTGCTTGAGTTTTGACAAGGGTTCCTCAACACAGACAGAGGTGGGGTTTAGGAGCTAGACTGTTAGCCACCTGGACACTATCTCAATCGGCTTTGGGGCAGCTAGCAGTGCAATGTTAAATACTTTCACAGTGGTAACTTAAGTGATAGTTGGGATGGAAACGTGTTAGCTGAGATGAATCAGATGTTAGAGGTGCAAAAAAAAAAAAAATGGTGACCACAAGACTATTGCCAAGCTTGATTGGCACTTTGAGAAAGGATAACACAAGTTAAGTGGCCCGTCAGCAACTGCGGATACATATGAAAGCCCGAGAGCCCTGCACAGCAGAGATTGCTACAAACAGGAGGATTAGGTAAATAAGGAACTACATAGATAATAAAAACCAGACTTCTCACTGTTGAGAAGAAATGTATAAAAATAAAAAGAGGATGTATCAGTCAGGGTTCTCTAGAGACCCAGAACCAAGACATTTGCATAGATACAAATGAGATTTATTACATGCCTTGCCTCATACAGACAGGGAAGCCAAGAAACACCTCAACATGTGGTCTGGAGAATGAATTTAGTCTGTGTCTGAAAGTCGATGAACCAGAGAAGCTGATCGGTTTCCTAGTCCAAGGTCACAGGCCTGAGAGAGAAGTAGGTGAGAAGGAGGTCAGGGCAGTACAGGTCTATGACCTAGAACCAGGAGTCCAACTCTGAGGGCAGAAATAAATGTCACTGCTCAAGGAAAGTGAGAGAAAGTTCTCTTTGTCGCTGCTGCCCGTTTCTTCCACGCGATCAGGCCCTCATGAATTGGATGCTGCCTACCCATGTTTCTGAGGGCAGGTCTTCTTTACTCATCTGAAAACTACCGCAGACTCACCTACAAATGTTTCTGCCAGCACTCTGGGCATTGCTTACCCAAGTTGTCACATAAATAAATGGCACAAAATCCATCATTATAAGTAGAGGAAAAAACCCCCTGGAGTGCTGGACTGGAACCAGAGACATTGCTATAAGCTTGGGTTTTATTTCTTAAAAACGATTTATGTGTATGCATGTATGTCTGCTGATCTTATATGTATATGTGCAGGAACCCAAAGAGGGTGCTGGATCTTCTAGAACTGGAGCTATAGGCAGCTGTGAGCCGCTATATGGATGTGGAGGACTGAACCCAGGTCCTCTGTAAGAGCAGCCAGACCTCTTAATTGTTGAGCTGTCTTTCCAGCTCCAAGTTTTAATTCTACTCACTGTCTATATTAATATAGAAAAAATGGATTTCATCAATCACATTCACCTCCTTCTTCCCCAATCCTCTTAGGTTCAATGCAAATTTGTGTTTTAAATTAACCTAAAAGTATAAAATATAAACATGTATTTATATACGTGTAAGGGTTTTATGCATAATTTCCTAGATCCTTTTCTTTGGAGACTCTAGAAGCAATGATATTACCGTAGCAATGAGCACACAATAGGCTTCGGATTTTGGTTTAAAAATCCACTCAGCCCTTGGGAGGTAGTTAAAGTCAGGATGATCAGAAGCTCAACATTATTTTCAGCTACATAGTTTGAGGCCAGCCTGAGTTGCAGGAAATCTATGTTGAGAGGAAGGGAGGGAGGAAAAGAAGGAATAGAGAGAAGACATGACCTCAGGATCCCTAACGTGGCATAAAAATTGATACTTGGTAGCGTGAATCTAGAACCCCAGTGCAGCGGAGGTGGAGACAGGAAAATCCCCAGGACTTGTAGTTGTTTGGTTTTTTTGTTTGTTTGTTTTTTTGTTTTTGTTTTTTTTTTGCTCTATTGCTCTTTGGGGGGCCCGCCATCCAGCTCCCAAATAAACCACACAATGAGACATCTGAATCACATGTATTTGGTACACGACATGCATGTGAAGAAAGCACTTAAACACATACAACAAATCTGAAAACAATGTGGAGCAAGAGGGGAAGACCCCTGAAGCCAACCTTTGGTCTGCACTTGCAGATGCACCCTTATACATCAGTACCTATGCACAGTGCATGCACAAACGATTACACGGAGTGAAACGCATACATATATCTTTGAAACATTGAATATAATTATCTTTCTCAGTAGCTGGGGAATCAGCTGTGAACATGTTGTGATACTGATATTTAGAAGGATGGTTAACAGTTTACTATGCGACAGATAATTAAGGAACTCTGCGTGTCCTCCCAAAGGCCTGAGGCGCCAAAGCAACTCTGGAAAGATGCTTAGCTACGTGGGGTGGGCACTGGGATCAGTGAGCCAAGGTCCTAAGACTTTTGCTCGCATTGTGGAGTAAAAGGTGACAGCGACAGCAACGCTAAGGAATCTCAAAGAGAGCCGGTGGCAGGCACATCCATAGCCAGGCCCGCCGCCGACCTCCCGCCACAGGCGTCGCTGTGCGCTCGTGCGCAAGCCGGGGAGCGGCGTTGCCCGGGCAGCCGGCGCTCGAGCTCAGCGGGGGGTTTCAGTTTCTGGCGCGAACTTCCGCCGCTCTGAAGTTGCAAGGCGAATTGTCGCGATGTCTGGGGATAGCAGCGGCCGCCGCTCCGAGGGGGGTCGGGGCCGGGGTCGCGACCCGCACAGTGATCGCACCCGCTCTCGTTCCCGCTCGCGGTCTCCACTGGTCCGCCGCGGCGCCGCGCCAGAGCGCAGGGAGGCAGCGGAGCGCCCGAGCTTGGAGGACACCGAACCGTCTGATTCCGGGGACGAGCTGATGGACCCAGCCTGCTTGGAGGCCGAGTATGATCAGGGCCTGTGCCGCCAGATCCGCCATCAGTACCGCGCTCTCATCAACTCCGTCCAACGTAAGGTGGCGCTTTAGAGCTGCGCGGGCCGGCGGCGTTCGTGACTGGGGAGGGTGGTGGGAAAGGCGGGTGCTGGCGGGTCGGCGCGGGCTGGTGGCTCCGTTTGTTTACTCCGGGCACCCTACACGACCTTGGCGACGGGCGTGCAGGTGCTCTGTTGCTGGCTGGAAAAGCGGGAGGTCAGATCTGGTGGTGACTTAACTTGCTCGGGCTCAGCCAGCCAGTAGGGAAGACAAGCAAAGTAAGCACCGGGTGCTTTTTGTTGAACCCGGCGTGGGCGCCTGAGTACCGAGACCTTCGGGATTGTTAAAATACGCGTTTCCTTTCCCATCTCGGATGCACTGCATCAGAAATGCTGGGTAGGCCCATGCATTTGTTGCGTGGCTCTCCATGTGACCCTGTTGCTTGCTAAATTTGACAACCGCTTCTTAATCTAGCCTCAGTTGAATTAAGGTCACAGGGAGCGAGTCTTTCCAGTTAAAAGTTCAGGTTGCAGGGGCCGGGGATATGGCTGAGTGCTTGTCTTGCAAGGGTGATGGCCTCAGTTAGATCCCCAGAACCCACCAAAAAATGTCGAACTAGTGGTGCACATTTGTATCCTCGACTCCGGAGAAGCAGAGTCTCTGGGTCCCCACAGGTTAGCCCGCCCAGCTTAATTGGCGGGATCCAGGTTAGTGAGACCTGGTCTAAAAAGGCAAAGGTTCTGATGAGCTGAGGGAAAGACACCTAAGGCTATGTGCCCTGGCCTTGTGAACACACACACACACACACACACAAATACTGGCTTGAAACAGTAGCATTGCCTCTTTCTGTACAACTTGTTTAAAAAGATAAGATAATTATTTCAAATAATTCCCCAGGAAGTGGGAGTGGGACTTGCTGTCAGTGCTGGTAAGTGACAACTGTCAGTTACTTGTTAGTGACGGATGAGCACAGTGCCCTAAGTTTGTATTCTCTTACATAGAAAACCGGGAGGACATACTGAATGCTGGTGACAAATTAACAGAGGTCCTTGAAGAGGCCAACACTCTGTTTAATGAAGGTAACTGATGATTTTTAAAATATGTTGTCATAGTTTATACTCACCGGATTGCTTTCATAGAAACAAATTATCGTCATTCCACAATTCCCCTTTAGTAGGCCCACTTACCAGACCCAGAACCCCTTCCATGTCAGCAACAATATTACTTTGACTGTGTGCTTACGACCATTTGCCTCAGCATTTACTTAAGGGTTCTTCTTAAGTTTCTGGGAGTTGGGGAGGAGCCCTACAATCTGTTTTAAGAAGCCTTTTCCGTGAGATGGGTCCAGCACTCAGGAGGCGGAGGCAGCTGGATCTCTGAGTTAGAGGCCAGCCTGATCTGCAGAGTCAGTTCCAGGACAACCAGAGCTACACAGAGAAACCCTGTCTCAAAAGTAAATAAATAAATAAATAAATAAAAACAAAAGGTCTCCTCCTATGAACCTTTTGGTGGTCTGAACTTGAGAGCTTTACACATGTGTTCCATTTACTGAATAGATGAATTAGAGAAGAATGCAGCTCGCCTCAGACATCCTGTTCCTTTTCCTGTCCTTCTCATCTCCGCTCTTACCCGTCCGTCCACCTATAACCTCGTGGAGGTGGCCATGTCTACAAGTGTACTGCCTGTCCGTGGTGGGAGGTACTGGGGGAGAGGCATGCACTTTAGGGTGCTGCAGTCTGGCTCCTGGGAGTTCTTTGGTTTTTGTTTGTTTTAAATTACACGTACTTGTGCCTCTGCGCACATGGTGCAGTGTCTGTGGTGGCCAGAGAGGGCAGCAGATTCTCTCTCCCCTGGAGCTGGAGTTACAAGGAGGTGGTGGGGTTGTGAGTTGCCTGACACCGGGGTTGGGCACCAATCTCAGGGCCTCTGGAAGAGCAGTTACTCCGTGTTAGCTGCTGAACCTCCTCTCCAGTCCCATGATCATGGAGTTTTAAACCACAGTCTTGCTTTGAATTAAAAGCAGCAGTGGTGATGGAGGTGGGGTACTCCCTGATGTGAGCCCCAGGACAGCTACACATTCCGTGCCCTCTTCAGGCCTCTTGCTCTGGCACTGCTTTGGGAACAGAGCGGGGCAACTGTTTTGTTCCCTGCTAACCACAGTTCATGTTTTAGAGGACTGTTCACATCTAGTTGACTAGTGTGCTTGTTTTTGTAGAGCTGACTCAGTGTTCCGTGTCTTCTTGCTCTGGCCATGACCTCCGTACAGTCTCCTTGGTCGAGCATATACACTAAATCACCTCCAGAAGCTGAGGAACTGGGCTTCCTCTCCTGCCTGGAACAGATCCTTTCTCCACTATCAAGCTTCTTCCATCCCTAGCCTTGACTCAGTTTCCTTGTTTTCATTGCGTATTTGCTCCCCTACTGTCTACTGTACATCTTACTGACTTCATCCACATGCGACCTCCCTCAGCTGCTGCCCATGTTTAAAGCAGAAGACAAAATTATTCACTCAACTGGGCCTCAAGAGTTTCTCGGCTTGGCATGCATGGCGTCACACCTGTTCTTTCCCTCATCCAGACAGGATATTGGCACTTTTCTTGTGGCCAATAGAGGTGTTGGGCAAGAGCGGTGTAGACTAGAACCTAGTGGCCAGCATCTTCTTCCCTTTTTTCTCACCATCACTTCTGCAATGACTAGTTATTTTTGGTTTTTCACGACAAAGTTTCTCAGTGTAGCGCTGGCCATCCCAGAACTTGCTCGGTAGAACCAGGCTGGCCTTGAACTCACAGAGATCCACCTGTCTGTCTCCCAAGAGCTGGGATTAAAGGCCTGCTCCACCACTGCCTGGCTTTGTTGTGACTCTTGAAATGATTAGATTCTTTCCTTCTGTGAAGAAAAATGATGGATAAGAACAGAAGCCAGAGTCAGCAAGCTCCCTGACTGTATGTTTGCACTTTTCCCAGACTACTATTCCAAATTCTCTGGGACCCATTAGGGGCTGTTGAACCCGCACCCTTAGCTCTGCTGTGTCCTTCAGTTGAATGATTGTTCTCCTCCGTAGATTTCATTTCGTAACATCTCTCCTTACCTGTAGTGGACATTCCATTTGAATTACATCAAGTCAGGTGAGGATGGTGATTAGACTATGTGAATCACCGGTGGTGGTAGTGCATGCCTTTAATTCCAGCAAAGGTAGGGGATCTCTGAGTCTGAGGCCAGCCTGGTCGACAGTTCCAGGATAGCCAGGGATACGCAGAGAAACCCTGTCTCAACCCACCCACCCCCCTCCAAAAAAAAAGAAAGAAAAAAAGAATGTGTCAGTCAAAGAGAGGTGTTACATACCACACAAGTTTTTGTTTTATTGGAGTTACTAAGAGATGATGGTTCAGTGGGGGCTGGAGAGATGGCTCAGCGGCCAAAAGCACTTGCTGCTTTTGCAAAAGACCTGGATTTGATGCCCAGCACCCATGTGTCGGCTCATAACTGTCTGTAACTACAATTCCAGGGGATAGGTTGACCACTTATGATCTCCATGGGCAACAGGCTCACATCAGCTGCGAATTCAAACATGTAGGCAAAACATTCATACACATAAAATAAATCTAGATGGAAAAAAAATTAAGAAATTCTGGTTTGCGAAGTGTGGTGGCGCACGCCTTTAATCCCAGCACTCTGGAGAGGCCAGTGGTCTAAGTTTGAGGCCAGCCTGGTCTACAGAGTGAGTCCCAGGAGAGCCAGGGGTACACAAAGAAATTCTGGTTTGGTAACGAGGAATCTGAAAACTAGAGAGTAAGCAAGCTTTAAGGCAGACTGGTCAGCTGTGGTTGAGATTTTAGTGAATTGGGGAGGGAACCAGTTTTTAGACGTCCGCGGGTCCATTTCCAGCCTACTGAGGCTTCTTTTGCCCCAGGGGAAAGATACTAATAGGCACCTGGGAATTTGGGAAAATATCTGTGGTTTGTGTGTGTTTCTTACCATGTATTTCTTGCTCTACAGTATCAAGAGCAAGAGAAGCAGTTCTGGATGCCCAGTTTCTTGTTCTGGCTTCAGACTTGGGCAAAGAGAAAGCCAAACAGCTGCGCTCTGACCTAAGCTCATTCGACATGTTAAGATACGTTGAAACTCTAGTAAGTTCAGAGTTACAGAATTTTAATTAAATGCCTCTTATCACGTCTTATTATGCAGTTATCTACTTGCTTGTATCAGTTTGCAGACGGTGTTGACTTTGGTTCCTATTATTCTGTTTTTTGATCTCTGACTCCTCCAAGGAGATTTTAGGAAATTAACAGATTAAAGCTGAGCTGTGTGTGGGGTTTGGGGAGGGACTTTGGACGGTTTGAAACCTCTTAGCTAGCTCTGTCTTCTAAGACTCTGGATGCCCTGGTTGTTTATTAGTGACCATTTCCTCGGGTACTTCATAAGTGTTCCAGGTCATCTGTCCTCGGCTGGACCAGAGCTCACGCTGCAGAGGTGGGGGTGGGCTGAGCTCAGGGTAGATGTAGGCTGGGGATAAGTTAAGTCCTATTATATGGCCATTTCGTTTTGAAAAAGATTTTAGAACCATACAAATCTGGTGGTTTTAGCCGGGCGGTGGTGATGCACGCCTTTAATCCCAGCACTCGGGAGGCAGAGGCAGGCGAATCCCTATGAGTTCGAGGCCAGCCTGGTCTACAAGAGCTAGATCCAGGAAAGGCACCAAAAACTACAGAGAAACCCTGTATCGAAAAATCAAAAAAAAAAAAAAAAACAAAAAACAAATCTGGTGGTTTTGTATTTAATATAGTTTTTAATTCACCTGCCTTTGCCTATTAACTAGTTTGAATAGTCAGTACCTTTTCTGATGGATGTGTCCAAAAAAAATAGAGTTACTGGTTTTTTTGTTTTGTTTTGTTTTGTTTTTTGTTTTTTTCTTTCTTTCTTTCTTTTTTTTTTTTTTTTGAGACAGAGTCTCTGTGTAGTCCTGGCTGTCCTGGAACTCACTATGTAGACCAGACAGACCTGGAATTCACAGAGATCTGCCTGCCTCTGCCTTCAGAGTGCTGGAATTAAAGCATGTGCTACTACACCCAGCTAAACACTGAATTTTTAACAGTGCTTTTATGCTTAAGTGATTATTAGAATGGTTTAAGCTGTGTGTGCTAGGACACACCTGTAATCCTAGCTACTTGAGATTACTGCTTGCAGGAGGATTGCAAGCCAGAGTCATAGAGAGCCCTTCTCTTAAAAATTGCAGAGAAGGGGGCGTGGAGGCTCAGTAGTAGAGCGCTTGCCTACCGTGCATAAGACCCTCGGTTAAATACCCAATATTAAATCTTAATGTTTTCTTAGAACATTATGAAGTACGGTGTATTTTGGAAATATGCTGACTAGTATGCACATGAGAAATAATTTTTAAATAAAAATTAGGTTGTGCTTTAACCTTTAACATCACAATAAGTTAGTCTTAAAGCTGTCTGTTGGGGAAGCCTTCGCAAGTATAACATCACAAGTAAGGCTCTAAGGAAAAGGCTGGGTGTGGTGGTGGTCCGTGCCTTTAATCCCAGCACGCCAGTGGCAGAGGCAGGCCACCCAGGGCTGCACAGTAAGGCCCTTTGGAGTGGCTGGCAAAAGAGTGGAGGAGAACCAATTGCTTCTGATCAGGTAAACCTTGCTGCTTTTTTTCCCTTCGCAGTCTGGCTGCTTTGAGGGCTTTCTAATTATTGTTTATATCCCACTACTACTTTCGCTTGAAAACTTGAGCATATTTCAGCCTGCTGTAATGAGCATGCTCTTTCCCGAGAAACAAATTATCTAATACCCTGCACGCCTGGCTGTAATACTACACTTCAGTAAACTAAGACACAAGAGAATTGCTTGACTCATTCCTAAGTGTCCTCAGGAAGGAAGATGGTTAGAAGTCTCTTCTTGCTCATCCCTGCTCTCTAGGTATACCAAGACCCCTTCTAGGAAGTTGGCCGGTCGCTGGAATCTGAGAGCCGGCTAAGCTTCCAGTTCCATACTGGAGTGCTTCATTTGGGGGTCTTCAGTTGCTCTGCTCCCCATGGAGCTGCCTGTGCTCTAGGAGGCCCCTATGTGCTTGATGCCTGCCTGCCATTCTCAAGCCACTTAGGCCAGATGAAAAGGAACAGGGTTTCTTGGCCTCGGCACAAATGACATTTGGGCTGGGTCTGTCTCTGTACTGAATGCTTCTAATGTGCACTATAGGACAGTTTCCCTGGCTTCTGCCCATGAGGTGCTAGAGCATGTCAGCTATTGACTGTCAAAATGTTTTGTATTGCCAAAAGACCCCTTAGGGGCAAATCACCCCGGTTGAGAACTGTTAAGCTAAATCATCTCACTGTTTTCACCAATATTTTCTCACATTAAAAGAGGCTTTTGAATATGAATTTATGTGTAGGATTATCTTTGCTATAGAAGTTGAGCTAGTCTGAAGAGGCTCTCTCTCTCTGGCCTCTTTATTGAATCTGGTGAATGGTTGTAGTTTAACTGTTTGTTTCTCTCTCTTCATTTTTTTCTGTAGCTGACACACATGGGTGTAAATCCACTAGAAGCTGAAGAAGTCTGTGATGAAGATAGAACTGACATTGAACTAATTGTCTATGACTCCTGGAAGATATCAGGCAAAACAGCAGAAAACACCTTTAATAAAACTCATACATTCCACTTTCTGTAAGATTATTTTCAAAATCCAACAGACCAGCCATTTGTAAACCTTAAACTGTTTTTTATTGTATTGTAGGGACAAAGATTATTAAGTAGTAAAGAGGTCACTGTCCTGAGGCCATTGTTCAGAGACTGCCCAAACTTGAACAGCCGTCCCTAAATGTAAACATCCCCAGAGGCAATGGATCTCTTTCTTCCCTTAGCGGGGTGGCTGTGGCCAGGACCCTCTCAAGGTGCCCTCTCTGCTTGTTTGCTTCCTGTAGCAGGTTTCTGATTCTACTTGACCCCTGCAGGCTCCCTACTGAGATTATCTTGAGTTTAGGTCCGGGGGCCATATTACAGCATCCTTTACAGGATCACTTACTTGCCCAGCTTCTTGTCTCAATTTAAGAAATGCAGTTGGCTAATCTAGTCCCAGTTCTGTGGTTCTATGGCAAGCAGGGGTGGCTCATGCTGCTTCTTTGGAGACAGCCTTTAATTGTCCAGCCCTTCTTTTCCAGAAGGTGCTTTCCCTGGGGCGGCTGTCCAAAGTGTTCCCGCCCTTTCTTCCCAGGTTGGTAGAGTCTATGCTAGAATGCTTTGGAGCTTGGGTGGTAGCAGGGCTGTGTCCTGGCCCAGCGTCTATAACATGCCTTCTGGCAACTCAGATGCCCAGAGCTATCATAGAAACTATAAAGACCACTCTTTTCTTAATTATGTGATAAAACCCAAGTCTGTCAGTGCTAATCTCTAAAGGGAAAGTCATTGTTTAGCTCAGTTTCTAGACGCAGGAAGTGTTCACAACCCTCTCCCCGTACTTGTGTTCCCTCTCCCTCTGATGTCCTTTCCCTCATTTTCTGGCGAACTTTACTTACCCACTGTTCCCAACCTGGATGCCTCCAGTAGCGTTTCCAGAGGGAATATCAGTAAATGATCAGTTTTCGCAACCAGACCTCTTCACGTTTGGATAGCATTATAGCATATAGCATTATACTGTAGGAGCTATCACGTGGAGATGATGTGCAGATTAAGCTTATTCCATCTGTATTATATACTCTATCTATACTACATCTGTACTATATCTCAAGTATAACAAGCAAATGGAACTAGATTCTAGTTGCCTTGAGCTCTACATGATACACCTATTACTGCTGCTTAAGTTGCCTTTGAGTGACAGAAGGCTAGGTGGGAGACTCCGCAGGTGCATTCAGGGGCTTAGGGCAGTCCAGGTGTCACAGCCCGAATCTCGTCTGATGCCTTTGATGAATTTGACCGAACTACACCAGCTGCTGTTCGTCAGTGGCACGGGTTCTTTTTGAAAGGAAACAGTGAAGACATGAAAGCCTATTTCTCATTAGGTTGGGTTCAATACACGGAGACTTTCCTGTGCCAAAGCCACGAATTGATCGTCCCAAACAGCCTCGCGTGAGAGAAGAGCAGCGGGCAATGCCTGCTCAGGTTTGTTTTCCAAACACTGCCTTTGACTAACCTATAAGTATAGGTTAATATGCATGCAGTTGGGTGTGGTGGTGCAGAGCTTTGGGGGTGGGGGCGCTCTGGGAGGTGGAGGCCGGCTTGACTTCTACAGCAAGTTCTAGGCCAGGCCAGCCGGAGCTACATAGTAACACCCTGATTCCATAAAAAAAAAAAAAAGTCATAAATATCTAAGTGTTAGGGTCTAGAGTCAGGTTCTGGTCATTTAAGTATTTTAGTTAAAATGTCTCAACGTTTTGTTGGATTGACCATTTTAACTCTCTATGTTTTTAATCAGTTCTCCTAAACCAGAGTTTCTCACCCTTAGTGCCCTCAGCATTTAGGGCTGGATAATTCTTATCGTGAGGGACTTGTCCTGGGCACTGTAAGATGTTTAGAATTCATATCTCCAATATTGGCAAGTGACCCCTGGGGGCCCCACTGGGGCAAGATCAGGTCCAGTCAAGAACCATTGTCCTAAACTATATATTGTGACTTTTATGTTTCATCGAAAGACAGTTGGGCTAGCAGTTTGGTAATATTCCCTTCTACTGATAAGGATATAAGAATGTTACTGAAGTGAGAAGACTTTTGTAAAAACTAAATTTTAAGGCCTGTAAAAAAAAAAAAAAGCTGGCAGGCCTACGTGAAACTTGGAAGCTGGGGTGTGCCACAGAGCAGGGGTCAGTGATGGCACGGGAGGGTGAGCCGGCGTGATGATGCCTTTCCTCCCCAGTTGAAATGCATGGAGGAGTCTCATCAAGAAGCAACTGAGAAGGAAGTAGAAAGGATCTTGGGGTTGTTGCAGACCTACTTCAGAGAAGACCGTAAGTATGGCACCGTGTTAAGAGGTGCGGCCGTTTGTGTTTATCGGGTGTGCACTTTCTGCAAGGTGGTTTCTGCTGAGAGGCATTTCAGTTGCATATACTTGATACTGTGATTCTCCCACTTCCCCTTTTTAAGTAGCCTTGCCCAGGCTAGCTTCCAACTCATGGTAGTCTGCCTGCCTTAGAGTCCTGAGTGCTGGAATTCCAGGCTTACAAAACAACACCTGTCTCATTTTGATTCTTTTTTTTTTTTTGTCATATGTATTTAATGAATCTTTCCCCCTTAATACCTCACATGAGGATGTTGATAAAATTACTTATTTTTTTTTAAAAAACCATTGTTTTTTTTAAAAAGATTTATTTTATGTGTACGGGTGTTTTGCCTGTATACAACATACATGACTGGTGCCTATGGAGGCCAGAGAGGGTATTGGATCTTCTGGAATTGGAGTTATAGGCAGTTGTGAGCAGCCACGTGGGATGCTGGGAATCCAACCCTGGTCTTCTGGAAATGCAATAATGAACGACTCTTAACTGCTAAGCCATCTTTCTAGTTCCTAAATTTTTTTAGACGGGGTTATGTATATGTGTGTCTGCTGGCATGTATGTAAGTGTACCAGGTTCATGCAGTGCCCTAAGAGGCCAGAAGAGGGTGTCAGATCCTTTGGAACTGGAAACTGCATTTTATGGGTACTGGGCCCAAACCCTGGTTCCTCGGCAAGAGCAGCCTGTGTTCTTAACCTCTGAGCTATGTCTCCAGCCCTGATAAAATCAAAATATCATCTACCTTCTGTTTTTCTAGTGTTTTCTGCTGGTTTGGGGGGCCACTTTCATTTTCCTTTTCTTTTTTCCAAGCTAATCATGACACACGCTTTCTGCACTATGACTTTTTCCTATAAACCTTCTTCTATATCGTACAACTTTTCCCGATTTTCGGGGATTCCCATGGTTTGGCTCAATCATAAATAGAGTTAATAATCCTTATCACTGGAAAGACTCTTTGTTGCATTTTACTGTTGTACAAACTGCTGAGGTGAAAATCTTTGTGTAACTTGGTATGTCTGGGCCCTTATTCCTGAGGATGGCTCTTCAGAAGGCAGCCAGGTCAGGGAGCATCTCTCTTTTAACAGAAATGCCAAACTGACCTTCACGAGAGTATACTCCCCACAGTAGGACGCCTGTATATTTCTTCTTTTGTCTTTGGTGAATGTTAGGGCACCAACCTTGTTGTGAACCAGAAACGATTTTTTTGTGTGTGTGTTTTGAAGATTATTATTTTTTCTTTTTCCTATAGCTGATACGCCAATGTCCTTTTTTGATTTTGTGGTTGATCCACACTCTTTCCCCCGCACAGTGGAAAACATCTTTCATGTTTCCTTCATTATACGGGTAAGGTTTGAGAGTTCTCTAATATCTTTTATGTGTTTTAAAAATGATACACAGCTGATAAAGGCATTTGTCCATTATAGCAGGACATTAATTGGTATGGTAGGTAAACTAAAATTCATGGCTTGTCTTTAGTTTTTAAAATCACAAGGTGAGCATTACGAATCTGAAACGCTCCAAAACTTGAAACATGATAATTGGAAAATTTCACAGCTACTGCATACGATTGGCCACAAATGAAAAGCAGACCCATTAAAAACAGAGTATGAATATACCTTCAGTGTAAGTATATATGGAATATAAGTGAATTTCATGTTTAGATTAGGCCCCATCTCCAGTATACCGCATTGTATCTTAGCAGATAGTTCCAAATTCTCCCAAATTTGAAACATTTCTAGTTCCACGTATAATGGTAAAGCTATATGAAACTATTACAATAGTGTCCATTTCCTGAAGTCTTCATGCTATATAAGAGTAAGCTCATTCTCAAGACTCAGACAGTAAAGAAGCAGAGAAGGGGACAGTTCTAGCTGTCACCTTCACATCTCTCATGGGATGATAATTAGAAAGGGATTAAGCAATGTGACAAGCAGCTGGTGCATATGAATAAAGGATCTACAGGGAGCTTTATAGTGGGTTTTTAGTTCATTAAATGTGAAAATTTTCACAACTAGCCAAAGAAAACCCTACCGCTATGCCATAGATATCTGAATTACGACTCAGGTCTTACATCATGTTGCATTCCTAAATATGTAAGTTGAAATTGGCTTTTTAAATTTAGACAAAACCTTATATTTACCAAAGTACTTTCTTAAACAAGGGCATGTTTGCCAGTGGTCCCAATGATAGACTTATGTGTAATAAAATGTGGAAGGTATATGATAGACTATAAATAAATGGGTTAAGAACAAGACGGTTGTTCCTAAGAGCCTCTCGATATTGAGGGCTGATGCGCTGGCACAGCGGCTAAGAGCTCTTGCCAGTCCTGACCTGAGTTTGATCCCCAGGACCCACAAGGTGGAACGAAAGACCCAACATTTACAGATTGTTCTCTGACTTCCATGGGTGCACCATAGTGCCACTCCATTCCCCAAGAGAACGAATGGAGGAATAGTAATGAAGTCAGTATGGAATCTGTGTCCAGTAAAAGTTCCCTCGGAACCTGCGCAGTAATCCTTTATGAAGAAAGATGTGAGAAAAGTCTTGTCTGGAAGTTAGGATTCACTGTGGCTGTCTGAAGTATAGATTTTCTGACTGATGAAGCCTTTTCATGCAGTAGATTTTGGCGTTTGTTTCAAACCATGTTTTTATTTTAGGATGGCTTTGCGAGAATAAGACTTGACCAAGACCGACTACCAATAATAGGTAAACTATACTATGTTCATAGAAGTTAGTTTTAGAAAATATTAAGAATTTATGAGATGTATTTTATATTTTATTTGACTAAATGTAAGATGTGTGTGTGTGTATGTGTGTGTGTGTATGTGTGTGTGTGTATGTGTGTGAGATGGTCTTACTCCATGGCCCAGGCTAGTCTGGAATTTGTTATGTAGTCCAGGCTGGCCTTGAACTCTCAATCTTCGTGCCCCAATCAATCTTAGTGCTGAAATTACAAGCTTCTGTTTTGTTTTTTATTATTTTCTTTTTTGAGACAGGCTCTCTCAGGATAGCTCTGGCTGTCTTAGGAACTTGGTTTATAAACCACACTGACCTCGAACTCACAGAAATCTACCTGCCTCTACCTTCCGAGTTTGGGGATTAAAGCCTCATGCCACCATGCCTGCTTTTATTATTTTAAACCACGGAAGTTGTGTGGCTGAGACAGTCTCCCCATGTCTCCCTGGCCAGCCTGGAACTCTCTGTAAAACATGATGGCTTTGAATTTAGAGAACCACCTGTCTCTGTCTCCTAAGTACTGGGATTAAAAGCATGTGCTACCATGCCTAATAACTTCCCATTTTATTTTTGGTTGTTAGCCTAGCCTTTTACGGCTCAGCCATCTCTCCAAGCCCAAGTTCCCATTTTAAATAAAATTTATATAAACAAAAATTCAAACAGTCTTTCTTTCCTGGTTAACTGAAAATATAAGCATGGTGTAAAACTGATGGATTAATCGATACGATTAATTCACTATCTGATGTAAAGATTGACAACATGATAAATGGCCCTAAATTTCAATAGTGTTGTTTTTGTGGTGTCCTTTTTTATGATCGGCGCTTTTTGTTGAGGTTCTATGCTGTTTCATTCTTACCTACCCACGACCTCTCTCTTACTCATGCCCTTGGGAAGTCTCTCGTGGGACATTAAGGACTTTGGTGTTGATGGCAGTTACTTATTACATGTTCTCAATTTCCTGTTGGGCTGAGTTTTAACTGAGTGAAGAGTTGTGCATGGGATTCTGGGAAATGCATACGAGTCTCTTCTCGGTATAAACTTCACAAGTCTGCTCAAGTTACCTGTTCGGATTGATGATGTTTGAAAACTGTCTTTCAAACAGAGCCAGTGATTAATGAAGAAAGTGAAGGAATTGAACAAAACACGCAAATTAGGAGTCAAGGAATTATAGCCCTGAGTTACCGTGACTGGGAGGTAAGGCCCTGCAGGCTGCCCAGTGCAGTTCTTTGACTTCGTCTGCTGTAAACCCACTGCCTGAATATTCCTGTTTCTGACCAGGAGATTGTGAAGACCTTTGAGATTTCTGAGCCTGTGATCTCTATGAGTCAAAGCCAGCAGCGACTAAGTGCCTGATGCCAGCTGAAGGTAACATTTCCTACACGATGGCACACCCTTGTGTTAAAATTTTATTAGGCAACTCAAACCATAGTATTTCCTCATTCCCATGAAATTTGGGGTTTGCCTCCCTCTAGTGTTCTATTCCTAGAACTGTGCACCTGGTAAGGAAGGCAGAAGGCCAATGGCTGACCCTCAGGATTCCTTTGGTGTTCTTAAAAGATCGGTAGATGAAAGAGCAGGAGAACTCTTAATTGATTTGTTTTCACCTAACAATGGACGAGTGCTCTGGACTCCTCCCCAGTGTAGTTGACTGTTCTGTTCCATATCTTTAATAGACATAAAGCAGGAAAGGAAGACAAGCGTAGAATTACCTTGGAGCGATGCGAGTAAATGGACATTTCTGAAATGAATTATGCTATGCAAAATTTCATTTTTTACAAAGGGGAAGATCTCTAGAAGGAAACTAACAATGATATGGTGCTCTGTACTGAAGACAGCAGTGGGAGGAAAGGACCTTGAATCTGTCAGCCCTGCCTCTCAATTTTAAAATTTTGTGAAGTCATTTCATGTAACACATTTATTTTCATTAACTTTAAGTCTGTCTATAAAATAACTTTAGTTTTTTAGCATCAATTTTCTCTCACTTTGAGAACTAAAATGAGCTTTTAAAGTCCTTTGTAAAACTCAGTATGTTTCAATTAGCAGAACTTATTTTGTTTCAAGATAGCCTACCTCTGTCAGACTCTTGAGGGAAAGGGAACTCCGTGAGGAGTAGAGTGGCCTACCTGGTCCTACGCTGACAAGGGGCTAGTCACTAGGTGTATGTGTGTGTATAATATGTCAGCTATTAACCCGCTATCTTTCTTTCATTTTTTTTTTTTTTTTAGAACTGGAGGCAATAGTGAAATCCTGAAAAGAAAGAAGCGTATATTGTATATATGTATGATTAAATGTTTTTTAAAGATAAAGATTGTTTTTCGTAAAATGTAGCTTTTGATAGTTAATGGATTTGTCATGGTTGTCTTTAATTAAAAGGAAATTCACTGCCATATTCACAAATGATTGTCTTTATTGTCTCTTGGAATATGGTCCTCCTTTTTCTAGTCCAATAAAAGTTTTAATTAGGTTGTCAGTGCATAATTATTATAGTTTTTAAAAAATGTTTCTTGAGTTGTAAAATTAGCTGACCAAGCTAACAGATAGGTTGTGCCAAATGAAATTGGGTTTTTTTTTGTAGGTTAAAAACAGTCATATAAAGCCAGACGGTGGTGGCGCATACCTTTAATCTCAGCACTCCAGAGGCAGAGACAGACATATCTCTGTGAGTTCGAGGCCAGCCTGGTCTACAGAGCTAGTACCAGGAGAGGCTCCAAAGCTACAGAGAAACCCTATCTCCAAACAAACAAACAAACAGAAATGATCAAATATTTTTTGATGTGACTTGGCCTATGCCTTATACCTAGGAAGCTGTTCTATCTTCTGGCAAGTGAAGTTGTACTGTGCCCCTGGCAGCAGCACCAAGGGTGGGTGCATCCTACAGCATGTCTCTTTGCCCTACTCACATATTGGGCTTTCTAGTTGGCCCTTGATGTTCCCTGGGTTCCTTCTCCCTAGCTTTCTATTTTTATCATTTCCTTCTTATTGCAGGTACTTTCTCAGTGGAAGGCTCTGGATTCAAGTTCTTCCCTTGTCCCAGGAGACTGCCCTGTCAGTCATCCCTGCTACTTTGTCTGGTGTTTATCCTTCACCATGCTTCTCTCTTTAAAAAACAATAAATAAACAGTTCCTGTGATTTTCATCTAAGCTAAGTATTACCTCTTTAAATAAGAATCACTTATTTAAGTGTGGGGTGTGGTGACGCACACCTCTAATCCCAGCATCTGGAGGCAGAGGCAGGTGGATTTTTGTGAGTTCGAGGCCAGCCTGGTCTACAGAGTGAGTTCCAGGATAGCCAGAGCTGTTATACAGAGAAACCCTGTTTCAAAACCAAAAAAGTCACTTGGTGGCTGGTGAGAAGGCTCAGGGAATGAATGTTTCATACCCATGTAAAGGAAGGAGAGAATCGACTCGCTCTAACCTCCACATGTGTGCTGTGTGGCATGCCCCCTTCTCATGATATGCACACACAGTAATACATAAAAATTTATTTAGTAAGAGCTGGGTGGTGGTGGCACACACCTTTAGTTCCAGCACTCGGGAGGCAGAGGCAGGCTAGTTCCAGGATAGGCACCAAAGCTACAGAGAGACTTTGTCTCAAAAAAAAAAAAAAAAATTAGTAAGAATCACTTGGAAATGTGTTGCAAACCCCTGGCAGAGCAGCTCCTTTCCTACCAATCTGAGTCTGTTACATCACTTTTTCCAGTTCCTTTCCGAATTGACTCCAGTGGATAATACTGTGTATTTGATGTGAACTTGTACACTCTAAACCCACATTCTTGGTGTTTGTCTCCCTGGCTCCCTCTCGTTGTTTTACTCCTTTGTTTTATACTAAATGCATTTATATTGGGGATAGTCTCAAAACTTCAGGTGTTTACACTTAAAGAGACTAGATCTATGTTAAGTCATTGGTCACTTAAAAATATTTCTCAAGTCTTAAAATCTCCGTAGCAATTTTCCTTTTACCGTATTTCACAGGAAATTTCATCCTATAAACTCCTCCCCTCCCCTGTCCTTAACCAGTCACTACCTTATAGTCTCTTTGTCCATCCTGCGCAGGCTGCTGCCCAGACATCCATGTAGTAGCCATTATTTGTCTGTTCAAACCACTTGCCATTTCCTAGTGATTATCGCTGCCTTCAAGATTTTATTTACTTTTGTGTATGTGTGTATATGATGCATGTGTGTTTACAGTGCCTGTAAACACACAGGCACTTACAGTGTTAAGAACACGTGTGTGCCATAGTGCACATCTGGTGGTTAGAAGGTGGTCTTTGGTCCCAGTCCTCTCCTGCCACCTTGTTTAAGGCAGTGTTTTTTTTGTTAGCTGCTGCCTCGTGTACTACTTACTGTCCATGTGTTTCTGGGGACTTTGTTTCCACCTTCTATCTTGCTATAAGAGTACTGGGATTACAGACATGTGCACCCGTGTCTGGCTTTACATGAGTTCTGGTGATCTGAACTCAGGTGGTCGGGCTTGTGTAACTGCTGAGACCTCTCCCCTGCCTTCAGGCCTTTAAAAGTGTAAACCTTCTAATGATGTTCAGGACCTTGCAGGACATTTGGCCCTTTGTCTACGTTTTCAGGATTACTTCTCTAAACACTAGCAACCCTTCCTTTATGTCAGAACAGCTTTGCTTCCCACAATCCAACTCATCCAAGTAGGGTATGATTCAGTGCCTTAAAATCAATGGGGCATGCAATCATCACCAAAACATACTGTAGAGCACCCCTCCCCCATCCTAGGCCATCAGGGGCCATTCTGTCCTCATTTAACTTTTTTGCTCCTTAGCCCTAACCTCAACACCATTATTTTTCAAGTATGTATGTCTAGTGCTCTGTTTTCCCCTTTGATGTCTGTTTTCTATGACCTTATTGTGCTAATTACCATAAATTATGCTAATTAGAAAGAAATACAATAGTCAAGGAAATAACTTAAGCTTTTTTTTCCTTGCTAGTTGACTTTTCAAAAACGGTGGCATACTCAAGAGCTCTCTTTGGAGTGATTTTTGCACTTTATCCGCTTTCGACTTTTCCCTCAGAATAGTCACCTCGATAAGTTTTTCCTTAGAAGGCTGGAAGATGGGGTACGCTGTGACCTTTTCGAGCTCTTTCTCTTTCTCCTTCTTCACTTGGGGTTTTAAGAGTGGACGGATGCGGCTGGTGAATTTTTGCGTCTTTCTTTGCTCATTTTTCTGCTCTGTGAGTTCCCTCGCTTGCACCATGCGGTCTTTGTGTCGCTTCATCTGTTCCTTTGCCCATGCTACTTTGGGCTTTTTGGGTACAGTTTTGTGTGTTTTCTGGATATTTTTATTCTTTTTATCTTCTGGTATTAGTGGTTTTGGCGAAAGGGTTTCACTTGGAATTCTCTGAGGTATTAGTCTGTAATTGTGGTCCCTGAGGCCTCTTGCCCGTTCTGCTCTCTTTATGTGTTTTTCTATGTGATTCATTTCCCTCTTAGACACTAGATAGTCCCATTTGTTAGTGTTGTCTGGTATTTTGCTTCTTGACTTCTTCTCTTCCTCTGGGTTAATGGCCCATTCTGGATCTGGTATATAATTCCATGCTTCTTTGATCATTTCTTTATGTTGTTGATAGTAGTAGGAATCTGCTTTAGCAAACCGGAAGTCAAAAGACCTGGTCTTAAGTTTATCAACTGTTTCACTCTCCTCTTGGAACTCCTGGACTAACAGTTTTCTCACTCGTGAAGAATGGGTGCCACCTAAACTCTTGTCAGAGGGAGTAATCAGAGCTTTTGAGTTGGATGTCCTTTATTCTAGTCCCATAGTACAGCTCTCAGTGGGCTGTTAACCCTGTCTGGCACACCTATACCACACCCGGTTTAGGTCTAAGTCTCTCTCCCTTTAAGCCTCCTACACTCCTCCCCCAGACCATGCTCTATCCTAGGCAAGGACTCTAACTTGGACTTCCTTGAGAAAATGGAAGCACCCAACAGACACCTCCCCACTCCCACCCCCAGAGCCACCACCCCTCTATCCCAGACTCTGCCTTCCTGTTTTTGTCCTATTAAAACCTAATTCTTCACCAGTGCTTGTTGAACTTAAAGGATTTCATTCCTGTATCATCAACACTGCCTACTGGGTCACTGAAATAGGCATAAAGTGCACCTCAGCACAAAGGATCTTCAAACAAAAGACTCTTCCTTACTTCAGGTCTGTGGCTTTTTTACCCCTCTGCAATCTCATTTGCTGAATATCCCTGGGATTCCCCCCCCCGTCCTCCATACACACCATATGGCTACTCATATCTGCCATACTAGTCTGTCCTTAAGATACAGTGTGCTCATACTGAGCCCTTCTTATATGGATACTCATTCAACAGAGTCCTCTTCCTTGGGTTGGTCCATCACCGATCTAGGCTGAACAGGATTTATAAGCCACAGTGACAAGGTACTTCCCTGCTCTCACCTCTCAACTTCAGTCCTGGTTTAATTCATTTATTTTCTGTTTTTCTTTTCCAAAACAGGGTTTTTCTGTGTAGCCCTGGCTGTCCTTGAATTCACTCTATAAACCAGGCTAGCCTTAGCTCAAATATCCACCTGCCTCTGCCTCCCAAGTGCTGGGATTAAAGGTGTGCACCACCACTGCCTGGGAGACTTGGTTTACTTGACATCTCTGCTTGCTTCATTCTCCAGTTTCTACCTTTTCAGTCTGATCACTTCCAGCTTTAGTTGTATTTTCCTTTAATTCTCCTGCCTCTACCACAGGGTGTTAGCCCAGTTGTTATCTCTGTCTACACAGTGGTCCTATCTTCCCAAGCCTGCCAAACTAATCACTGTAGCCAGAGTTACCTTCTTATTACATAAATCTGAGCGTGCCATTTTCCTGCATAAGCCTTGGGAAGGAAGCTACTACATTTAGGAGAGAATCTCAAATTCCAGTATAGTGTACAGAGCCTCTCATTAATCCTCAAACCATGTTTTCAGCTCACTGTATATTCAGCCACACTGAATTCTGTTCCCTAAGACAGTATTCTCTGTCCCATATGAATACACTTCCCAAATACACATCAGTAACTCTGATAAACATTTTTACAGATTTTAAAATCTCGGCTGGCATACCACCTCCTTCAGCCTTCCATACAGTCTCTCAGAAAACCCAGTCCTCTAGTGACATCGCAGTTTGTGGGAACTAGTTCTGTGGTGTCTCTTACTAGAAAAAGTCCTGTCAGAGTACAGGTAGCAGCTGTTCTGTTCAATGCTGTCCATCCAGCACCGCTGAGAACCAAATTCAAAGCTAAGCACGGGTCAGGACATTTTCCCCTAAAATGCTGGGACCTTTTTACCTCCAATAAACTTTTATGACCTTATTACAGAATCCAAAGTTCATGGCAAATACATTTCCTCACCTTAATTTTCTTTTCTAGTGGGGAATAGGAACCTACTGCAATCCGAGGGTCTTGAGAACTCTTAGCCCAGGCCAATCTAGGAGAAAAGAAAAATTATACTGGGACCGGAGAAAGATGCCAGGAACGAGCTCTGGAATGAACCGCAGAAGGGAGGTAGGGAAGGAAAGAGGAAGAGAGAGAGAGAGAGAGAGAGAGAGAGAGAGAGAGAGAGAGAAACAGCAGAGAGGGAGGGAAGCAGGCAGATAGAAAGAAAGATGGGCTAGAGAGATGGCTCAGCCATTAAAGGCAAGATTCACAACCAAAATAAATAATTTATTTTAAATGGTAAGAATCATGAAATAGTATAGTTAGGTAACTATTGTGGGAAATCGATTATATATTTACATACAACTTCAATTAAAATAAAGTTATATTTGAAATTTTTTTATATCCAAACATTTTTTCTACTTAAAATATATACAGTGATTTGTGGTAATTGAAACAGTAACAGCAACTCAATCTTTCCAGTGTTAAAGTTGTTTCTGACAGTTACAACCCCCAACAAAATATGGCTCCTTGTGTAGACTTTAATCAAAAGTACAAACATGCCTTCATTTTGGTGAAGACAGAAGCTAACCATACACAGAGTTCCCCCTGTTGGCAGAGAGAAGGGCCTTCTGCTCCCTGTGAAAAGCAGGTACCAAATCAGCTCCCTTCTGAGGTTCTTCTCTACAACAGGTTTGTAGAGAAATGGCTCCTTTAGAGGCAGCTTTCTGGTTTAGTCCTAGTGGCAAACCCAGGCACAGGCAGCTCTTTTAAGAGGTCTTGCTAGTCAACACTTAAATGGAGTTCATAAGCAATGGGTAGTATGCTACTTGGTGGCAGTGTGGCCCCAACAATTTCTGATAGCTGGGTGGTAAACATGTCTCCCATGGTTGATACCTCCACCATAAGGCTAAGCTCTTACAGAAGCAAGGTGGGAGGAGCCAGACCAAGCACCATGTACACCGCCGTAAACTAAGTTGAGCAGTGCTGGTGACTAACATACCAGTTTAACATTCATTCATCTCATGCCATCAAAAACTGTAACATGAGGGCTGGCTTGTTGGGGTTTCTGTCCCGCCCGGTACTCCACAGCCGGCAAGTTCCAAAGAAAATCACACGGAGTCTACATTAGGTTATAAACTAATTGGCCCATTAGGTAAGGCTACTTATTAGCTCTTATAACTTATGTTACCCCATTATCCTTATCTACGTTAGCCACATGGCTCAGTACCTTTTCCAGCGGGGCAGCTTACATCTTTCCTCTCCGGTGGTCTGGGCAGAAATGGCGGAGGGAGCTTCCTCTTCCCTAGCTTTCTCCTATTCTCATTGCCTCGCCTCTACTTCCTGTCTGGTTGACCCGCCTCTACTTCCTGCCTGGCCAATCAGCGTTTTATTAAAATCCATGATTGACAGAATACAGACAATTCTCCTGCACCATTTCCCTCTTTTTTTTTTTTTTTTTTTTTTTTAAACAAAGGAAAATACCCCTGGTCCATTTGTTGGGAATGTGGGCATAGTATTTCAGGCTACTTCCTCCTGGTTGGGGGCGTTGATAATCTTATGGGGACCTAAAGAAAATTTAGAGTTATAATCAAGTCCTGACTGAAGTATCCTGTGAGTCTCGATCATCTCAGGCAGCAGTCTTGAATCTGTTCTGGATGTAGAACTCAGACATCTGGGACATCTGTTCCTACCAGAAGTTTCTCAGGTGGTCTTCCTTTATCGAACCTGATTTTTCTTAACTCAGAATGAATCCACAGCTTCTCATTTTCTGTGGAAACAAAAGCAAAATCTCTTCTCCAAAGTAATATACCTTTTGACTACAGTTTTAAAGCCAAGGTATTTTCAAAATACCTATCTTGGATTAGTTCAGCAGCATTTATAAACAAAAATCTTTTAGCAGCTGTTGCTCCTTCTTCAGCACTCAAACAATTCAAAGAGAGCATAATAACATACAGTATCAAGATTTTCCATGTATTTTTCATCTTTATGTGGCTTTATTTTAACCTCTGTTTCTTTTATTTTTACTTTTACTTTTTGAGACAGTTTCTCTGTATACCTTTGTCCTGGAATAACTCTGTAGACCAGGCTGTCCTTGAACTCACAGAGATCCCTCTGTCTCTGCATCTTTGCTGGGCTCAAAGGTGTTTGCTACCACACCTTGAACTCACAGAGACCTGTCTGTCTCTGCCTCCCAGGCATTGGGATTAAAGGCGTGTGCTACCACACCTTGAAGTCACAGAGGTCAATGTACCTCCGCCCCTTGAAGTCACCGAGGTCAAAGTACCTCTGCCTCCCAAGTGTTGGGATTAAAGGTGTGTACCACCACTCCCAACTACTTTCTTTCTTTCTTTTTACTTTAAGAACTTTTAACTTTTATCCTGCATTTATTTTTAACACACTGTAAACCATTTAGAGGTTTTCTTCCTCTTTGAATCTCTCTTTACTGTATATCTCTCTTTTTCTGATCACATGGGCCTTTAATTTACTAAGCAATATTGGTAGGACTAAAGCCGTGGCTTTGACAGCTAGATCCAGCCCATTCTTTAGCTTTCCATCCTCGTGGCTGAGGTACTGGCTGCAGCCATTTTTCTTGCCACAACGCTATGGCGTTTCAAGGTCCTTGCCAGCAAGCAAGCTGTAGCATTCTGCTCACAGACCACACTCAGTCGGACTGCCTGCCTAAAAGAGTTAGAGTTTGCCCTGGCAGGACGGCCCAGAAAGCCAGCATTTTCAAATGGTGAAGCTTTTTTCCTGGTACGGCTGAAAACTGAAAAGTATGCGTTCAGCTTTTCATCAACACTGTTTAAGTGTTTCGTGGCAGGACCTTTTAAAAGAGCTGCAACGTTTTGCAGCTAAAGCTGAGTCAGGAAACCTCTCTTAGATGAGAGCGCCTGCTTGCCTCTAGCAAGCAGAGCAGATCCGAGAAATTGCTGCTACCAAGAAAACATGACTTACTCTATTCTATCCCAAGCTTTCTCAGGCTTTCTGTGGATGCAGTTGTCCACGTGGGCGCCATATGTAATATGAGGGCTGGCTTGTTTGGGTATCTGTCCCGTCCAGTACCCCACAACCGGCAAGCCCCAATAAAAATCACACACAGGACTCCATAAGATTATAAACTGATTGGTCCATTAGGTCAGGCTTCTTATTAGTCCTTGTAACTTATATTAATCCATTATCATTATCTATGTTAGCCACACGTCTCAGTACCTTTCTCAGCTGGACAAGTTACATCCTGCCTCTTCGGTGGTCTGTGCAGGAGTGCTGGAGGGAGCTTCCTCCTCCCTAGCCTTCTCCTATTCTCATTGCCCTGCCTCTACTTCCTGTCTGGTTGACCCGCCTCTACTTCCTGCCTGACCAATCAGCGTTTTATTAAAATACATGATTGACAGAATACAGACAATTCTCCCGCACCAAAAAACCAACACAGATGCTCAGTAAAGATAGATCCAGATGGGAAAAAACCCTCTAACTGGGTTACAGTATGATTAAAAATGTACATAGGCTTGGGAGAGAAAAGAGAAATGGTATAGACAGTCACAGAAAAAGATAGTTTAAAGATAATAAAGTGTTTAAAGAAAGAATAAAGTAATATAAATGAAAAAAGCCACACAAAGATGGAAAATCCATGGGGAGTCTGAATCCTGTATGTTATTGTGTTGTCTTTGAATTTTCTGATTGCTGCTGAAGGAATAACAGCTGCTAAGATATATAATGAATTATAAAAACTGCTCGATTAAATCAATTTATTTCTTTTAAAAAATATCTTGACTTCAAAATGGAAGTCAAATGTGTGTTGCTTTAGGGGAAAGTTTATGCTTTTATTTCCACAGAAAACAAAATACTATGTATTCATTCAAGGTTAAAGATGAGCAGGCTTGATCAAGGAAGTCCACCCCCTGAAAATCCTGACTACAGACATAAAGAAATAGAAGAACTACAAGATATGTGATGTATATTTTACCTGCTCAAACAAAACGAAAGTCATCTTTGGCTAACTTGTGTACAACACATAGTCTATACCTGTATTAGTGCAGACATGTATGTTACCTTTAAAAGTTTATCTATTTTCAGAACAAGGGGACCAGGTACCAGTGAAAATGGATGGCCCCAGGTGATTCAGCATCTCAGAACACTTCTGTTACAGTCTCCTCAGAATCCAAAACAGCTTCAAGGCTGCTGGCTGATATGGTTCAGTCTCACAGCCTGCTCCAACCAAGACTTAGTTCTGATTTTCTCAAGGTTTCCCCAAAGATGCCGGCACCCCCAAACAACAGGAAGCAATCTAGAAAAAAGCTATGTCCACATTCTCAAAATATGGATTATGGATGTTTGTTATCATTTAAAGGGGGTTGGTTTCAAGTTGTTATTGGTCATAGGAAAAAAACTAGACAAAGAGGTTAAATTCAAAGATCTCTTTCTAAAGGAAAAAAGGGGGATATGATATAAAAATGACAGGAAAGAGGGTAGATTATTGAATCTAATCCAAAAAAGCAGCTATTAATTTATTTTACATTGGTATGGATTTTGGTTTATTGATACACATTTAAAATTTTGTTATACTATGTATATGTTTCTACTCTTATTTGGGGGTATTGTGTGCAGATAAATAGTTATTTGTAATAGTCAAACTTAATAGTCATGTTAGTGAGACAGATCTGCTCCTGACAGCACCTTCAAAAAAAAAAAAAAAAAAAAAGAGATGATGGGCATCAAAGACCCTCCATATGGAGTTTAAGTTCTTTATGGCAAAAGCTAACCATTTGGGCAAAGAAACCGCCCTTGCCTCAATTGCTGATAGTCAAAACTGATTCTGTCAAAACTGAACCAGCAGGGGCTGGAGATATAGCTCCGTGGTTAAGAGCACTGACTGCTCTTCCAGAGGACCCAGGTTCAATTCCCAGCATCCACATGGCAGCTCACAACTGTCTGAAGATCCAGTTGCAGGGGATCTGACACATTCACACCAATGCACATAAAATAAAGTTAAATAAACCATAAAAATATTTAAAAAAAAAAAAAAAAACTGGACCAGCAGGAGGCAAAAGAAGTGACTGCCAAACTTTGCTATGACAAACTTCTCTGCTCAGAAATGTCTGTCAGATATACTGGACCTGTTGGCCGAAGTTGGATGCCCCAATGTTACAGAAGAACTTTGGGTGACTGTCCCAGTTATTAGGTAACATTACACCCTTCTGGGGTCTTTTGAGGGAGTTAAAGACTAAATAATTAAAGTTTTCCTTAGTTATGATAAAAAAGCAAATTAGGAGGGTGAACGGCAGCGAAGGTGAAGATGGCGGCGCCCGGGACTGCAGCCCTGGGAGTCCGGTGGCTGCAAAGGGCAACCCGCCGCATGGTGCCACAGGGGTCATGGAGAGCCTTCCATATGACCAAGGACATGCTGCCAGGGCGGTATCCTAGGACTCCAGAGGAACGCGCCGCGGCCGCCAAGAAGTATAATATGCGCGTGGAAGACTACGAGCCGTACCCGGATGATGGCATGGGGCGTGGCGACTACCCGAAGCTCCCTGACCGCTCACAGCAGGAGAGGGATCCATGGTATGAATGGGACCACCCCGACCTGCGGTTGAACTGGGCCGAAACAATCCACTGGGACCTAGACATGTATATCAGGAATCGTGTGGACACATCCCCTACACCTGTTTCTTGGGATGTCATGTGTAAACATCTCTTCGGCTTCGTGGCCTTCATGGTTTTCATGTTCTGGGTTGGGGATACTTTCCCTTCCTACCAGCCTGTGGGGCCGAAGCAATACCCTTAAAATAATCTGTACCTGGAAAAAGGCGGTGATCCTACCAAAGAACCTGAGCCGGTGGTTCACTATGAGATCTGAGGAGGCTTCCTGGGCTTTCGTGCCCTCTGACTAGGACTCCCTCATTCCTAGAGGTTTAACCTTAATGAGATTCTTAATAAAACTCAGTACCGTGAAAAAAAAAATAATAGAGTGTTTTCTCTAATTTTGTCATATACAGACAGACTGGATAGTGTAACTAATTCTTACTTGAGAATTAGTTTTGTTATATATAATTTTACTGTGTTAAAGTTAAAACCTTCCTTTTTATTTAGACAAAAAGGGGGAAATGGGCAGGGTTTTCAGGGCAGAGAGAATGCTGGGAAGAAGGGCAGAGTCTGAAGAGTCACAAGCCAGACACAGAAGAAACAATATGAAAAAGATTAATAGAAATGGGTTAATTTAACTTGTAAGAGCTGCCTGAAGACAAGCCTAAGCTATCAGTCAGTCAGCTTTTTATTAACAATGAGAGCAACGTATTTTCATAGTGTACAGAAGGGGTATTCCACAGCACAGGTTCTCACTAGGTAGTTCTGTAACTCAGAGAGCTGCCTATATCTGCCTCTACTATGCCTATTAATTTTTAAATAGATTATAAAACAATTGGAAGACAAATTTTAAACCTTAATGAAGGAAAATATAGCAGGAAAATTGTTCTTTAGGATGGAGTAAAGTCACATTAACCTGATTAGTAAGCAAATTAGTGCTATGTTTGTCAATTTACACATAAACACTGTTGTTTATTAGCAACAGTAAGTTTTTATAACAGAATTGTACACAACCTTCGTATCTGTCTTTAATTTCTTTTCCACTACTTCTTTAAGAGTTTATGTTTCCATAGCAACGCTCCTTGAATTTACACTAGGTATTGTTATAGAAGCCTACATGGAATTACTTAATCTTCCAAACAATCTTGAGAGGTTAGTATTCATTATTCCCTGCATGTGGCAAGGAGAATGGAAGCCATGAAAGTTAATGACTCGTTAGTGATCCTAGTGTTACTTTCTTAGGCCGATGAGTCCCATGGGACTCCATTTGTAACCGTACATAGACTTATATTCTTTTGCCTTATCCCAAATGGAGGGAACACTTACTGTTCCTCTGCGCTCATCCCGAACCACTCTGAGTCTGTCACGATGGGTGGCTGTGAGGTGACAGCCCTCAGTGTTTCTCCGTTCTGCTGTGGGAGTCTTGCACTGCATGTTCTCCACAAAGCCCTTGTGTTCGCTTGTGCTGGTTCTGTGGTTTGGTGTGCCTTCTCCGCAGCGTTCTTGGCTTCAGCTATTGCCCTGCTATTTGCTAGCTTCATGAACAGCATCGTTGCTCTCCACCTTCGCTCTTGTCCCCTAAGCTCTTAATTCCTCATTCTCTATCTACAAAGAATTGGTTTCTAGCCACTGACTTTCTGCCCTCAGTTCAGATTTTCAGCTGCCCACTGTTGATCATGGAGGATGCCTTGGGTTGATTTCTAAGGCAACGCAAAGCAGTCACAGGTTTCTGTGTCATCACTACCCCTGAAGGAACCCACTATGAGGTGATAGATGACAGTGTAGTCTCTAGGCAGGAAATGGACTATCCTTTGGGTGAGCTGGTCAGCAGCCAGAAGGAACCATTTCTTAAGACAGGGACTCAACTACAGAACATGTGGTCAAAAACAGTCTCTAATAGCACTGAAGGTGTCTTTTCAATTTTTGTGCTTTAGAACATAAACCGTACATACTCCATGTAAATGGATCATACCTATCTGTGCTGTTGAAGGCTAGATATATACGCCGATTGTGCAGTCATGTGGTCTCATTTAGCAGGTATATCACTCAGCTAAATATTACTTTGATAGTTTGATAGAGGTTTTTTTTTATTTTTTGGTTTTTGAGACAGGGTTTCTCTGGGGGCCTGTCCTGGAACTAGCTCTTGTAGACCAGGCTAGCCTCGAACTCACAGAGATCTTTTGCCTCTGCCTCCCCAGTGTTGGCACTAAAGGTGTGCACCACTACCACCTGGCTGATAGAGGTTTAAATATATCTTTAGTCACAGTATTTAATTTATACTCATAACTGATCAGCTATGACACCTTGAGAAGAATGCATTCATTCTACTTTCATCGGATGAATAATTTTTTTTTTTTTTCGAGACAAGGTTTCTCTGTAGCTTTGGTGCCTATCCTGGAACTAGCTCTTGTAGACCAGGCTGGCCTCGAACTCACAGAGATCCGCCTGCCTCTGCCTCCCGAGTGCTGGGATTAAAGGCGTGTGCCACCACCGCCCGGCTGAATAATTTATAGGTGTCAATTAAGTCCAATTGATTGATTATAACATTCAACCCAAGTACATCTTTACTGATTTTCTTCTACCTATTCTCTTCTGGATCTGTCAGCTACTGAGAGGCAAACACAACTCCAATAGAAAAGTGGATTCACATGTTTCCCCTTGCAGTTCTATCAGTATATACTTCATATACTTGGGCATTCCTTTGTTGTGTGCATACACATTTAAGACTGTTATGTCTTCTTGAAGAATTGGTCATTTTATCATTCTATAATATTTCTCTTTATCCCTAATTTGTATTGCTATTGAGCCTGGTCTATGAAACTGATTTGGTTTAAAGTTTCTCAAAGCAAGATATTTTTACTCATCGTTTCTATCCACCTATTTCTGTTTGGAGTGAGTCACCTGCGGAAAACATTTGTTATTATTTTGACCAGGTCTCACTATGTAGACCAGACAGGCCTCTTAGCTTGTTTTCCTCCTGCCTCCACTTTCTAACTGATGGGATTCCTCGTATGTATCACACCCAGTACTGGGTTTATTTTGGTGGGGGTGAGTAGTATATCCAGAATTGAATTCAGAGCCTCTTGCATCCTAGGTAAGCACTCTGTCATGGAGCTGTGCCTGTTCAGGGACAGCTTGTGTTTTCAATTGGTGTATCGAGGTCACTGACATCTAAAGTAATTATTGGTTGGATTTGTTGTCATACTTATTAGTTTTCTATAAGCTTTTTTGTTTTATTTTTTAAAGCTAGTTTTTTCCTATGTAGCACTGACAGGCTTTGACCTCTCAGTGTAGGTCAGGCAGGTCTTGAGTTCACAAAGAATGTCTTGGCTTCCTGAGTATTGGGATTAAAGGCATGAGCCATCATAGAAATATATAAGTTTATCATCTTTCTTTTCCTGTATTTTTAAGTTTTAGTTTATTACTTAGTGATTTCATTTTCTTATTTGCATATCAACTACACTTATTTTTTTAAATGGTTGCCCTTGAATTTATAGTATATGTCTACAATTAATACAAGTTCTCTTTCCAATACAATATACTACTTTGCAGGTTATACAGTACCTTGTGATAGAGAATCTGCAGTTCCTATCTCTTATCCTCATAACCCTACTGCCATTCATTTCCAAAGCTGTAATTATCATATTACTTATCCATAAACTATAATTACTGAATGCAAGTTGCTATTATTTCAAATCAATCATTTTGTGTAAGCAATTAAGATTTAAAAACAAATTATTTTACATCCATTTTTCTTTGTCTAGGGTTTTTTCTTTCTTTAGAACATCTGAATTACTTGTTTTCCTTTTCCTGAAGAATTTACATTTGATGCAAAGCAGGCAGACTAGAAACACACTTCTTTATGGGAAAGTCTCGATTTTTCTTCCATTTTTGAAGGATAAATTCTCTGGACAGAATTCTAGGTTTTGTTTTTCTTAGAATACTTAGAATATGTCATTCTTGTTTCCATGGTTTCTGAAGAGAATTCAGATATACAGAAGATATATATATATATATATATATATATATATATATATATATATAACTTTCTCTCTGTATTATTTCATTATTTTCTCTGATTTTCTGCAGTTTGAGTATGATAAGCCTCTGGGTTACTTTGAAAAAAATATTTTATGTGTGCTTGTGTACACAAGCGGGTACATTTAAAAATTTTTTTTTTACCACTGTGCAAATGTAGAGACCAGGGAATTACTAGTGGGAGTCAGTTCTCTCCTCCTACCATGTGGGTCCAGGGATGAATCTGTGGAAGATGAGACTTTGCAGTAAATGCCCGCACCTTCTGAACCATCTCACCAGCCCTATGTGTAGCTTTTTGGAGGCATTTTCCTGCTTGGTATTTGATAACTCTATTTGGAAAATTCAGATTTAAATAAAACTAAAAATTTTGTTCCTCAGTGATATAAGCTCTATTTTAGGTGCTCAGTAGCCTCATGTAGCTAGTTAGTACATGCCAGACTGAAGAGCCAGGTCTTGACAAGATGGAGTGCAGTCTAGGTCTCCTGCGAGTGGTGCACAGAGGAAAGTGTCTTCCGGGAGTCTACTGCTACCAGCCCACTTCTGCCCTTTCCCACCCTGTTGAGTCCACTTCCCCTGGAGAATGTTTTCCTTCTCCACCCTCAAATTAGCTGTTTCTGTCTCTAGCTTCCCTTAGGTTGCACCTACTCACAGAATCCTCTAGGGGTCAAGGAGAATGTTTCACATATGTCCCTTTAATTGCACTGTGGGCCTGCTACTATCACGCAGAAACCCTTCACAGTATCAATGCACAGCGCTTCACAGACCAGATGCCACACCTGTGTGCTGAGCTACCAAAACTGAGCAGTGCAACTTGACAGCTGTGCCCTGTCAAGAAAGAAAGTTAAAAGCAAAGACAACTCTTCATTACTCCTTTAATAGAGGGAACAAACAAACTGAGCTTTGCTTTTCCCTCCCCTCATTTGGGCCTAGAATAGAAAACAACATTGCCTTTGGCTTTTTAGCAAAATATAGCCATCCAGAAACCACTGATTCACACAAGTCTACCTTAGTACCTATTGGGTTTTTTGTTTGTTTGTTTTTTCTTGATAGGATCTCATGTGTAAACCTGACTGGCTGGAATTCCCTATGTAGATCAGGCCTCAAATTCAAAACAATCCATCCTGCCTCTGCCTCCTCACTGCTAAGATTTAAGGCATTCACTACATATGGGGCTTACTGGTTTCTTTTTATTACTGCTATCCCTCTCGGATGTCTCTTACTAGTTGTATACATTCAGCGAGTTATGCAACCTCTCTGGCTGATGTCATTCATCTGGTGATGTTGCAGTAATGCAAGGTGAATCAACATACATGCCCAGGATTTTGGACATTTTCATTATTATTGCTCAAGGTTGGAATATTCTAGAGCACACTGACTAAGGTTGAGGCGAAGTGACAGAAGAGTTTAGTAGTTTCCTTCTATCTGCTTTTATATCTATATTTTCATTAATTCAAGACTCCCAGTAGATATTTGGAACTGTAGATGACAGTAGTTGAAGGGACTCTAGCCAGCTCGGGCTTGGCAAACATGGCTCTGGCAGGCCTTGCCCTTCTCCCCCCCCCCCCCCCCCCCCGCCATCTGCCTTGCTAAAAACTGTTAGATCACACCCCTAAAACTACTCCCTGCTGTTTATTCCCTTATTTGCCCACTTCCCCCTCTTGAGGTTGACTGCTAAGATCCAGCTGTCAAAGTATTGAAGTCTATCATTTAAAAGTCCTATCTGGGCTCACCTAATTAACAAGTCCAATCAAAATTAAACACCTCATCCTAATTTCCCCTTTTATCATTATAAACTGCCATTTTCCTATAGGCTATGTTTGTCTCCTCTCCATCCAGAGGCAGTCCTTTGTCCTGTTCAAGCCTTCCCTCTCTCCCTGCCCCCCTCCCCTCGGACAAATACCCCCCCACCCTCTCTTCCTTCCCTTCCCCTTCTCCCTTCTCTTTGATCTCCTGTCCTAGTTTCTTATTCCTTGCCCTCTGTCGCTCTGGGGCAAAGACATATCATTTGTGCTGAGAACTTGGTCTTGGGGATCCAGAGCCGATACTATTCCTTTCAGTACCAAAGTCTATATATACTGTTTTCCTCCCACTACTATATATATCTATAACCAAGTTTAATTTATAAATTAAGCACAGTAAAAGATTAACAATAGTAGGACCATTATGACAATGTACCATAACAAAAGTATGTGAATTCAGCTTTGAAAAACTAAGTATGGTTTTGAGTCAGGATCTTGCTCTGTAGCTCAGGGCAGATCCTACTTTGCAATTCCCCTGCTTCAGTTCTCTGAAAATACCTTATTGCACCTCAGCAAAGATTTTTTTTCTTATTAAGTAAAGAATTTTCACCTTTTCACTTAAGAGAAGCAACTTACGCTTATCTTTGGCATGCTCCAAATGACAGCAAGACTATCCTTATGCTGTGACGTCAGTAGGTAAATAAAGGCTATTTGAACATGGGGTTTGCAGTACAGTGACAGTCAACCCAATAATAGAGATGGCTATTAAAATGATGGTAGGTGGTGGCATATAGAGCATGGAATTGCGGGGTAGATACTTCCTATGCTAGGCAGGCCAGGCTGGGACATGAACCAATTTCATCACCTGACTCAGAATGACACACCCAACTTGAAACTTCCGAGTTGTTTATTTTAGAATAGTATATATTTTTGGACATATTGGAATATTGTATAATTTTGGACAGTGACTAGCTATGGATAACTGAAATTTTAAAAAGTGAAGCCAGTACTGGGCATGGTGGGGCACACCTTTGCTTGTAGCACTTTAGAAGGAGAAACCGGTAGAGCTCTCTGAGTTTGAGTCTAGTCTGGTGGCCTACACAGTGAGTTACAGGATAGCCAGGACTACACAGTGAGACACCATCTCAAAAGGAAAAACAAAACTGAAACTAAGGGCTAGAGAGATGGCTCCCTAGGTAAGAGCACTTGTTCTGGCAGGGACCCTGGGATCAATTTCCAGCCTGTAATTCCAGTTCCAGGGGGTCCGATGCCCTCTTGTGGATTCTTTTGGCATCAGATATGAAGTAGTATGTGTATACACACACACACACACACACACACACACGTACACACACATGCATGCCTATACATAAATTAAAAAAATTTTTTTTTTAAAAATATGACTTCCTTTCTGGGGTGTGGGATGGGGGGGTTGCTGTTCAAGAAAAGATTAAAAAGCCTTTCTCCCTACCTTCTGTGCAGTATGGCATTCTGCCCTTTTAGGGTCACTCCACACATCCTGGCTTTTATTCAAATCAGAGCTTCTCTAGGAGCAGCCTGGCAATGTACTGCAAGGTCACCTTTTTGGTTCTTAAACAACTGTATGAGCCACAAACTGATGCTCAGCAATCACCAGTCACCAGGTCATGAACTTTCAACCTTAATTAGACACATCGCCAGCACAAACAACCTTAGGTCCTAAGGTCAAAAATATTAAAATTTACTTAAGTTTATATATTTAATATACATTTAACTGCAGGTGCATGGGGTGCACACCTGCACAGTGGACCCTGGGGCAGGGGCGTCCAGGGTTCTAGGCCATCCTGAACTCCATTAACAGTCGAAAAAATAGTTTATTCACGGGCAGGAGAGATAGGGCTCAGAGGCAGAAGACGCAGGGCTTGGCTCCCAGCACCACATACGGTAGCTCAGGACGGTCTACCAGTCGGGTTTCAGCGGGTCCAATGCCTTCAGGCTTTCTCTGGCAAGGGATGAAGGGGGGACATATATCTGCTATTTGCAGGTTGGACAGGCGCAAACATAATTTTTCAAAGATGTTTCATGATTTTACTTTCTCGACACTGCACAAAGGTATTATTAACGTTATGGTTGCCTAAAGGTATTATTAACGTTATAGCTGCCTATAGAAATTACGGTGCCACGGACTAAACTGTTGCACCCAGAGGGAAAGGCTAAGGTGCATTCCCTTGGCAGAAGTATGTATGCATAGTTATACTCTGCCTCATGCTCTCATCCCCTAAAACATACTCTTTAAAACTGATCGCAAATTGGAGACCCATGGGATAAATTCAGCCTATATAAATGTTTGGCTCTTTAAAACTGATCGTAAATTGGAGACCCATGGGATAAATTCAGCCTATATAAATGTTTGACCTTTTATAGAGTTAAACGTTCTTTCTCGGTGATATTTAAAGATTTTGTGCATAAATCACCACCCGGCTTTCTACCTTCCCTTTAAAAAATAGGTGGCACTTCATCATTAGCCAAGTAGCTCCCTCGCTGCCCTGGGATGTTTATGCTCTTCTACCTCTACCATTTAAGCCAGCTGGTTTGGGAAGGACTCCGGCTCATCCCTTACAGGTGGCCTGGCGCAGCCTTCGTGACAGGGTAACTGACTTCCAACCGGAGTCCTGCGGTTAGTGGCTGGGTCGATCACAACCTGGAGCCTCAATTTCCCTATCCGCAAAACTGGCTGATAACTCGCGTAAGCGATCAGGAATGTTGATTGAGCAACTAACCAAAAGGCTGGGCACGAACACGGGACTCCGAGGCGCACCCCTGCGACCTAGGCCGGCGTCCGCAGGCCCGTCCTGGGATCCGGCGGGGAGTCCCGAACCCGGAATCCGCCGCGCTCTCGGCCCTCCCGCCGGGGGCCCCCGCGCCCCGTCGAGGTCGGCCCCTGCCTGGCGCAGAGAGGCGTGGCCGGCCCTTGAGCCCGCCGCGGCGGCCATGGCCTCGGTGGTGGAATACAAGGGCCTGAAGGCCGGCTACCACTGCGGCTACTGCGCGTCCAGGGAGGGCAAGACGTCGTGTGGTGAGTGTCCCGCCGTCCGGGTGGCCGTAACCGCCTCCCGCCAGGCCCTCGCCACGTCCCGGCGGGTCCCTGGCGGGGGGTTAAGGCCGTTGGTCACCCGACTCCAGCTTCCCGGGCTCATTAGTCTCTGCCCAGCCTGCCGCCTCCTGCCCGGCTGGGTCTTCCCACCTCGCCCTCACCGGTGATAGCCGCCCCTCACAGAGGAGGAACGGAAATAGCGGAAGGCTGCCCTCAGTCAATATGGCGCGGGCGGCGTCAGTCACGCGTGTTGCCAGGTTTTTCCGGCCCGCGAGCTCCCGAGTGGCTTCGCGCGGTCTTCGGAGGCGCGCGCGCTGCATTGTGGGGTGGTGGAGGCGGTGGCGGCGGCTGCGTTGGGCTGGGTGGCTCTGAGCCGGCGGGGGCCGTAGCGATGGCTTCCTGGAGCGCGCCTACTTTCAGCCTCGTAGAGTATTTTGAGAGCCAGACCTTGTTCCAGTGTGGCTATTGCAAGAATGTTGCGTGCAGTGTCTCCAACGGTGAGCGAGCCGGGCCGGCGGGCGTGGGAAGCCGGCAGCCACGGCTTTGGGGTGGGGTGGGGGGTCTGGGTGGTGACGCTTGAGGGACTTGGGCACTCGCTGCATGTGGAGCATCGGGAAGAACCCCGGGGGTGCTCCGCCCGCCCTCGCTGCCGTCCACGAACAGCTGCTGGTCTGTGCGAGAGGGAAAGGAGGAAGGAGATTGGGGTCTCCTAAGAGCTGACCGCTGCCCTGCACCCCCGCGGTGGGTGCTGGACAGCCGGGGCCCCCCGCTGTCTGTGTGGAGGGGCGTGTGCGTGAACACCTGCGCACTGTCATCCTTGGATAAGAGTGTCTGGGAGAACATCCTAGAAAACAGTGTCTCTAGACTGATTGTCCCCATCTGCTTGATATTCTTTTATCTGTAGTTCATACCAAGTCTTTCTGTCAACCTACCTTTAGGACCACAACAAAATTAACACACGGTGTTCTGTCAGGATTCATGTTTCCTTCCTTCCCTGTTTCCTCTCTTATTTCCCTCCCTCCTTCCTTCCTTTTGTTTTTTCGAGACAGGGTTTCTCTATGTAGCCCTGGCTGTCCTGGAACTCACTCTGTAGACCAGGCTGGCCTCGAACTCACAGCCTGCCTCTGCCTCTCAAGTGCTGGGATTAAAGGCATGTGCCACCACCGCCTGGCTAGGATTCAGATACCTTAAGATTTGTTTGTTAGCTGAACATCATACTGTCTGATGTGTCATGATTGACAAATTCAACAGGTGGAAAACAAGATAACTGTGAAAATAAAAATTCAGGTTGGACGTTTGTGCAGTTTCAAAGACTGTTAGTGATTTGGCCGAGTATGATGTACTGGTTTACAGATTCATTAAATGTGTTTATTAGGTAGCTGGGCATGGTGACACTTGCCTTTAGTCTGGGAGGCAGAAGCAGCTGTATCTAAGGCCATCTTGGTCTACAAAGCGAGTTCCAGAACAGTCAGAGCTACACAGAAAAACCCTGTCTTGAAAAACAATCAAAAGAAGTGTTTATTAGGCAAGCTGTGGTCTTAAGTAGACAGTTACACAATCATTATAAGTACCATTGTGAAGAACCGTTAAGTGGAAAAATGCTTACAGCATAGGGTTAAATAAAATAAACAGGATACAGATGTTCTTTTCCTCCCAGTGACAGCTGGGAGGAATAAGTCCCAAAGAGCAGTACATCAGATAGTGACAGTGGTGCCTTTGAGTGACAGAGAATTGGATAAGAGAAATTTGTCCACTATAAATGTTTTGTGTTTGAAGATTTGTGGAGGAAAAGTCTTTTCATGTAGAGAAATAACTGTGAGTTTTTAACGTTTCGGTTTTAATATCCACTGTAGGGCACCCTTCTGTTGGATGACTGATATTCTATTGCAGATCTGAGTGGCCGCAAACTCAGGATTCTTGTGAGCTTCAGATGGTTAGCAAGTTGGTATTAGCGAGTGACTACCCTTTGAAAGTTATTGTTCATTGATCTCCTGTTGTTGTGATGAACACCGTGACCAAATGCATGTTGGGAAGAGGACAGGGTTCATTTCATAATCCACTTTTCAATCCCTCATGAAGGGAGGGCAGGACAGGAAGTAGAGGCAGGTGCCCCGAGGCAGGAACTTGGGGGCAGGAACTGAAACAAGGAAGCGCTGGTTTACTCACCTTTCTATTGAACTCTGACATACTGGGGATCATGGGAAGAGGCACGTACAGTAGGACGAGCCTAAAGATGGAGCTGGCTGGTGGTGAGGGGCTAACCCTGTCTACTTCAGTGTTTGGAGTCCAAGTGCCTGTGAGTTTGCTGCAGAGAGGCTGCAACAGAAAAATCTCAGACTTGCTCAGAGGTCTTGGGGAAAAAAAAAGAGAGAGAGAGAGAGAGCGAGCGAGAAAGAAAGAAAACTAGTCCTTAGGCGGTGACTCTGGCCATGTGCAGCTCTGGCCTGTACTGGTGGCTACAAAGCCACAGGCAAGCAGCTTTTTCATGAGTTTGTGCCCCAGAGTTAGATGCCAGATGAAATGCGATCCTTATTAGTCTTACTAATTAAAACCCAGAGTCAGATAGTGGAATAAAAGCTGAAAGATCAGAGAAGTAAAGGGCCAGACACAGTCACTTCTTACCTCTCTGACGCAGAGCAAACAGGGCTCTGATCACGTCTACACTCTGCCTTAATCATTTGCTCTCTCGTCTCTACAGACCTCCAGACCTCTGTGGTTAACTAGTGGCTAGGTCCACCCTCTGATCTCCAGGCAAGCTTTATTTGTCAGAGCACAAACAAAATCTCACAACAGTTTTCTCTAGTTTTATTGTTGAAGCCTGTGCTGTACATATTATGCATATCAATAATTAGAACTGTTAGTTTTGTCACCTTGACGTATGTTAGAGTCATCTGGGAAGAAGAAGCCTCAACTGAGAAAAAGGCTCCCTCAGATTGGCCTGTAGGCAAGTCTGTTGTAGCATTTTCTTGATTAGTGATTGATGTAGGAGGGCCAAGCTCTCAGTGACTGATGCCACCTCTGGGCAGGCGGTACTAGGGTTTACAAGAAAGCACTCTAAGCAAGCTGTGGAAAGCAAGCCAGCAAGCAGAGATTCTTCCATGCTGTCTGCTTCAGTTCCTGCCTCCAGATTCCTGCCTCGAGTATCTGCCTGTAGGTTCCTGCCTTGGGCATTGCCTCTAGTTTCCTCCCTCCAGTTCCTGCCAGACCTCCCGTCAGGATGTGTTCTAAACTGTGAGGTGAATAAACCCTTTCCGCCCCAAACTACATTTGGTCACGGTATTTATCACAGTAACAGAAAGAAAACAAATGACAACTCTCAAATAGGTGAGCCAGTCTGTTAACTCATTGGAGTTATTAATGAAAGTTTGTGTGATGAAGTCCTAATTCCAATGAAAATCTAGATTTATGTCATAGATACTATTTATTAATCTTCCAATAAATTTGAATCACTTTTGATGTATTTGATTCTTTAGTTCGAGTAGATTTTGTTGGTTTGTTTGTTTTGAGACAGGGTTTCTCTTATGCATCCCTGTTTAGCCAAGTAACCAAGGCTGGCCTTGAACTCAGAGATCTAACTGCCTCTGCCTCTTTGAGTGCTGGGTCAAAGGCACATGCCACTACACCTGACTTTTTTTGGACCAAAGGTCTTATATTACCCCGACTGTCTTCAAATTTATTATATAGTTGAGGCTAGTCTTAGCCTGTCTTATCCACCTACCTCCACCTGCCTTTACTCACTAAGTTCTGGGATTACAGGTCTGTGTCACTCCTCTTATCTTAGAATAATATATCTTATTTCCTTTTGTGTTGTCTGTATTATATTCAGTATGAAGTATGTATAAACTTTTTATTACTCCAATATGAATGTTTTAGAATTTTAGTCTAAATTTGCCATTTTTATTTTTATTAATTTTTTACATAGGGCCTTACTAGCCCTGGCTGGCTTGGAATGCACAGAGATCCACAGAGATCCATCTGCCTCTGCCTCTGGAGTACTGAAATTAAAGGTGTGCATTAGCACGCCTGGCCTAATTTCTTTTTCTTTTTCTTTTTGAGCACTTAGAATTTTAAAAAGAAGACAATAGGACAATGCAGAGTTCTGGAATTAATGTGGTACTTACTTTTTCAGGCATGTGGGCACACTCTTTGACAGTACAGGATTATCAGGATCTCATAGACCGAGGATGGAGAAGGTAAAGCTCTTTAACACTGATTCTTTTCGCTATTGTTCAGTTGCGTCTTACAACTGCACAATGAAATCACCTTCAGTTATCTGAGGTTGTAAGAAAGTTTAAGAAAATGTTTATTATTTTTTTGTGTACTTTGTTCTCAGAAATTTATTTGGAAAGGTAAAAATGATGCATAAAGCCAAATACATTATAACCAACCTTGTGTGCTTATTAGTAACTGACAGTTACTGGAATTATTCTAGTCTTTCACTAATTCTCTATGCTGTCTGTCCTTTGCAAAATATTTGACAGCAGATTACATACTAATTATTGTAGAAAGCATATTGGTAAAGCTAAGGTAAGGGGAAATGGTTTTTCTTTTAATTTATCTACCATACCTTTATCATCTTACAAAATTAATACTAATTTTTCTGCTGACTGTGGTATGTCATGCCTGTAATTCCAGCACTGGGAAGCAGAGGTAGGTGGATATCTGTAAGTTTGCGACTAGCCCAGGCCAGCCGGGGCTACATGGTGAGACCCTCTCAAAGAAAACCAAAACCAAAAATTAATATAATTTTTTGATGGTACATGGCATTCGTTTAAATTGCTTTCAAAAGATCTTATTACTTTGTGTGTGTGTGTGTCTGTGTGTATGTGTGTGTGTGTGTGAGAGAGAGAGAGAGAGAGAGAATATGCACGAACCCGTGAGCTTGTGCGTGGTTGGCAGCAAGCGTCTTTACCTGATGACCTGTTTTGCTGGCTTCTTCCTGAGTTTTGATTGTTTTCTAGAGTCACTTCTTTCTGTTTCTTTATGTTGTATGGTGTATCTGTGTGTAGTAGCTGACTTGAGATGTTCCTCTTGATTGCTCATCACCTTATGTATTGTAGCAGGGTCTCTCTTTAACTCCAGAGTTAGTGCCATTTTGACTAGTTGGTCTAGCCAGCCTTGTTCCAGGGATCCCTGTCTGTGCTTCCTGCAAGCCAGCAGTATAGATGGCTGCCTGGTTTTGGGGCGCTGTACTCCAACCTTATGCTTACACAGGCAGGGCTTTTATTACTGAGCCATCTTTCCTAGATTGCCTTTTAAAAAATTCATTTTTAAAAAATGTTTCCTTGTGTTTGAGTTTTGGCTTCTGTGTGCTGCAATGTCTATGGAGGTCAGAGGACTACCTGTGGGAGGTTATTCTTTCCTTCTATGTGGGTTCTGGGGAGCAGAGCAGGTCTTCAGTCTAGGCAGCAAATGCCTTCATCAACGGAGCTATCTCACCGATCCAAGATTGACACACATAGGCACACACACACAGTTGGTTAATTGATTCTGTAATTGTTCACACATTGTGTTTTCTTGGTAGTTTTTGTTTTGTTTTGTTTTGTTTTTTTGAGATAGTTGTTACTATGTACCCCTGACTGGTCTAGAACTCTGTATGTAGACCTGGGTCTGCTTCCTGAGTACTGAGGTTAAAGGTGACTGGATAACTATTTCTAAGTAACTTTTAGGAATGTTTCTTATGTAAATGTAAGCAATATGAAGCATTAAGTACTAAATGCCAGTATTTTCTAAAGTGGAAACTGAGCATGCCAATTAAAATGTTGACATCCATTAAATTTAATATGAGTCTCAAAATGTAGATGGAAGTCAGATGTTGTAGGATTTTAGATGATGTCATAAGGATCCCGTTAAGGTAAGAAGGAGCCATTCAGGGGTTTTATATGAGAGCAATGTGAGGAAATTTTTTTTTTTAGAAAGGTTCATTTATAAGTCAGAGAGGTATTTGAGAGGGCACTCCTGGAGGCAGGAAGGAGAGGACAAATGTAAGATATATTTAGCAAGTAGAAATCTTTGATAGGTTGTGGAGGTGAGTTTGAGACATGATGTCCTTAGTATACAATAAGGTAACAATAGTCTAAAAGGACTCTCAGGTTCCTGACCTGAGAAATGAATTTGTGGTTCTACTAACAGGTCTACAGTGCCTATAAATGAGGCTTAAGTGGTACTTTAAGCTCGTATGTGCGTGTGGGGTGTGTGTGTGTGTGTGTGTGTGTGTGTGTGTGTGTGTGTGTGTGTGACCGTGAGGAAGGTCCATCTGTCTAACAACATCATGGACATTTTTTTTTTAATTTTAAAAAGAGTTTTGTTTTTAAAATTGTGTGTATGAGTATGTACCTGTATGGTGCCATGTACATGAGTATTGGGGCCTCTGGAGCTGAAGGAATGGGGTTTTGAGTGCTGGGAACTGAACTCAGGTCCTCAGGAAAAACGGTACATGCCCATAGCCACTGAGTCAATGCTCCAGCCCCGTCACGCACAGGTTTATTACTGTCTCTGGTACTGATAGAGTAGCAGATGGAGACACTGAAGGAGTTGAAGGTACTGATGTGAATTGGTGCATCTGTTGAGGTCTAGGAAAGGAAAAGTTGGTTTTTCATGCTGTTGATTAGATTTTACCCTTATCTTAGAGTTTTTCTAATCTATTTTGGTACGTGTGAAAAGTATATAAGAAATTAACAAACTGTTTTTTATAATTTTAGAAGTGGGAAATATCTGTATAAACCTGTCATGAATAAAACATGCTGTCCTCAGTACACAATAAGGTAAGGATCTACAGCACAAAGATTGTGTGTATTTAAAGTAGAATCTTAGGATTTTAAAATACTGTTTCTGCTTTAGTTAGACATTATAAGGAAAGTAAATAAATTGTCTTTTCTATGTATTGATTTGAAATCCACATATTGATAAGTGGATTCTTATATTGTTTAGTTAGTCCTGATATAAAGATGATATGAAAAAATACTTTGTTAGCTAGTGGAAATTACTTTTATTTTTCAAGACAGGATTTCTCTGTGTAGCCCCGGCTGTCCTGGAACTGGACTAGGCTGGCCTCAGGATTTGCCTGCCTCTGCCTCCCAAGTGCTGGGTTTAAAGATGTGCACCACCGCTGTCTGGCAGAGTCTAGCCCCCCCTCCCACCCCAGGGTACTCGTAACTTTGAAGCCTGTTCAGAACTCACTCGTTGACTAGACTGGCCTCAAACTCGTAGAGATCCTCCTGTCTCTGCCTCCCCAGTGTGTGCCACCACTGCCTGGCTAGCTTTTTTGTTTGTTCGTTTTCCTTTTTTTTTAATGAAAAAAAGTAAACTAATTTTTTCTTTGAAAGTGGGTGTCAGTTGCACATAGCTTCTCGGTTCGGGTGGGAGTTCATGTTCACTCTTCCTTCTGGGTGCTGGGACCCTGTTTTAGTAAGGGTTTCTATTGCTACAATGAAACACCATGACCAAAAGCAAGCTGGGGAGAACAGGGTTTATTTGGTTTCTACTTACAAATCACAGTCTGTCAATGGAGGAAATCAGAACAGGAAATGAAGCAGTGATGGGACCCAGAGGCAGGAACTGATGCAGAGGTCATGGAGGGGTGCTGCTTACTGGCTTGTTCCCCATGGCTTGCCCAGCCTGCTTTCTTACAGAAACCAGGACTACCAGCCCAGGGATGGTGCCACCTACAATAGGTTGACACCTCTTCCATCAATCACTAATTAAGGCAATGCCCTACAGCTGGATCTTATGGAAGCATTTTCTCAATTGAGGCTCCCTCCATTCAGACAACTCTAGCTTGTATCGAGTTTACATAAGACTATCCAGCACAAGTGACCTCTTGACAACTTGACACACAAACACATTACTTTTAAGCCACAACCTTTCTTTCTTATTCTTCCCAAGATTATACATTAAAATCCAAATTCTCTGTAAATACCTGAGCTCTCTCTCTCTCTCTTTTAAAGTTTAGCCTCTCAACTGTGGGTTCTTGTAAAATAAAAAAAAAAAAAAGATTAAGTCCATTCTTGAAGAGGGAAAAACCAGTGCACAGTCACTATCTGAACAAAGCAAAACCAGCCTCCAAAAGTGTAAGTGACTCAATGAGCAGTATCTGTGATTTGTTCACAGCCTTCTGGGCTCCTCTAAAGGACTTGGGTCACTTCTCAGGGTCTGCCCTCTACAGTACACACGACTTATCTTCTAGGCGCCGGCAGACTCCACTCCACTGCTGCTGCTGTTCTTGCTGATGATCCCATGGTACTGGCTTCTCCAAAATGCTGGCATCTTCTGCTGCAACTAGCCTGCACTTTCTCTAATAGCTTCTGCTAAACTCTCTTCATGGTGCCAAGCAAGCCTCCGCTTTTCTGCATGACCCCTTCAGTCCTGAGTCTTTAGCTGCCTCTGAGGCTGTTCCTTCACCCCTTCTGGCCTTTCACAGTGCCAAGCCTCAGCTGTTCTTCATGACCTCTTTGTGCCTTCAAAACCAGTACCACCTGGATGACTTTCACACTACCAAATTTGGCCCAGTGTGAGGTACAACCTTGGCTGCCTCTGTAACACAGCTTGTGAACTGACTCTCATGAAACGCTTCAGATCTGACCTCAGCGATGCTTTTGTCAGTCATCTCTAATATCTCAGCACTGGCTGACCAGCAGTGGGTGTCCCAGCAGAGCAAAGGCTTCACTTCAGCAGTCCTGGTGTCTTGTCAATCACAGCTGATTCTTCAGCCTCAGCAAACCAGAACCACAGAATTTTTTCTCTTCCCCCTCCTCTTTCTTTGAGACAGGGTTTCTTTGTGCAGTCCTAGTCCTGGAGCTTGCTCTGCAGACCAGGCTGGCCTCAAACTCACAGAGATCTGCCTGCCTCTGCCTCCCGAGTGCTGGGATTAAAGGTGTGCAGTAACTCCGACTGTCAAGAACCACAGAATCTTAAATCAAAATAACAAATGGCCCTGACAGAGTCTTTAAACTTCCCTCTGGAACGTCACAAGTCAGGCTTCCATCTTCTGCATTGCCCTCAACATTCTTCCAGCTCCTACAGAACAGCTCAACCAAGCATTGAACACTCAGTGACTTTCCTTGACCACAGTTCCAAAATAACGTGGTCAGGCCTGTCATAGCAATACCCCACAGACTTTGTGTGGCTTGAACCTGTGCAGGTCTGGCGGGTGCTGCCACAGTCTGTGAATTCATGTGTGTATTAGTCCTGTTATATTTAGAAGACACTGTTTCCTTGGAATCATACATCCCCTTTGGCTCTTAGATTCTTTCTGCCTCCTTTTTGGCATAGTTCCTGAGCCCTCAGGGGAGGGGTTTAATAAAGACTTCCTATTTAGGACTAAGTGTCCCCAAATTTCTCAGTCTCTGCACATTGTCCAATTGTGGGTCTTAGAGAGTTTGGCCTTCTGCAGGTCACAGTGACTGGAAGTGAGATTTGGAGTTGGTGAGAAAAGCACACAGACTGCTTTCCTGAGGAATGAAAGCTTCTTTTCTTGTTTCTTTGTTTTTCACGCACTGTTTTTATATTCCCCATAGCAAGTCCATTTCAGAGAGGAGAATTTTTCCCATAACTAAAAAGTTTCACAGTTACTAATAATCACAGCAAACACATTTTTCTGGAACAAGCCCATCCTAATACATTTCTTTCTTTCTTTTTTTGTTTGTTTGTTTGTCTTTTTGATAACAGGGTTTCTCTGTGTATCTCTGGCTATCCTGAAACTCACTCTGTAGACTAAGATGGCCTTGAACTTGAAAAGATTGGCCTGTTTCTGCCTCCCTGAGTGCTGGGATTAAAGGCATGCGCCACCATCACCCGGCTCCCAGTATATTTCTTAATCATATCTTTATACATTTTCTGAGAAACCCACACTCAGTTAAACATTCTTCTTTTAAACTTCTCACAGACCAGGCAGGACCTTTTCTGCCATAACTGTTCATATAGGCAGTAGTTTTATAATTGCCAGAAAACTAGGTTACTCGTTTCATTTTTTTATATTTTAGAGTTCTGCCCAATTATCTTAACTAACCATCCAATTCTTTGTTTTCTAGTTGCATGAAGTGGGTTGTTTAAAGCTTTGTCTCAGCTGTGATGCGCACTGAAACCCGTGAACACATTTCCCAACATCAGAAAGAGCTTGAGCTAGCCTAATTCTTGAGACTCAGTTGTTTTCCTTAGTCATTAACCTAACCCATAGTCTATACAGCTCCTCAAGTGAAGCACAGAAGTCCGAACCCTGTGATACTTCCTTGTTCCTATTTTCTATCCTCTCCAGTTCCTGCTTTATCGGGGCGGGGATCCTACCTTTGCTTATATTAATTTTCCCACTAAACTAATCTCTATCATAATCCATTACTATATTTGTTAGAAATTCTTAATTGTCAAAATTCTATTTTGTATTCTATTATTGTATAAACTCATTACTTCAGTTAAACAGTACAGCTTAAGATGAATTCATCTTCATAATGATCCACAGGTAAAAATGCCCAGTAAAATGGGATATTTCTATGAGATAGTCACATAACATTAAAGGCAATGGGAATCCTTCCACACCCATTCACACCATGCTAGATACCAGAAGAAAATGGCAATGGCAAACGTTTAAAAAGGCACAGCAGTAGTAAGAGACATTCGGAAGCCAAAGCTCTTGGGACCTTGCCTGTCTGAGATTCACTCACAGAGCCTTGCTTCCTGGTGGGCTGAACTCCTGAAGCTCAAGTGCCACCTGCTGGTCGCTCTTCTGACATACCACTGGGAGAGTCTCTATGCTAGTCTATCATATATATTACAAGAGGAAGCTTCTCTGATGATGGCTGACTGTGACACTGATTTATGGGGATAGCAGAATGTTGTTAGGAGTCAGTTTATTGATATGTTCTTTTAACAGAACAAAAGTATTTGATTTTCCCTTAGCCCATGACCTATCCAGTCTAAGATTCATGACCACATGAGCAGTGTCAGGCATTCCATCTCATGGAGTGGGTCTTCTAGCCAAGCAGAGAGTGGTTGGTTACTCCCACAGTGTTTGTGCCACAGTTTCACCGGCATAGCTTGCAGGCAGGTCACTGTTGTAGGTTACAGGGTTTGTAGTTGGGTTGATGGTTACCTTTCTCCTCTGGTAGCGTGCAGAGTACTTTCCAGAACCATGAACACTAGTCAGTAGGTGTGAAGGCTCTAGGTAGGCACCAGCTTGACTTCTCTGTGTTCAGTGAGATATGTAAGTGTTGTCTTCAGCAAAGAGGCCTTAGCATTAGTTTATGGAGAGCAACCAATAGCCTTGGCAATAGCCTGGGATGTTTGTGGGCTTCTGTGGAGCATGTTTGGTCAATGACTCAACTGGATGTAACCCACTCCCTGGCGTTGGATGTTCTGGTTGGTGGCAAAAGATGACTGAGACTTTGTCTCTTCCATTATTTTTATTTCTTTTGTCCATCTATCTATCTGTCTGTCTATTTGTCTATCGATTTATCTAACTATCTCTATAAATATATATAAATATATGTAAATATATTAATATATTTAGGAAACTTCTAGAGTAGTTTTCCATATGACCTTAATGTTAGTTGTTCCCCCCACATTCCCTCTCTTAACCTTATTATCCACCCTCTTCCCCACTTAATCCTATTCCAGTATCCCCACTGTCTCTCCATAAGTATATATTCTATTTCTCTTTTCTGAGGGGACCTGTAACATGAGGGGGCAGGCTTGTTGGGGTTACTGTCCCTCCCAGTACCCCAACAGCCAGCAAGCAACAAAGAAAATAACACAGAGTCTACATCAGGTTATAAACTGATTGGCCCATTAGGTCAGGCTATTTATTAGTTCTTATAACTTATCTTAACCCATTATTCTGATCTATGTTAGCCACATGGGCTCAGTACCTTTCTCAGTGTGACAGCTTACATGTTGCCTCTTCGGTGTTCTGCGCAGGAGTGGTGAGAGAGTTTCTACTTCCAGAATACTCCCAGTCTCTTTGCTCCACCTCTACTTCCTGTCTGGCTTTCCCGCCTATACTGCCTGCCTGGCCAATCAGCGTTTTATTAAAATATGGTTGACAGAATACAGATAATTCTCCCGCACCAGGGACCCTTTTCTTTCCTCTGTAATCTGTTTCTTGATACCTAACCTATGTAGTTATATGGATTATAGCATGCCTATCGAAGGCTTAAAAGCTAGCATTCATGTATAAGAGAACACACACAACATAGTCGAAAAACAGCTTTGACAAAATTTGAACATTCCAGGGTAGGAACGTGAGCATTAGAATTGTTAAGCAAAATGAACAGAGATATAAGAGAAATAAGAAACAGAAACAGAACAACATCAGGAGGGATGTTCAGTGAGTAACTGATTCACCTTGTTTATTTTTCACACGCTTGTATACTTCACTCCAAAGGGGGGGGGCAACAGACTTCATTAGCATGGTATAAGGAATAAACTTAAATTCTCTGACCTTTGGTCCAGGTGGGGTAGATCCACCTCTACACTCAAAATACTAATTAACCACACCCTAGGTCAGAATCTCTTGTTTGTAGCCACACCTGTTGTCAACAACTTTGAGAGAGCAAAAATAAGCTCAAATTCTGACTTCCAATCAAGGTAGAACAGGCTTCCAACTGTGGGCCTCACAACACACACACACACACACACACACACACACACACACACACACACACACAGGAGAGACAGACTTCAGTGAATCAGCTCAACTTTATTTTAGAGTATAAGGAATATATAGGGTTGGGGAGTGTGGGGATAAGTGCTGATTTGCATTAAGTGGCACACTCTTATCACAAGACTTAGAACGTGAAGGGAGGGTCCTATTGCAGAACTCCTAGCACAAGTCGTCTTAGCAGAGATCTGTGCCACGGGGCAAGCTAAAGATGAGTCAGGCATCTGGTTTAGAGACTGCTTTTAGATAAAGTCAGTCCTCCAGGCCCAGGGACGTCCTCCATATAAGGGCAGATAGAGAGCAGGAAGCCTTGCTTGGGAGAAAGGGAGTTCCCATATTCTGGAGCTTAGAGAGAAAGGTGCTAGGACACAGCAGACTGCAATGTATTCCAAAAATTCTCTCATTTTTCCTTTTCAGTTTTTCATCTTTTTTTTAATTGAATCTTTTGAGAAGTTGTCCCCCCCCCCCATTTTAAACTCTCTTTACAATTTTTACTATCAGCCTTTACTACTGAAAACAGTTTTTTCCCTTGTCTTTTTTGGGAGGGGATAGTGTTGCTGCTGTAGTTGTAAAAATTTTAGAGCCGGGGTGGTAGCGCACACCTCCAGCACTTGGGAGGCAGAGGCAGATGGATCTCTAAATTCAAGGCCAGTCTGGTCTACAAGAACTAGTTCCAGGACAGACTCCAAAACTGCAGAGAAACCCTGTCTCGAAAAACAAAACAAAAAAATTTAGAAAAGTAAGAGATTTTTTTCCAAAGAAATTTCCAAGCTTTTCTTCTTGTATAGTCTGTTCTTTTTGCAGTTTGTTTGACACCCATTTTTGTAGGAGAGACCAAGAGTCTAGTGATTCCAGTTTTTCAGTGTCCTAGTAAAAATGTTATACATCCAAAGAATGGGTCATTTTTTTTTTCTGTAGCTTTTAGGTAAATTGCTTTGGCTTGGCTATTGTGTTGGAGATTCTGTGAAGTAAATATTTTTAGGTCTGATCACTTTTTTGAGAGAAAACATGCAATGCTGGTGGTCAGGGGTTAGATGGGGTTGTCAGCATTCAGTATGTAGACTTCTTTCTGCTCCCTGATTTAAGTGTTTAACTGGAGGTTTCTCATTCTGCCTGGTGCCACAGCCACTTTAAAAATAACCACTCAGAGACTTAATATTAATTACATACTGTTTGGCCTATTACTTAAGCTTGTTATTAATTAACTCTTACAACTTAAATTAACCCATTTCTGTTAGTCTATATTTTACCACAAGACTTGTGACTCGTTACCTCACATCTTGCTCTTTTGGCAGCTACTTGTGTCTCCCACAACTCTGCCTTTGTTTTTTTTTTGTTTTGTTTTGTTTTGTTTTTTGGTTTTTCGAGACAGTTTCTCTGCAGCTTTGGAGCCTGTCCTGGAACTAGCTCTTGTAGACCAGGCTGGTCTTGAACTCACAAAGATCCACCTGTCCCTGTCTCCCGAGTGCTGGGATTAAAGGCGTGCACCACCACCGCCTGGCCAACTCTGGCTTCTTTCTCCCTGATTCAGTTTGGTTTTCCCGCCATAGGCTAAAGCAGCTTCTTTATTAACCAATGATAATAAAACATATTCACAGCATACAGGGGCGTCCTACATCATAAGGATATGTGACATGCAGAAGACTCTGTGCTTTGCTCTTCTCTAAAAGCTGCACTGTGTGAGGAATCAACTCTATGCGGTTGAGAAGAAGGTCTGACGTGGGACTGTCTTGAAAACAGATTTCGAAGGTGTCCTCCTAATTGTAGATGCAGCTTCGCTTAGACTTTCAGATGTAGCACATGTCTGCAGTAGCTGGATTGTTAGGGATAAGAAAGAGCAGTGGTCTCACCCTTCCTAACGCTCTGGCACTTTTTAATACGGTTCCTCATGCTGTGCTGACCCCAACCATAAAATGATTTTCCTTGCTACTGTTGTGAATCATAATGTAAATGTCTGTGTTTTCTGATGGTCTTAGGTGATCCTTGGGAAGGGGCCATTTGACTCCCAAAGGGATTGCAACCCACAGGTTGAGAACCACTGATAGAGAAGAAATTAAATACCTTACTGGGTTTTTCATTGTTGAGTTAGGATTCAATTTTGATTACCTCAGTCAGTTAACTATTTATAAATCTGTTCCCTACCTTCCAATATTTCTTGCCTTCTCTTTTTCCTCTGGTTTATGTGCTTTTTTTCCCTCTTCCTCATCTTCTTTCTTCCTTCTTCCTTTTCTTAAAATCTCTTAACTATAACTGTACTTACAGTGAATTTTAGAGTTTTGGAGTAGGATTAGAGGTTGCTTTAAATCACATCTTACAAAAAAAAACCCAGACATGAAATTTGCTGCAGTCTACAATGTACTGTCCTAAACTGACCTCACTAAAAGCTTTTAAAATATTTGCTTGCTTTTCTAGGTGTCGCCCTTTACAGTTTCAACCATCAAAATCTCACAAGAAAGTTTTGAAAAAAATGCTGAAGTTTCTGGCTAAAGGGGAGATTTCGAAAGGCAGTTGTGAGGGTAAGAAAAGATCTGGTCTGGAAACTATTTTCTCTAATGTATCTCTCCTAGGCTCCCATTTTCACATGTCTAACTCAGGTCAGGTGGGGAAGGAGACTGGTATAACGTAATCCTATACTAATATTGTAAAGCTAATGACACTAGTGACACTACCATTTGTCTCACTAGACCCTTCAAATGTAGGAAGTACATACTAGCAGAGCCTGTCTTTGAAGGAAAATTGAGGATCATTGGAAAGATGTTGTGACTTTTTAAACTGAAATATTTGTTATTCAGACGCTTTGATAACACATCTGACTTGCTTCTAGTGATGTCCTTGTGACAGCTGTAGCATGAATTCTGATTGGTCTTAATAATAATAAAAATTCAGAGTCAGATATCAGGGGTGGAAACTGAAGGATCAGAGGAGCAGAGCAGCCACTAGAGAATTCTTACCTCTACCAGTGCTCAGACTGAAGGGCAGTCCTGCCTCTACGAATCCGCAGACTGAATTCTCAGACTGCATCTGTTTCCACAAAACTTCAGAGTGCACTGAGCTCTTGTCTCCTCCTGCCTTATATTTCTCTCTTTGCTCAGCCATATCATTCCTGTCTCCACTTCCCTAGTGCTGGGATTAAAGGTGTGGAATCCCAAGTGCTGGGATCACCTTTGTGTGAGCTGTTTCTCTTTTAGACAGATTCAATCTCGCAGAGCCCAGGGTGACCTTGAATTCAAAGAGGTCTCCTGCCTCCGTCTCTCGAGTGCTGGGATTAAAGGTGTGTGCCTTCACTACCTGGCCTTTATGGCTAACTAGTGGCTTAGGTTTGCACTCTTCAAGCTTTATTTGTTAGAGACAAAACAAAATGTCACTATAGAAGCTTCTAATCCTGGGAATCTTAGTTTATTCATTCATTCTTAGCTTATTCATTTATTCCACAAGTAGGTTTTAAATGTGTCATGGTCACGGTCTTAATCACTGGAGAGACAATGGTTGGCCTAGCAGGTAAATTCTTTGGCTTCCTGCACTGTCCTGATTAGACAACTTAGAGTAGAATTGGCTTAGCTGGGGTCAGCAAAGAGGCTAGAAGGCTTGGTTTTAGAGGTTAAGTGCTGATTAGAGCCTTGGAAATAGTTTTGGTATAGCTCTGGTGGAATATTATATGTACATTGTTATAAGAAATGTTTTAAAATTTTTTGGTGTCCAGAAATTACAGTCCATATGTAAATTGATGATTGCCTATGTTTTCATGTGACCTATACATTTGGCTCCTTGTTTAACTTGTTATGTGCTTCTGACTTGATTCTAAAACTGATTTCATAGGAGGTGACATAATCACCAGGCCAAAGGGAAAGGGTTGAAATTTTAGGTCATAATTTTCTTAAAGACAAAATTAGCTAGACCAGTTGGGTGTCCAGCATTGGGAGCTTGACCACAGCTGGCACAATTACTGGAGGTCCATTCTTCTGCTAGAGTGGTTTGTCTTAGGTATAGCTCCCTTGCTTTGGAAGGCAGGAGAGTGGATTTGGCAGACACACTGCAGCAACCCAGTTACTTACAGTTCTACTAATCTAAAATGTGTCAAATTTTATAGCTGATGATGGGCTTTCATTTTATTCTCCTTTGTAGATGAGCCCATGGATTCTACAATGGAGGATGCTGTTGCTGGTGACTTTGCATTAATAAACAAGTTGGATATAAAGTGTGATCTTAAAACACTCAGCAGTGACCTCAAAGGAGGCATAGAGAGCGAAGAGAAGAAGAAGGAAAATAGTTTAAAGAAGGAAGGACCTAAGGAATTAATTCATCCACAAGCTATAGAGGAGAAGTTGGGTTCTGGTGAACCATCGCATTCAATCAAAGTTCATATTGGTCCTAAGCCAGGTAGTGTATATTTTGTATAAGTTGGTAGTTATGCCTAGAGACTGATTAGGTTTTCTTGTGTTGTTTTGGGGGAGTTGGGCAGGGATTACACGATCTGGCAGTATATAAGAATAGTCCTATGAATGAATTAGTGTGAATATGACATATATGGTCATTCATAAAAAGCTGAAAAAAATTATAAAACCCAAAAAACCTAAAAATTGATTTCAGCTTATTCTCTTTTCTCGTTTTTATTCTTTGAGGATTTTTTTACACTGCATTTTGATCATATTCACCCCTCCCCTCCTCCTCCTCAACTCACTCAACTGTGCCTCCCCCCTTTTAAACCCACCCAATCCAATTTGTGCTGCCCATATATTCTTGGATGTGTGACTTTCACTGGAGGGTGATCAACCCAACAGATGCACATACCTTAAAAGTGACTTTTCCCACTCCCAGCAGCTATCAGTTGCCAATAGCTCCTTAGCTTAAGATGAGACTTTGTGTCCACCTCCCTTCCCTATGGTGAAATTCTTGTGTGGCCTGATCTTGGATCGGTCATGCACATGCTGTCTCATCTGCTGTGAATTCCCCTGTGTAACTGCCCTGTTGTGTCTGGAAAACAGTTTTTTTATAGTCATCCACAGCCACTGGCTTTTTAATGTTTCCAGCCTCTCCCCAAGGATTTGTAGGCCTTAGGAGAAGAGGGTGTGCTATGGAATTCTCCTTTATGGATCAGCATTCCACTGTCTTTTATTGTACCTTGATAGTAGTGGGTTCTTCCTCTACCCTTTCTCAGACATGGTCTGATCGTGTAGTCCTGGTTAGAATCAGCCATGAAAAAGGGGCTGGCCTGGAACTAACATATCCACCATGTCAGCCTCCCAGGTGCTGGACTTAAAGGGGTGAACTATACCCAGATAGTTTTAAAGAGCTATCAGTTAATTACTAGCTCTTTTAATTATAACAAAATTCATTAACCTGAACTTGTGAGCACTATTTGGAGTTACAGATATGTTAAAATGAGCAAGGATTCTTCTTAATTAAAAGAAACAACACGCCCATTACTCACCAGATTGTTCTAGATTAAAAAATGTTCCTAGAAATGTCCCAGCGAGGCAGAAGATCCTTCACGTAGATACCTATTGCACAATCAGAAAAATGGGCAGATACTTAAAATATGAAAATAGATGGAGGAGTGAGTGAACAAATGCCTTTAGTAACAGAACTGCGCTGAGAAGTTTGTAGGACTGTTTGCCCTTTTTGACTGCTCCTGTGTCTAGGGTAGAGTTTTAATGATCCTGTGCAACTTCAGTGTGAACTCTGGATTGGCTAGTCTATAAGACTTGAAAAGACATTTCTAGGGTCAAGTGTATTTCTCTAATATTTTGGCATTCTTTTTAGGTAAAGGGGCTGATTTGAGTAAGCCTCCATGCCGAAAAGCAAAGGAAATGCGGAAAGAAAGGAAAAGGTTAAAACTCATGCAGCAAAACTCAGCTGGAGCCTTTGAGGGTTTCCAGGCTCAAGGTCAGCCAGCATCTTTGTTACCAAAGGCTAAATCCAATCAGCCCAAGTCACTTGAAGATTTAATTTTTGAATCTTTACCAGAGAATGCATCACACAAGTTAGAGGTACTTGGAGGGGTTTGTGGCTGTTGTGTTGTGTTGAGTATTTATTTTCTTTGTACTGATAGTTACCTGTTGAGATTTTATTATTTAGCATTTATGTTATAGTAAGTCAACTGGTATTTGAAAAAATTCTTTAAGACCTTTTGAAAATATTTTAGGCAACTATTATTAAAATTGTTTAAAAAATTTCAGTTGTAGCATGTTATTAAGCAGGGTACTCTCATCTTTTGTGTTACTTGGTTGCAGTTAAGTAGTTTACAAATACAAAAACATTTAAAGTCAATTTTATTTTAAAAATTAAAATGGTAAAAGTTTATATCATATAAGTAAATGAGTTTTATTATAATTTTCCAACCTAGGTCTTGATCAAGGTAGCGCCAGTGTCACCTCTGTAAACCTGAACTTACTTACACTACTGTCTTAGTCAGGGTTTCCATTGCTGCGGCAAAACACTGTGACCTCAGAGCAAGCTGGGGGTATAGGGTCTGTGTGGCTAACTCTGTTCATAATCAAAGAGAGTTAAGATAAGAACTGAAACAGGGCAGGAACCTGGAGGCAGGAGCTGATGCGGAGGTAATGGAGGGGTGCTGCTACTGGCTTGCTCCCCATGGCTTGCTCAGCCGCCTTTCTTATAGAACCCCAGGGAAGGCACCACCTGCAATGGACTGGATCCTCCCTCATCAGTCACTAGTTTAGAAAATGCCCGACAGCCAGATCTTTAGAAGCATTTTTCTCAATTCATGTTCCCTCCTCTCAGATCACTCGTGTCAAGTTGACATAAAACTAGCCAACACAATTACCAGAAAGTGAGTTCTAGGACAGCTAGATCTGTTACACAGAGAAACCCTGTCTCAAAAAACCAAACAAACCAACCAAACAAAAATCCTAGCGAATTTATCTAAAAATTTTTTATTCTACAGTCCCATTTTTCCCAAATTGTTTCATATTTCAACAACAAATTCGAACTTTTAATGTTAATTATATATAATGGAATTATTTTCTAAGGCATTAAACACGAGATTAAAATATTAACTTTAATATTTTAATTTAAAATATACTTATACTTGATTGAATTTTTAGCTTAATGTTATCTAAGGATATTAATGCTAATCTTGATGGGCTGGAGATGGCTCAGTGGGGAAGAGTGAAGACCTGAGTTCGAATGTCTTGCACCCATGTAAAAAGCATGGCTGTGTATGCCTGTAACCCTAGTTTTGCTCACCACCTAGCCAAAGTGGTGAGCTTCTGGTTTAGTGAGAGGCATTAAGATGTACAGCAATGGAGCTACATTTGGCCTGCCGAACATAGCATGTACTGCACACGCACAGACACACAGAAATTTTAAACGGTTCACTGTAGATATATTTCAGACAAATTTTAACAACTTTGATTATTATAACTCCTTGCTACGTTGATACAGGTATTGAATTTCCTCCTCCCAGAATTGTAGAGAGTTGACTGTACTACTTAAAATACTTTAAGAAGAGGTTTTAATCGTTTGATCATAAGAACTTTATTCAGGGAGCCAACCTCACCTTAGAAATAGTTCTGTAGGTATCAGTGTTTACATTTTAACATGGTGGTACCCAGGGTGGAGGGGTTTGTTAGCCGCCGGGTATCACTCTTTCCTTTGCCAACATGAAGTGCCCAGCTACGCCCTTATTGTAGTACATTTAATTTCCTTTTGTTACTGTTTATTAGTAACAAATTTTCCCAAATTTTGGTTAGTAATTAATAGGATAAATGTCAGCTAGTCCTGTGCACAGTTACCATTTTTAATTTATCCTCATTTAAGGCCCCGAAAGTTTTGTTTTTGACATCATCACAGTGTAAAGGAAACCTGAGAGTCTGCATTTTGCTGTGTAGTGAAGTACACACACTGTGTGAGAGCTGCTCTTATAGTTATAGGTTAGTTGTAGGTTTATAGTTAATGATGATGAATAAACCTGCCCAAAGGTCTAGCTACAGTTCTTAGTAATTCTGACCGATTGACTTTTATTAAGTTGTGGACAACTAAAATTAAAGAGTGTTTGTGTTATCAGTGCTAGAAGGACCTGTCAGTTCACAGAAGAAATAGATATATGTAATTAGTCAGAGATGAGACTTAAATATACAGGGCATCCTCTATTGCTTTTTTTAAGTAGACTGTATATTGTAGCAATAACTTTTTCTTCATTTACTAACAATTGATTTTTAATGTTAAAATGTATGTTTATGCTTTAATATTTGTTGAAACATAGTTTTCTTATTGGGAGTTTCTGTTACTGCATATTCTGCAGAAGTGAATCAATGAATGAATGAATAAACATTGTTTTTTAACCCCTTCTGAAGGTGAGGGTGGTGAGATCTTCTCCACCAAGTCCTCAGTTCAAAGCCACATTTCAGGAGTCTTACCAGGTCTATAAGCGTTACCAGATGGTTATTCACAAGGATCCACCTGATAAACCAACTGTGAGCCAGGTCAGCAGGCCAAGTATGAGATCTTGGTTTAATTATACTTTATTTTTGTTTATATCGAGTTTGTAGCTTATCTGCACAAAGATAAGAGTGAGTGAGTGGACATTCTGTAAATGTGAATTCACTGTTGTCATGTTAAGTGCCAGTTATACATAATTTCAAAGTGGAAAGTCACATGCGAAGTTGCTTTTATTCAAAGCTGCTGTGTATGAACACATTTATCTATAAATAGTGGTGGAGCTTCAAGTTCAAGACGCAGGAGAAGAAGGTGTACTTGGCCTGGTGTGTTACTATGCTTCATCCATGTTAGAAAGTTCTAGAAAGAGTTCATAGCAGCTCAATTCTTCTTTATTAATGGAATACCTTACATAAAAGATGTGTAGGAAAAGGAAGACTGTAGAGACCTTTAGTAGAATCCTTGTCCACTTTTAATTTTATATAGCAGATGATTAAAAAAAGTGTGGGGCATGAAAAAAGCCTAAAGCACTTCATTCAGTAGAGGTGGCAGAAGTTGGTAACAGTAGCGACTAGTGTATGCGACAGCACAGCTGGTTGGTAGAGGAAAACCAAAGCAGAAACAAATTGGCTCTTAGGAATTAAAGGTTTTCCATGAATGTTGGTAGAAAGTTGGCACTCAGGCCTAGTTCCACTTAGCTCCATTCCTGCAATTTCATGGCAAATCCTGGGCTGAACTTTGGAGGTGGTTTGTGGAGATCTTCCTCTAGCCTCATCTTCAGAAGCGTGTCGACAGGTAGTGTTGGTTCAATAGCATTGGCTTCTATTTCCCTTGCTCTGAAGGTGAGGCTAGTACCTGCCTCCTTTGAGGATCCAGAGTTCAAGTCATCCTTCAACCAGTCCCATTCTTTATATATCAAGTATCAAGTGGCCATTCACAAGGAGACACCTGTTGAATGTGGAAAGTCTGAGGTACTGTCTCTTAACCATTTTCCTTGTATTGACCTGATTCTAAAAAAAGACAATGTATTTTAGCTGCCAAGTAGAGCTGATAACTCTGAAGTGTCTGTTACTGAGCTTTTGTGGAAAGGATTCAGACCTTGCATTTTAAATCCTTTATAAAAAAATAATTGTAAATTCAAGAAGTTTTCTTACACAGTTCTCTCACTGGGAACCTGAAAGTGGCGTTATTAGGGGTTTGTTCTCCAGTCTAAGTCAGCAGACATTTACTGCTTATCCCTTCGAGATTATTGCAGATAGCATCATCTAACAAGCACTTGTTGAGAGAGGCTCCATATCTCAGGCTGTGGGCATTAAGTGAGAGAGAATCTACAGTTGTCACAGTGGGACAGTGATGTGTTGGAATAAAGGCACAAACAGGTGCAGAGGTGACATTGAACCAAGCGTCGGCAGATGAGTAGGAGTGTATCTGGACTGAGGGAGAGGACGGTGTTCCTGGCAACAGTTTGAGCATGGTCAGCGGTGTGCAGGCCGAACTACCAGTGTGCCTGAGGACCCACTCCTTAGCTTAGTATGGTCAGAGCATCGGCTGTGTGTCAGGTGACAGAGAACGAATGAGCTGTGTAGATTTAGTTAGGAGCCAGACTTCTTTTAAAAGTTGTTTTGGAAGCACTAGACACCCTAATGCCATTCTCCATTTCAGTGGTTCTCAGCATGCTGCCATCTTTATTTTTGTCTCCCTTTCATGCCTTTGCTGTTTGTTTTGTTTTGGATTATTTTGTTCCAGATCTCAGCCTTTGTGCCATTTCATCTGTCAGTGCTTTACTGTGTGTCTTGACTTACTAAAAAGTTTGATAATGAGCTAAGACAATCTAGGAAGAATTAAAAATATGTATAGAATAATTTAGTTACTTAGGAAAACCAACTTGGTAGGCAACAGAAAACAAAGCCCAGAAGGCTTGATAGAGTTGACCTGCATTTTCCATCTCTTTCCATCTCCGTCATTTTGTTCCTCTAATTCATTACTGTTTTCTTTTGTAATGCATGATTATTTTCTTGTATAACAGTTAATCCTTTTAAGATTTTCAACTTAAATTTCTGAGTTATAAAAATATCTTGAAAGTGCCCAATCTAGAACTTATTCTGTGAATTTTACTTTACAGGGTCTATTTCAGATTTATACTATCTTCGTTCCTTGTAGATGCAAAAAAGTATTACTTCTGTGTATCTCTAGTTTCTCTTGTCTGTTCCCTTTTTGTACTGTTACGTTACTGTTAAAACATGTTTTATGTATGTTATAAATCAGTCATAGTTTATATGCTCTTGTGTCTTGGGGCTGAAGGGATAACTCAGTGGTTAGGAGTAAGTGGTCTTCCAGAGGACCTGAGTTCAGTTCCTAGCACCCATATAAGGTAGTTCAGAAGGGACTGTAGCTTTAGCTACAGAAAATCCAATATTCTCTTCTGACCTCCTTAGACAAGCACACACAGCAAACTTTCATGCATATAATTAAAAATAAGAATAATAAACCTTTAAAAATGTTTGTTTTTTTATAAGCTGAGTAAAAGGATAAGAATAAGTAAATATTGGGGCTCGAGAAATGGCTCAGCAATTAAAATCCCTGACTTCTTTTCCATAGGACCTCGGTTTGAGTTCCAGCACCTGCATGGCTGCTCACAAACACCTTTACCTCTAGTAGGGGGATTTGATGCCCTCTTCTGGTCTCTGTAGGCTCTACATGCATCTGGTACACAGGCATGCATGCAAGCGAAACACCCGTAGACATAAAAACAAATGTTTAAAAAAATAGCTATTTATAATATGTCTTATTAAAGTTATTTGCTTCTTCTGGCTTTTGTTTGTTCCTGCTAATTTACGATCTCTTAGACTGGTGTCACCTCCTGACTCTAGTACAGTTTTCCCTGTCCACTTGATTACAGCCTTACTGTCACTGCATTCATTTTCTATGTGTTTCCGCCCTGGCAAAACAACTAAACACTCGCTATTTTTACAGTTGCTTTGAGAATTTGAACTCTGGTCTTCTTCAAGTGCAGTACATGCTCTTAAGCTATGAGCTCTTTCTCTAGCACCCAGGCACTTTCTGTTTCTCATGTTAACCATCATTTGATTGAGATCCTGAAGTTCTGGAATAGCTTTGTGCCTGAGCTCTGTGTAGTCGGGTATAACTTACCTAAGGACAGTAACTTGCCAGTAGTTGTGCCGCTTCTGTTGTTTTCTGAAAGCTGAGGAAGGAAATGAAATGAAAGATGTGAAATAGCTTGTTTGGTGTGAAATGGAGGATAATTCTGTTTTTTAGATTTATTACATTTATTTGTTTATTAGAGGCAGGTGGGAGAGAGGAGAGGGTAGATTGTAGTGCATGAACTGTGATGTTTAAGTGGAGTTCAGAGGACAACTTGTGGGAGCCAGTTCTGCTTTCTTTTAGATTTGTTCATTTTATCTGTGTGAGTGTTTTGCAGGCCTGCATGTATGTATGTGCGCCATTGGTGCTCATGGAGGTCAGAAGAGGGTATCAGATCCTCTGTGCATGGTTGTGAACCACCATGTGAGTACTGGGAATTGAACCTGGGTTCTCTTCAAGAACCTTCCCAGCCCCGATAGTAATTCTTGATGAACCACGTTGTCTGAGAGTAAATGTGTTCAGTGAAAACTTGTTTGGGTTGGTGGTATGAGGTGGTAACAGTTATAATTCCATGTGTTTGGGTTTGCATGTTGATGAGCTGAGGAACACCAAGGGTAAGGTGTAAACTGCTCAGTTGTCTGACAACACTGACTAAACCATAGCCTCCACTCATTTCCCATGAGGCTCTAAGAGAGTTCCCAGTCCTTCAGCTGTTTTTACTTTTAAGTTCCCTCCTTAGCAGTGTGGAGGAGGGAGTTCTGCAACAGTGTTTATTGTGGGGGGTAAAATAAGATCGTCCCTGTAGAGCTGTGGATGGATGATGGCGTACATCTGTACGAGGGGTCATCAGGCTGTCACAGATATCTAGACCACCGTTTTCTTCCTGAGTGCTTTACAGCTTGGCAACCACTGGTTTTTCCTCTCTCCAGTTGTTTCTTAAAAACAGTCTGCTTTGCTGCTTACTCATTTGACAGGAGATCCCCGGCCTGCTCAGTAAGGTCAGGAGCAAATAAATGAGACTTCTGGTCAGTTCAGTCAGCATTGGCAAGTAGAATTAATTTCTTGTTGTTTTGTTTTTCCGTTTACATTAATGTATTCATTTGAATTGAAAGGTCACATGTTTTATTTTATTTGATTACTTATTTTCTTGTAGTGTTGAGAATTGAACCCAGGACCTCATGGATTTTAGCTAAACCCTCAGCCCTAGTTTTGAGTTTTAGTATTAATTTATTTATTCTGGGGGGGAATATGATTCATCACAGGTAATTTTGGTCTCTAATTTTTATGCTATTTTGACTCATCCTGTTATAGCACATGAAACATGTAAAGAGCACCATTTGTGAGCTTTATATGTGTATTTTTTTTCTTTCCTTGGTCTGGAGAAGGAGGAAGAAAAGGCATCTCTGGGTGTCTACTAGTGGCCGAACTTGCTTAGACTTGGACTTGTTCTTTCCTTTTGATAAATTAGCTCTATTAGGTTACTAAAGTCAGTCACATACTTTGTGTTTGTTATTCCAGTTTAGAAAAATGTTTTGCCAGAGTTTGAAGAAAGGCACAGTACTGAAGGCCAGGGAGCTTTGGCCAGTGAATGAGCCTCAGAGTTGACAGTTTTTAAGAAACACTGGAGAGAGAATTTAATTGTCAAATTGTAAGCTGCTCAGGAAGAAAAAGGAAAATTTGAATGATGTCAAAAGCTTTTGACAGTTGTCTTCCTATAATAAATAAACTCTGCTTTTAATTTTCTGAGCCAGCATTAAGATATTTACCTATAATGAGTTAAGCACGTTTTAGCGAGTGCAAAGCTCATGCGATAGGAATACTCACTCTTGTTGCGAGTGCCATTTGTCTTCAGGCTTTCTGTTTAGATCGCTTTTCTTATCAAATCTGAGGAACTTACCGAGTGAACATCACTACCCACTGATTCCTAGTCTAAACAGGGAATGTTTGTATTTTTGCTGTTCATTGTGTATGCCAAATAATTTTAGGCAAGTGCTTGCATGATTTAAAAGTAGTCAATTTTTTTTGTAATTTTTAATTAAAAAAGTAAAGAAATATTCAGAGAATAATTTTGCCATAAACATGTCCAAATACAGAATATTTGCATTGGTTTATAAATTTTGGTGCATATATTTCTGTACTCTTACATGGCAGTTGTTCTAGAAACAGCTCAAAAATTTACATTTAGAATAACTTCCATATTTCTTTTCCTGGCTTGTGGAAGAACATGATTCCTTTATTCACCAAATCATAGGAACGTTTTAATTTCCTGTGTGTTTCTGTCCTTATGGTATAAGATGCCTCAGTGAGTAAGGCAGAATCTTGCACATTCTAGTTAGGAAATAAGAAAAATGAACTTTAAAATAGTATTGCAATAAATGCTGATGCATAAGTGTCTTTGCAATATGTTTCTTTGGAGTCATGTGATAGATGTATTTCTTTTTTTAACATTTATTTATTTATTATGTATACAATATTCTGTCTGTGTGTATGCCTGCAGGCCAGAAGAGGGCACCAGACCCCATTACAGATGGTTGTGAGCCACCATGTGGTTGCTGGGAATTGAACTCAGGACCTTTGGAAGAGCAGGCAATGCTCTTAACCACTGAGCCATCTCTCCAGCCCTAGATGTATTTCTTGTGGGTTTGTTCTTGTTGTTTTTCTTTTAGGCAGGGTTTCTCTGTGTAGCCCTGACTGTCCTGAAACAGTCAGGCTACCCATGAACCCAGAGATCTGCCAGTCCCTGCCTCCCAAGTGCTAGGATTAAAGGCATGTGCCACCATGTGTGACTCTTTATTTCTAGTTTTTTGAGAAATGTCCATACTAATTTCCACAGAAACTGGACTAGTTTTCATTCCTACCAGCATAGAAAGACCACTGCAGCTTTAAAATGCTGGTGAAAGAAACTGAAGAAGGTACTATGAACCAGAAAGGCCTCCTGTTCATTGGTTGGAAGAATTAAAATAGTGAAAGTAGCTGTATTAACCGAAAGCAGTCTACAGATTCAGTGCAATCCCCATCAAAATTCCAGTGCCATTGTTCACAGAAATAGGAAAATAAATCTTCAAATTCATTTGGAAACATAAAGATAGCCAAAGCAGTCCTGAGGAAAGAGAATACTGATGATTTCAGATTCCATTACAGAGGCATAGTAAGTAAACAGCATGATGCTGGCACAGAAACAGGCCAAGCTGATCTATGGACCAGAACAAAAGGTCCACACACATCAGCACAAGCTCAAATTGTCTGATTTTTGACAAAGATCCAAAAATGCACATTGGAGAAATGACAACTTTGTTAACAGTGTTGTTGGCAATTGGATATCTCTAATAGAAGAAAAATTAATGTGTTACCTCTCACCCTTCACAACAGTAACTTCAAATGTCAGAGACTTCAATGTAAGACTTGGGACTCCAAAAGTGTTAGAAGAAAATATAGAGAAAACCAGATAGAGGCATAGGTAAGGACTTTCTGAACAGGATCCTAGTTGCCTTGGAAGTAAGACCATCAATTGACAAATGGGACCTCATGATAAAAAGCTTCTATACAGGAAAGGAAGTAGTTAATTGAGTGAAGAGGCAGCTCATAGAGTTGGAGGAAGTCTTTGTCAGATATCTGTCTGACAGAGAATTAATATCTAGAATATACAAAAAAAAAGACCTCTAAACAATATGGAAACAAACAACCTAATCAAAGCATGGACTGAGGAACTGACAATTTGTGAAAAAAGAAATACAAATGGCCAATAAACATGAAAGAATGTTCCAACCTCACTATCCATCAGAGAAATGCAAATCAAAACTATATTGAGATTTCTTACTCCAGTTAGACTGTCAGTCATTAAGAAAATAAATAATAACAAATGCTAATTTTGATTTGTAGGTTTTGTGATTTTTCTGTTTATCCTCAATTTATTTTATTCTGATTTTTGGAAGGTGTCTCATTTTTCAAGGTTAATTTGAATTTTGTGTGTGTAATTGTACATGTGTGTAGAGGAGCAGTTCTAAGGCATCCTTATTCACACTCCAGCAGGTGGTTTGAATTCTGTGTGTGGTTGTACATGTGTGTAGAGGAGCAGTTGATGTGTGATCCTAACTCAGACTCCAGCAGGTGGTTTGAATTCTGTGTGTGGTTGTACATGTGTGTAGAAGAGCAGTTGGTGTGTGATCCTAACTCAGACTCCAGTAGGTGGTTTGAATTCTGTGTGTGGTTCTACATGTGTGTAGAGGAGCAGTTGGTGTGTGACCCTAACTCAGACTCCAGCAGGTGGTTTGAATTCTGTGTGTGGTTGTACATGTGTGTAGAGGAGCAGTTGGTGTGTGGTCCTCACTTATACGCCAGCAGGTGGTTTGAATTCTGTGTGTGTGTGTGTGTGTGTGTGTGTGTGTGTGTGTGTGTGTGCGCATGTGTGTATAGTAGAAGTTGGTGTGTGGTCCTCACTCATACTCCAGCCCGTGGTTTGAATTCTGTATGTATGTTACATGTGTGTGGAGGAGCAGTTGGTGTGTGGTCCTTACACTCCAGCAAGTGGTTCTGAGATAGGATCTCTCATCTGTGGTTTTCATGATTTTTTTGGAGCCCTTGTAGGAGAAATTTAGAAGTAATTTTCCTTGTAAAAATTAACATAAATCTGACAGATGTGGTTGCACAGATCTTTAATCCCAGCAGAGGCAGGTGGATTTCTGTGAGTCTGAGGCCAGCCTGGTCTAAAGAGTGAGTTCCAGGACAGCTAGGGACAAAACAGGGACAAGAAACCCTGTCTTGAAAAACAAACAAAAGAAACAAAAAAAGAATGAAAACAAAACATAAATTTTAGCTGTATAACATGCTCTGTGCAGTGTCGATAGGGCTTACATGAAATTTAAGCAAGTACAAGTTCCTTATCATGGAACTTTGCAAACACTATCTTAAATGAAAGTCAAACTTTCTGTGAATGTGAGAGTTCGGAGAGTCCTTGGTCAGTATTCCTTGTAATTCTGGTAAGGCAAAGTGAGGTTAGGCAGCTGTAGCTTACAGCATTACTAAGCCTATTTGGACCTGAAATCACAGAAGTAAGTGTCTTTGGAACTTGGCATTCATGGGGCACAGCTTGGGAGTGGTGGGCTGAAGTTGGTTTACAGATTAAAAAGAAAAGAGGCACTATGATTTAAGTGACTCAGCTGAGTATGTAGAGCCAGTGAGATCCCAAACTACTGAACTCATAGCTGACTGAAGTGGAACAAAGCAACCAGCTTCACTGATGGAGAGGAAACATTTTTGAAATCTTTTTCATGTCCTAGGAATAGTATGTATGTGTCTTGTGATTTATTAATCTGTTTTTACTGCTTTAAGGTTGAAAACTTACACATTTCATATTTTGGCAGTCTAACCATGATGAGCATTTCAAATTTCTTATTTTGAAAACTTGTCATCACTAATGTTAACTGTGCTTGTTACAAATACACATGCTAGGGTGTGTGTGTAAGTTGTTGGGCCTCAAGAAGATATTAGCTTCCTTAGACAGCCTTTACATAGTTCTTGTTTGTTATTTAAACTGACTGCTATCTTGGTTGACGCATCAATTGCTACTACACTTGGGTGGGGTTGCTTACAAATTGCCAAAATATGCATATTGCATAGTTTATATGTACATATAGGAATAAAGAATAGAAACCTTATAATATCAAAGTTCTGTCCTAAAAATAAACATTTGCTGTTCCCTGTTGCTCTCCGTTATTAAATTGATCTAGTATCTCAACTGGGCACTTTCTGCTTTGGGGAAGAGGTGTATTTATTTTTTTAGTCTGAGCTATTGCAAAAGACATCAAGACCATGAAATCTGCATTACTATAAAAAAATTGTGCCATACTAGCATTATGAAAACAACATTTTGGTATGCCATGTACTTTCAGAAAAGTTCTAGCAATAGAATTATTTGTTATTAAAGAAATTCATAGTCTCTGTATTTTAATGAATCTTGCAATCAAGAGCCTAGATTATGCTGGTAGCTTTGACACGCCCAGTGCTATGTTAGGATTATATTTTATAGTTCGGGGAGGGTGTAGCTGATACTTTAAAAAAACTGTATCAAGGGAAGTTTCTTTTAGAAAACTAAACATTGAATGGTGCTAACCATATATGAAGGAGTCCTCTGTCTTTATCCCTTACACTCATTGGTTTAATATGAAGTTTGTTTTATTCAATTCTATTACTTACCCCTACAGCTTTTTCCAATGATGTAGAAGGAAATCTCAGATATATAATTTGACTGATATTTCAGTCCCTTTCTCTCTCAGTTTTGGGGCTCAAACCCAAGACCTCCTCCAGGATAACCTAGCATTCTTACTAAATCCCTAGCTCTTACAGAGAGAATAGAAATGATTTGTATTCCCTGTGATAATAGGGAGGTAGGAGAAAGAGAGATAGGACAAATTGAAAGAAGGAATATGGGATGAAGAGAGATGATAGAGTATGCAAGACAGCAGAAGTGCCAAAATGTGGGGATGCCACTCTCTCCGCTGGGTCGTGAATTGTGCATTTCCACCTTTTCTTGGCATTAACCAAACCTTGGTCTACATTTAGGATCAGAAAGATTGTTGATTCCTTTCTTAACGGTTGTTTTTGTTTGTTTGTTTTATGTTCGGAGGTTGTGAGATAAAACTTAAAAATGAAACCATTTTAGGACTAATTATCCTGTATTTGCTTTCACACAAATATTTAGGGTTGTTTATGGAAACTAATTCAAATAGTTGAGTACTTTCTATGGGCTGAGTTGAACTATCTGTGCTCTGGATGGGTTATAATATTATGGAAAATATTATCTTTGTACAGACTTTGGCTTCAAATGCTCTTGCTGGAAAAATGTATGATGTTTTTTCTTTGTGTGTTCTTTCTTATTGCCCCTTTCCTGGATGAAATTGATCCTGTTCAAACTGGACTCTGCAGTTCACGAGATTCCTTGTCGACTCACCATTGGAGGTAAGAGACTGCTCTCAGATCTTCACGTTAGCATCGTCAGTAGAGTAGCTCTGCTTGGTCTTCCATCAGGTATTTATTTGGTAATTTAGGAATGATAGTTCTAAAGCAATACATTTTTTCAGTAATAGTAATGGGATGAACATAGCCATTTTTTTGGTAAGCGCTATTCACCTTTGTAACTAGTCCCTTCAAGTACATTTTCTTTCTCAGTAAATAGAGAGGATTCAGCCCCTAGATTCTATTTCTATGATTCCTGTGTTGCTTCATCCCTGCTTAAATGACTATCATGCTTCAGCAGAGGTGGGTATGCAAAAGCTGTCATCAAGGAGGCTTCACCTGGATAAGAGACCAGAGGAGTAGAGGACCCTGCCTGGCACTGAGCACTCATTTTGATACTAGCATTGTTCTTAGTGCTTGCTTTCTTTCTCATTTAGTCTTCATCCTGGTTCTCATTTGGAACTCAGACAGGGATAAATTGTGAGATTCAAAAAAAAGTTACTAGATATTCAGAGAACCAGAATCATGTGAGCTGTGGTTGCAAAAAAGCTTGTAGATGAGTGTGGAGACTTAGAGAAGTCAGAACAGAAACAGCAGAGCACTGAGCTGAGGCTGGCCTTGAAGCCAAGCCAGTGTTTAATATGTATCTTTACTTACTTGCCACACTCTGATACTAACAATCAGCTTTCTCAAGCCATCCTTTCACATAAGGCAGCAGATTTCTGAAGAGAATTGTGCTGCTCAAATCCTATAATAATTTTTAATCTCCTTTTAAGCTAGACTTCCCTTTTTGCTCCAATCTTAGTATTTTTTTTTTTCATTTTGGTCTTACGCTTGTCTTTCTCTTTGCTTCTGTTGTTTGTTTCACTTTAAGGGCCCCCTTTCTCAGTTCTTAGTCTCAGATCATACTCTTTTTCAGAGTTGAACTACTGCCTTATTTATTTGTTTGTTTTTTGTTTTTCTAGACAGAGTTTCTCTGTGTAACAACTCTGGCTGTCATGGAACTCCCATTGTAGATTAGTCCAGGCTGGCCTCGAACTCACAGAGCTCCACCTGCCTCTGCCTCCTGAGTGCTGCTGGTATTAAAGGTGTGTGCCACCAGCCTGTCATAGCCTTATATTCTTTATGAGATCATCTCTGATCTCCTTATACACTGAGAGTTGTTCTTTTTTTAATGGTTTTATAATGATGATTTCATTTAATTATTGAAACCATTCTTCTTAATGATGAGTGATGGCCTATGACTAGTTTGAATCATCACTAGGAAAAATGAACCAGACCAGAGAAGCCTGTACTAACCTGGTTTGGCCACATTTTCTAAATGTTCAGTCTTAAAATCAAGACAAAATATGACAGTGGAAGGATGCTGTGCTGTGATTGAGAGGGACATGGGTGGCCCATGGGTAAGTCATTTAATTCTTCTGGGCTGCAACTGTCAAATCTGAAAATGGAGATTGCACTTACAAGGTTATTAAATGAAGTGATTTGTGGCCAACACTGAGCATAGTACAGGAAATTTTAAATAATAAAGTAGAAATCAAAAAACAATAAGAAACTTAGAGACTATTCATTTTTTTATCTGCTGAAGTTGAGGAAATACTTTTTGATCATAGAAATGAGAAGTATGAGCCAGAAAAGGCAAGAAAATTTTGTTAGGCTATGTAAAGAGGCATAGTTTTGTACATGAAAACAAACATAGTTAAAGGTAATTCAGGGCGTAGAGAGATGGCTCACTTGCTGCTCTTACAGAGAACCTGGGTTTGTTTCCTAGCATTTGCATGGTGCTCCCAAACCTGTAACTCCAGTTCCAGGGTATCAAATATCCTTTTCTGTCCTCTTTGGGCCACAGGCATGCATGAAGTACACAGACATACATGCACACAAAACATTTGTACACATAAAAATGAATAAATCTTTGAAAATTAAGGCAGTTTGGAGAAAGTAAAATATTTATTTAAGATTTTAAATATTTTTGAATAGATAAACTATCTTTTCTAATTGTTTTGCACATAATTGTGTTAAATGCTGTAAGTAGTTGATAAAATAAGTGATACATGGTAATATAATTAGTAATGTTAGAAATGCAGCTTAAAGCAGTAACGTTAGGTAGAGCTGCTTCCATGTAGAGGGTGTTAGTAAGGAGGATAGAGTTAGAGGTCCACATCACTAACCAAGTAGTATTTAGATCAGTGGTTCTCAACCTTCCTAATGCTGTGACCCTTTCATATAGTTCTTCACATTGTAGAGATCTCCAACCATAAAATTATTTCATTGATACTTTGTATTGGCTACTGTTATGAATTGTAAATATTTGATATATAGGATATCTGATATGCGACCCCTGTGAAAGGGACCATCAGCCCTCAAAGGGATCATGACCCATATGTTGAAAATCACTGATTTACGAGTAAGTTTCTATTAAATGTAAGTTCAGTGAGAAGAGTACCCATGTTCCTATTTTTAATGCAGTAAGTTGTACATACATAGTAGGCACAACTTTAATATTTTTGGGGTAGATGGGCTGGTGGGTGAATGGATGGAGAGATTACTGAATAAACTTGGTGGGGCTGAGGTTAGGTGTAGAGGTCTTTTATTCATAATTTGACAGGGCTCAAGTGACAGCAAACAAAGTTTTCTGTTTGTGTTTTAATGTGCTCAACAGTCTTCCTTGCTTGAATGAACCTACTTAAGATTGAAAGCTTTGTTTTTGCACCTTTGAAAGCTATCAGTTGTAGAAATGACTTAGAGTTTACTAAGTACTCTGGTTAAATATTGAGGCTGAGTGTATGGAATCTGTCATCTTTGGTGAAAAGTATAAAGGAAGAATATCATGATCAAAACTGAGTGATTGTCATTTTCTGTTAGTTTTTTTCACTTAGTGATTTGAAGTTGTGTTGCATCCTGGCCAACTTGATTTTTAAAGCATTTTTTTTTATTATTAAACTTATTGATATAAAAGGAGATAAAATAAAGATGGTCACCACCCCTTTTTCTGGTAGGAAATACCAGGAGGGTTTCTGTTGATTTTCCTTTAGCCTGGAACATCACAAGTGCTGCCTGATGGTTTGCTGAACAGTAGCCATCCCCAAATCCCCTTCTGTATCTCAGAGCTCAGTCAGTTCCATTTTACTACACACTGCCTGAAAGGAAAAGCAAAGCCAAGGCAGAAGGGTGCTGGAAGCATCTGTATGTTTAATTTTACTATGAAGCTTATGTTTTAGCCAGAGATAGGTATGTCCCATTCCAAATTTTAGGAACAGAAAAATAATTTTAGTAGAGACAGTAAGATGTGGGAGACTTGCAGTTGACAAAGCTGAGTTTAAACTTCACTTTTCCCATAATAAGTGCCATGAATGAGCCAGGTCCCTTTGTTGTAAGTTTTAGCCATTTAACTGCCACATGAATCTAATGAAATTGTCAGGTTATAGTAATTACGTCAGTAATCTGATACGTTGTCACTTGAGTGGACCATGTGTGCAGAGTCGGTTACTTCTCTCTGTGGGGCTGACCCTTTTTCATTCCTGAAGACTAATAGCACTCATTAAGCTTTATGGGAAAGAACTTTTATCACTTGTCAAGCCAGGCAGCGTATTTCTATTATATTTCTAATTTTGTGTGGTTCTGTGTAGCTGCTGATGTATACTTCCCTGCTAGGTTTAGTGGTACTTCTGCCTAAGAGACATTTTTATTGACATTTCTAAGTCTGAGTTACATTTTGTGTGGCACCACTTACAGATGTCTTCAATTAAATGCAGGTAAATAAACGGGATTATGTATCAGAGGTCAAAAGATTCCTGACATTCTCTTTAGAGTCAGACTTTGCCAGCCAGTCCAGTAGGCTGTGAGAACAGAAGCATGGAGAACATGTTTGGAGAACAGAGGCAGCTGCAGCACAAATTAATAGATATCAGATTATGTGTCAGTGTGGGGACTTGGGCTTCTCTTTAGTTGTGTCCTTCATTTTAGATTAAGTCCTCTGTCTTAGGGGTTATAATAATTATCTACTGAGAAGCTAGCATCTCTAATATCCAGGGTTGTGCTTATCCTACTTCCTGTATTAATTGTCACAGAATATCTACCTCTTACAATGAAAACTGAGCCCAGAGAGATAGATCCGACTAGTTAGGTGCTGAGAACCACAGCCAACAGTATGGGACAAGAAAAGTAAGGTAGGAAGGATGGGATAGAATGGCACTGCTGTGAGATGCTCACATTTAAGAATCTTACTTGAAGGAAGCTGGCAATCAGAGGTGGATTTAGTGAAGTTCAGAACAGGATTTATGAACCTTTGCATTGTGGGCATTTTATGAGGATTGGTGCTAACCTTGTTTGGAAGCTCAGCTGCATCTCTAGCCTCTGCCCACTAGATGCCAGTAGCACCCTCTTCACCACCATGGAAAAACAGAGCCATGGATGAGACTTTGCCAAATGTCCCTAAGACATTTGTTTGCTCTTGAAAACCATTATGGGATGTGTATAGGGAGAGAGAGAGTTAATGAGCCAGTGGTGGAGATAAGATATAGTGGTAAAATGTTTTTAATTCAGTAAAAGATAAGAAAAGGTAAGAAAAGTGAAACAAAAAGGTAAACAGGACAAATACAAAATACTATAAGACCAATGGCAAGATGGGTTTCTTAAATCTTATTAATTATTGCATTAAATATAAAAGTCTAAATCAAACTTGCCTGCATGGGAATTTTTATCTTTGTATTGTTCCAAACTATCCAGTGACTATACCTGGCTATGGTATTACATTTGAATTGTTCAGATTTTTGTTTTTGTTAAATACCAATAGCCACCCTTGGCCAGTGGTTATACTGTTGTATACTGTAAGGCCACATATTTCTGTTAAAAGTTAGAAATTGTCAGACTAGGTAAAAGAATACAAGCAAATTTTACCCTTTATACAAAAATGTGGTTGACTTAGAGGTAAAAGACTGCAGTAAGATGTTCCCATGAATATTTACTGTAAACACATTTGATAGACTGTCTTTAAATCAGACAAAATAGTCTTCAGGATGGAAACTGAGCACAGAGGGATGCTTCATAATGAGAAAAAACATCAAATATATTGTAAAATGTGATCCATTAACAAATAAAAGCCTCAAAATAAAAATAAAAACTAATAGAGGTGACGGAAAAAATAGTCAAATTCAGTAGCAGTTGAAGATTCTAGGATAATTTCTTGATACTTTGAGAAAACATTTAGACAAAATTAGAAGTAGTCTGGAAGACTTATACATTGTGGTCACAGTTTTATTTAATGGATATCTGTTGGTATTATATCCTTCAGTGACAAAAAGCCATGTTTTGAAGTCAACCAAGACATAAACTAGATATCATGGTTCATTTGTAAAGCCTTCCCTGCTTTAACTGGCTTCCCAGCTGCTCCTATTGTTTTTGCTTTGCCCAGTACTGAGATTGGACCCAGGGCATGGAGTAGCTTAGGCCAGTAGTCCATTACAGAGCTATAGCCCCCTTGTCGCTCAGATTTAAAGTTTTAAGATAGCATACAAAGTGATGGGTTTCATTGCAACATTTTAAAATGGTTGTATTTTTCAAGTCCATAAGGTTATTCACCAAGCCAGAGCATATTTAGACTGTTTTACAAAGTTCACTAAATTGAAAAAGAGTTGAAACTATACTTAGATTGGTATTAAGAACCAGCAGCATGCTTATAGCACTTTAATAATAACAGGAGAGCTGAGTTAAAAGTGGGTAAGTGGTGCTTCTCCAAAGGAAATCTGTCTAGAAAACATAAGGGAAAATGGCCATTGATACTCACTGAAATGGAAGTTAAAACCACAGTGAGAAATCACCATGAACTTACTTAGTGGCTGCAATGAAAAGATCGCTGGAGATCGGCATGATGTGGAGAAATTAGAACTCTCTTACTTTGCTGGAGGGAAGGGGAAATGTAGAACCATGGTTTGGCCGTTTTTTCAAAACAAAATAGTTACTATATGGACCAGAATCTCATTCCTTATGATTATGCCCAAGTGAAATGAAACTATTTATCCTCATAAAGAATCATGCATGAATTAACACACCAGCATTATTCATCATAGCCAGAAACTAGAAAAATTCACTTTGTCAGCTGCTGAATAAATACATGGAATAGTAGTCAGCAATAAAAAGAAATATGGATGAATCTTAAGGAGATTTTAAAGGGCTACATAAGTCAGACACAGACTATATTGTGTTCCCTTTATGTGACTTAGACAAGGGAAATTATAGTCAGAAAGCAGGTTGGTGATTGTCTGATACTGGTAACAAGTATGGAAGACTGATTGCAGCTAGGCTTGGGAATTTTGCAGGTTATAAGAAAGTACTAGGATGCGGGAGAGAAGGCCCAATGAGAAAGCACTAGCTTTAGTTCACAGTACTCAGACCATTGTTGTTCCAGCTTCAAGGGATACGTGCACAACTGCCTTTATGTTCACATGTCCACGCAGACAGACAGACAGACAGACAGACACACACACAATTTAAAAAATAAGTCTTAAAAAGTTCTAAAGTCAGATTATGGTTATCATTTCAGTTTCATAAATTTGCTGCAAGTTCATAGAATTTTGTGCTTAAAGTGGCTAGTATTATGATATACAAAGGTATCTCAGTAGAAGGAGATGTATCATTTTTGAATTCTCAAAGTATTAGAGAAAGATCCTTTCACATGACTGGGCATGGTGGCACACACCTGTAATCCTAGCAAATTGCAAGCAGAGTTAAGAGGATCAGAAGTTCAAAGGTATCCCCAGATAAGTAGTGAGTTCAGGGTCAGCCTGGCCTCCATGAAAACAGAGAAGAAGGGAAGAGTAGATTTAACTCAGTTTGGTATCCTCCCTACTGCATCCTTCAATGTGGAATGTTAATTACAGTTTTAGTGTTTTTAAATATAGTAGTATTGGCATCAAAATCAGGAACTAAGATAGTGTTTTCTGGCTCTACTATCAGCAGAGGCCTTCCCTGATAAAATAATTGCATCATAGATATTAACTAAATAAAAAATTAAAATATAAAATAATAAATACAGTTTTAATTTTTAAAGAAAACAAATCTGTTTTGGAGAATGGTTAGTAGATAATGTCATGAGGTGGAATCTACACAGTGAGATTCAGGGCCTTTAGACAAGTATACTTCTTGTGAGGCATTGTACCACTTTTGGATGCACTTCCATAGCTGTGAGCCACAGTAAGTCTTCTTAGAAAATACCCTGTCTACTGAGCCAGCGACCTCTGCAGGAGCAGGTATGAGGGAGCGACCTCTGAGGGAACAGGCCCGAGCCAGCAACTTCCACTGCCTCAGACCCAAGCCAGTGACCTCTGCAGAAGCAGGCCCAAGCGAGCAAACTCTGTGGGAGCAGGCCTGACTGGCCTCCAGGATTGCAGAGCCACCTTTGGGAGCACCTAACAACCTCCAGAAACACCGAGTGACCTTCGGCTTGACTGGAACCATGGTCCCGACTGCATCACAAGGAACAACCATCTGAGCTTTGGATCCACTGGCACCTGGAAGAGTTATCACCAGAGACATAACCCCAACTATGCCAATCAGAGGAAAAGATGAGTAGACAAGTAAAGAACACACCCAACATCACAAAGAACAGCACGATACCAACAAAGACTAGTGACTCTTAAAACAGCAAGACTTGAACACCTCAATACACATGACACAGAAGAAAATAACCTAAAAAATAACTTTAGGAGAATGTTTTAGGTCCTTAAAGAGGAAATGAAAACTTCTCTCAAAGAAATGGAGGAAAAGACAAACAAAAAATTGGAAGATACCAACAAACCCCTTAAAGAAAACCAAGAAAAAGCAAACAGGTGAAGAATATGATTCAAGACTTGAAAACCAAAATAGAGACAATAAAGAAAACACAAACTGAGGGAATTCTGGAAACAGAAAATATGGAAAAACAGGAACCACAAGTACAAGCATAAATAGTAAAATACAAGAGATTGAAGAGAGAATCTCAAGTGTTGAAGACACGATAGAGGAATTAGACTCATTGGTCAGAGGAAACATTAAATCTAACAAGTTTAATACAAAATGTCCAGGAAATACGGGACACCATGAAAAGAATAATAGAGATAGAAGGAGAAGAAGTCTAACTCAGAAGCACAGAAAATATATTCAATAAAATCATAGATAAAAACTTTCCCAACCTAAAGAAAGATACGAATATGAAGATACAAGAAGCTTACAGAACACCAAATAAATTAGACCAAAAACAAGTCCCCCTGCTCCATAATCAAATACTAAAAATACAGAATAAAGAAAAAATATTAACAGCTACAAAGGAAAAAGTTCAAGTAACATATAAAGGCAGACCTATCAGACACCTGACTTCTCAATGGAGACAATAAAAGCCAGAAGGTCAATCAAATGAACCTAAGAAACAAGTTGGTGTAGGTATCCTAATATCTCATAAAATAGACTTCAAACTAAATCAAAAGAGACAAAGAAGACTAAGACAAAGGTCTTAGTCAGTGGAAAAAAAATCCATGAAGAGGAAATCTATACCCCAAATACAAGGGCATCCTCATTTGTGAAATAAACAGTATTAAAGCTTAAATCACACATTAAATCCCACACACTAATAGTGGGGGACTTCAAAGCCCCATTCTCACCACTGGACAGGTCTGCCAGACAGAAACTTAACAGAGAAATAAGGGACCTAACAGATGTATGGCTCAAATGGTCGTAACAGACATCTATAGAACATTCCATCCAAACATAAAAGAATTTCCCTCCTCAGGACCTCATGGAACCTTCTCAACAATTGACCACATACTAGGTAACAAAGTAAACCTCAATAGATAACAAGAAATTGGAATAACCCCATGTATCTTATCAGATCACCATGGCTTACAATTGGAATTCAACAACAATATTAATTTAAGAAAGCCCACAAACACATGGAAATTAAACAATGCTCCCCTGAATCATCAATGAGTCAAGGATGAAATAAAGGAAAAAGTTAAAGACTTCCTAAAATTCAATGAAAGTTATCACACAACATGCCCAAATTTATGGGAAACAATGAAAGCAGTGTTAAGCAGAAAGTTCATAGCACTAAATGCCTACATAAAAAAGCTGGAAAAATCCCACACTAATGAGTTAACAGAACATCTGAAAACTCTAGAACAAAAAGAAGCAAACTCACCCAGGAGGACTAGAAGACAGGAAATAATCAAATTGAGAGCTGATAGCAACAAAAATAGAAACAAATAAAACAATACAAAGAATCAACCAGACAGAGAGTTGGTTCTTCGAGACAATCAACAAAGTAGACAAACCCTTATCCATACTAATCAAAAGGCAGAGAGAGAACATTCAAATTAACAAAATCAGAAATGAAAAGGGTGACATCACAACAGACATGGAGGAAATCCAGAGAATCATGAAGTCATACTTCGAAAACCTGTACTCCACAAAATTGGAAAACTTAAAGGAAATGAACAATTTTTTGGAAAATACCATTTGTCAAAATTAAATCAAGACCAGATAAGCAAATTAAATAGACCTAAACTGAATAGAAACTGTTCTCAAAAGTCTCCCAACCCAAAAAAAAAAAAAAAAAAACCCAGGACCAGATTGTTTTAGCAGAGTTCTACAAGATTTTCAACAAAGAACTAATACCAATACTTCTCAAATTGTTCCACACAATAGAAACAGAAGGACCATTGCCAAACTCTTTTTATGAGGCTACAATTACCCTGATATCTAAACCACAGAATGATATTACTAAGAAAGAGAATTAGAGACCAATCACACTCATGAACATTGATGCAAAAGTACTCTATAAAATACTGGCAAACTGAATCCAAGAATACATCAGAAAAATCATCCACTATGACCAAGTAGGTAGGCTTCATCCCAGAGATGCAGGAATGGTTCAACATACGAACATCTGTCAATGTAATTCACTAAATAAACAAACTGAAAAGAAAAAAATACGTGATCATCTCATTAGATGCTGAAAAAGCCTTCAACAAAATGCAGCATCCATTCATGATAAAGGTCTCAGGGAGAGTAGGGATACAGGGAACATACCTAAACATAATAAAGGTAATATGCAACAAGCCAACAACCAACATCAAACTAAATGGAGAGAAACTCAAAGTGATCCCACTTAAATCAGGAACAAGACAAGGTTGTCCACTCTCTCCATATCTATTCAATATAGTACTTGAAGTTCTAGCTAGAGCAATAAAACAACAAAAGGAGATCAAGGGGATACAAATTGGAAAAGAAGTCAAAGCTCTCACTGTTTGCTGATGATATGATAGTTTACATAAGTGACCCCAAAAATTTTACTAAGGAACTCTTACAACTCATAAAACACCTTCACTAATGTAGCAGGATACAAGATTAGCTAAAAAAAAATCAGTAATCCTCCTTTATACAGATGATAAATGGGCTGAAAAAGAAAGAAATCAGAGAAACATCAACTTTCACAATAGCCACAAATAACATAGAATACCTTGGGGTAATGCTAACCCAACAAGTGAAAGACCTGTATGACAAGAGCATTAAGTCTCTGAAGAAAGAAATAGAAGACAACACCAGAAAATAGAAAGATCTCCCATGCTCTTGGGTAGGTAGAATTAACATAGTAAAAATGGCAATCCTATCATAAACAATCTACCGATTCAATGCAATGCCCATCAAAATCCCAGCAAAAATTTTCATAAATCTCAAAAGAACAATACTCAACTTCATATGGCAAAGGAAAATACCCAGTATAGCCAAAACAATCCTGTACTACAATAAAGTAACTTCTAGAGGCTTCACAGTCCCTGACTTTAAACTCTTATTACAGAGCTAACAGTACTGAAAACAGTTTGGTTCCATAGGAGGACCAATGGAACCAAATCAAAGACCCACATATCCATACACTTAATTTTTGACAATGGAACAAAAATAAAATGGAAAAAAACATATTCAATAAATGATGCTGGCATAACTAGATATCAACATGTAGAAGAATGAAAATAGATCCATATCTATCATCATTCACAAAAGTCCAGATGGATCAAAAATGTCAACATAAAACGAACCACACTGAACCTCATACAAGAGGAAGTGGAAAGTACACCTGAATGCATTGGTATGGGAGACCACTTCCTAAATATAATCACTAAGTAGCACAGATACTGAGAGAAACAATTAATAAATGGAACCTCCTGAAACTGAGAAGCTTCTGTAAAGTAAAGGACACATTCAACAAGATAAAAATGGCAGCCTACAGGATGGGAAAAGATCTTCACCAACCCCACATCAGACAGAGGTATGATCTCCAAAATATACAAAGAACTCAAGAAATTGATCATCAAAAGAACAAATAATCTGATTTAAAAAAAAACTGGATACAGATCTAAACAGAGAACTCTCAACAGAGGAATCTAAAATGGCTGAAAGACTCTTAAGGACATGTTCAACATCCCTAAGCCATCAGAGAAATGCAAATCAAAACAACTCTGAGATTCCATCTTACACCTGTAAGAATGACCAAGATCAAAAACATTGATGACAACTTAAGCTGGAGAGGTTGTGGGGAAAAGGGAACACTTCTGCATTACTGGTGGGAGTGAAAACTTGTGCAGCCCCTTAGGATGTCAGTATGGCAATTTCTCAGAAAATTTGGAAACAACCTATCTCAAGATCTAGCAATACCTCTTTTGGGTATATACTCAAAGGATGTTCTATTGTACCACAAGGACATGTGCTCAGCTGTGTTTATAACAGCATTTGTCATAGCCAAAACCTGGGAACAACTTAAATGCCCCTCAGCATGGATAAAAACGATGTGATACATTTATACAATGGAGCACTACACAGCAGAAAAAAATGACATCTTGAAATTTGCGGGCAAATCGATGGATCTAAAAAAACATATTGAGTGAGGTAACCCAGACCCAGAAAGAAAAATATATGCATTCATTCGTAAGTGGCTTTTAGACATAAAGCAAAGAAAAACCAGCCTGCAGTTCACAATCCCGTAGAACCCAGGCAACAATGAGGACCCTAAGAGGGACATACATGGATCTAGTCTACATGGGAAGTAGAAAAAGATAAGATCTCCTGAGTAAATTGGGAGCGTGAAGATCATGGGTGTTGACAGAAAGGGAGGGTGAAGGTAGGAAGGGAGGTGGAGAAAAATGTGTAGCTCAAGAAAAACAATAATTAAAAAAGCATCCCCCCCCCAAAAAAAGTAGTATTGCCAGGTGGTGGTGGTACTGGCCTTTAATCCCAGCACTTGGGAGGCAGAGGCATGTGGATTTCTGTGAGTTGGAGGCCAGCCTGGTCTACAAAAATTAATTCCAGAATAGCTACAACTGTTAAACAGAGAAACCCTTGTCAATCCATTGAAATTGGTAGGCTTTATTTAGTATTTAAACACTATTTTATTAATGTTCATAATATTAGATCACAAGCCATGAATATTCTCAAAAGCTTTTAAACAACTTTTTTAAGATTTTGTTTTTGAATGGGAAACTGCTACAAAAGACCTAAGAAAGCATTCTGAGGAGACATAAGAACCTCACTCACTGTCTCTTCAGTCAGCATAGTATAGTGAAGTGACTTCCTGTATTAGGATATTACCAATGGTCGGAATTTGGAAAAAAGAATAGTGGTTACAGAGACCTGGCTCCTGTAGAGAGGGAGAGAACTCAAAGAGGTTCTGGAGAGATGAGTGTGGTAGAGTCCGAGTTGTTCAGCTGGAGGGGTTCAGAGAGTTTTCAGTGGAGCACATAAAGTCAGGTATGTTGAGAGCTGGTATGTGCTGCAATGCTATGGGATGAGGCTAGGAAGAGGGCTGAGCCCATGAGTTGGTGGGAGCATTTGCCTGCTTTATTAAGTGCTTAGGCCCAGGTTCATTTTAAGTGAAGCCAGGTAGAAGAAGGTACGTCACGAAAGCATAGTCATTTGTAGGTGATGGTAAGCAGTCTGCTGGTGGTACTGAAAAATCAGAAGAGGACGACTAGGCTGTGGTGGCCTGAACTATTGGGCGAAAGCAGAGAGGATCAGGGTTTTGTTTGTAGCTGTATACATTAGGAAAGAGTCTGGTTTTCAGACTGTATCCTGTAACTTGTAATGGAAGTTGAATGTTATTGCTCAAAGGCACCAACTAGAAACCTGGAACAGAATCATCAGGATTGTCATTTATCTACTCTCCCTTTCCTGTGGATCTAAGGGCTGTTGGACAATTGTAGCTCCGTCAGAGCTTCTAGTAAGGCCAAACAGTTGAACTGAAGAAATCGTTTCTTTTCTTGAGTTTACTCTGCTGAGTACAATGTAAGCAAGTTGCATGTGTGGCTAGACAGTACTCCCAAAACTCATTAGTTAGGACGGGAGTATACTTCAGTTAGGTTTCGAACATCACATGATTATTGAGACAGTGTAAATTGAAAATGCGTATTTATAAATATAAGGACAACTACTGAAGTCTTAGTCTGGAAAGAACCTCAGGAGACTAAAATGTAAAGGTTGATTGTGAGATTAAAGGAAGCATGCTTAATGTAGAAATTTAAACACTAAGAAAAATGCCACAAATTTGTCTTGTTCAAGTTTTTTTTTCTGCACAAACTTGAGTTAGTTTAAGGATATTAAACATTCAAGATATTCTCTTGCTGGGCTAGCTAGCTTCCCTTCAGAAGTAAAGTATTCATCATTACTCCCAAGACCTTTTTAAACTGTGTTCAAAATCAGGGTCATCTTCCCTGACAGTTTTCATTGCCCATTAGTTGTGCATGAATGCTTCAGAAAAGCCTTGAATAGTAAATCCTAGGGTGGATTAGTTTCCATGGGGACATCAGTCTTGTTTGATCTTGGCATTCATTGAGTTCTCAGTCTGGGATGTCAGCATGGAATATATTTTCCTGTAAGGACCGGGGAAGCAGGAGTTACCAATTGTACAGCATTAACCAAAGTTTACTGTGCAGTCCCAGGTGTGTGTTGTAGTGCTCAGTAAATGCTGTCGAGGTAGTCGGGGTTCAGGGTTCTGTTACTTTTTGTAAGCCGTTTGGAAGGTGTCTTATTTTGTAAAATCTTTTTATTGGGAAAGTTAGGATTTAATACACAAGAATCAGATTAAGGCAAAGCATTTAGTATTAACAATTTAATTTTTAAAACCTATAAATTCTTGGTAAAAATGCTTAACTTTTTTCTTTCTCATTTCTGTACACTTATTAAAACCACTTATGGTAAGTCCTTTATCATTTTCCTAAGCTTTGTAAAGTTCAGTTAATTTATGTCTTTTGATGTGTTTGGTTTTAAGTTGTGGATGAGTAAACTTTTTTTGTTTTTTTTTTTTGGAGCATTTAAATACCTAAGAAATATATTTGTTTGCTCATCCATTGGTTTTGCAAATTGCTAAGGTGTCTTAGCTCTTTGTAGTACACAGCACTTGTGAGTCTGCTGTGGCTGTAGCATGGTGGACCGCAGGAACTGTGTCCACTCAGAAATACTGACCTGATACGCAAGTCCAGGCTTTTGTTCCTTCCCAACTCGTCCCTAAATTGGCTTAGTGAGCTTGGGCAGATCTCTCTCAGCACCTTGTTTCCTTAGCCTCGTACGAGTGTCCAGAGGAGCATCTCTCAAGACTGAGCAGGTTAAGGGGTGTTTTAGCAGACCTTATTGCTTCTTCTCAGGCTTGGGCATTATAAATGTACATGTAAAGTCCACTCCCTTCTACAGCTTGCTGTTCTCCATGCTCAGCTCTGTGCTCTGTCTTCTTCACTGTTCTTTTATGATCTGGCACAAGTTGCTGCTTTACTTTAGAATAAACCTACTCAGTTTTTTTCTACAAAATAAATGTTATCCCATCTTGCATATTCAGATGTACATATCTTATTTTTAAATATGGCTTCTTTTATCTTTATTAATAAAATAGTAACCTTTTTGGGTAAAGTAATTTCTCTTTCATAAAGAGAAGTGGGCAGTCAGAAAGCTTGAGAACTATTTGTTACATACAGGCAATGTGGCCAGTGGGAGGGTACATAAATACAAATGCCATCACTTCCTTGGACATCTCTTTACATTTGTTGAAGTGGCAATGATGAGCATGCTGGTGTGACTCAATGATGCAAGAGTTTTGTAGAGAGTATCAGTAAAAAGGAAGGGAATGTTACATACTTGCTTGCTTACTTATTTATTTATTTCTATTACTTGGAGACTGGGTATCTAATGAGGGTTCATCATATTTTTTGATCTATATTTAAAATTTAAAATTATTAAAGGGTTTTAGAATTTGTTTAAGCTGAAACAGAGTATAACAAACAAAATGTCAATTATTTAACATCAGTAATCATTAGGAAATTGTCTATCAAAACCACGAAGTATCACTTGGTACCCAGTGGGTTAACTTTGAACAAAAATGAAGAAATAGTGTTGCTCTGGCTGTGGAGAAATTGCAGCCTTTGTGTATATTGGAAGGAATATAAAATGTTGTAGTTACAGGGGAGGAACGTTCCTTTAAAAACTATATTGAGCTCGGTGGGTGGTGTACATTTTTGGTCTCAGCACTCTGGGGGCAAGGGCAGGTATATCTCTTTGAGTTTGAGACCAGCCTGATTTTCAGAACAGTCAGGGCCACATAGTGAGAGGCTATTTTAAAAAATAAACAACAAACCCAGACCAAAAATAAATAGAGACTTGCCTATGATGTAACAGTTACACAGAAAAGAAGGGAACGTGAACGGTGTAGCGGTGATTGTAGCAGCATGTTCATAGCAGGCAAAGGGTAGATCAGCCCAGGTATTTGTTGATACGTGGTGACCAGGAAAGTCACCTGGAAAATTACACTGGCATGCAGAATACTGTTCACCCTTCAAAAAGAGAGAAATCATTCACATTGGATTGAACTTGAAAACACTTATGCACATCACAAGAGGACAAATACTGTAATATTCTCCTTCACGAGGTACATATTGTAGATCACCAGGACATCACTTTCCTCAGTTTTCTACTGCAAAGCATTGAAAGTGGTACACTTTATGTATATTTTACCACAGTTAAAACAATAGTTCAAAACATTTAAACATGCTAGAATGTTCAGTGTAGTTGAATACAAATTTACACTTACGAATTGTAAGCATTCTGCGTGATTAATGTTAATATAAGAGTGTATGTGCACGTGTGTGTGTGAATTTATGCAGCCCAGAGGACAACCTCTCAAGTGTTGTTCCTTACGAGCCATACACCTTTTTGAGACAGTCTCTCATGTGACCTAGAATGTACAGATTAGGGTTGCCTGACTAACCAGTGAGCCCCAGGGCCTATCTTATCCCCCAAAGCCTGGGACTATAAGCTGTGCCATCATGCCTGACTTTTCTGTGTGGGCTCTGGGCATGTAACTCAGGTCCTGTGCTTGCACAGCAGACTCTCTTTGTAGCTGCAATCGCTGCCGTCCATTGCTAGCTGCTTTGATATAAACTAAGGTGTAGTTCCAGAAGTTCAGTTAAATTGTTCTCATTGGAAATACAGCCGTATATTATTTAAAATCTAGTGTTATTGCTTACAAATTTGAGAAGATACTGCTTTTTCCTTAAACTAAGAATTTCATGCTAGTAGATTTATCCAAAGAGTCACCTTAGTTATATATATTTGGATTCTTAAAATTTGTTTCTAAGCTGTTAGTTTTTACAAGGAGCTTTTTTCCCCTATGAATTTGAAGACTTTGATTTATGTACTTGCTTATCTCAGTAAACCAGTTCCGCAGAGCTCATACTTAAGTGTAATTTAATATCACCTGCAAGTAGAAACTATTTCACATAGAAATAGAAATAAGAACTTTTCTGATTATGGACAGACATGTAGAAAACTTTTAGCTCTATACCTAGCCATATGTCAAACACGGGTTTCAGGTCACAAAGAACTGTTTTATTAATTGATTGAATTTACAAGTACACAAATAAAACACTTACAAAACCAGATTCTCCATTTTCAGTTCATCATCCACCAAACATGCCATCAGGTCCAGCTCTTACTACAGTAGTGGGGATACAGTCCTGGTCCTGGGAATGGAAACACAGACCCAGGCAAGAGAAACGGGAAGCAAAGAATGAGCAGTGATAGCATTGCATGGGAACCACTTTCGGATGTAAGAACAAGTGCTCCTCACGTATCCTCCATCCAGTGAGTTCACTCAAGCTTCTTGGGTATGACCTTTAGGCTCTTCACTGATCTTACCTGGACAGTGTAAATACAGGTCTGATTTAATCAACTTGTTATTTGATACAAAACCAGTAAACATTAAAACTATTTCAAAGAGCATTTGCAGATATAATTTAATAAAAGATTGAGATTAGATTCCTAGATAGATTAAAACAACTACTAATTATCATATAGGGTGGTAGACTAACATTTGGGATTGTTCCCTTTTTAATTTTTTTTTTTACTTTTTTAATTAATTTTGTTTAAAAAAGAAAACTATCTTCTTTTCATTTTACATACCAATCCCAATTCCCACTCTCTTTCCTTCTCCCATTCCCTACACTTACCTCCCCTCGCCATCCACTGCTCAGAGAGGGTAAGGCACATTGCTTTGGGGAAGGTCCAAGGCCCTCCTTACTATATTGAGGCTGAGCAAGGTATCCATCCGTGGGAGGAGTGAGAATATGAGCAAAGAGGTCAAAACCATGATGGAGATACCCCACTTAAACTGTCTACCGGAGCTAACGGGAGCTCACCAATTCCAGCTGGACAGGGAAGGAACCAGCATAGGTCCATACTAGTCCCCCTGAATGTGGGTGACACTTGCATTCATTCCCTTCTAGGAACTTTACAGGTTAACCTCTGTCCCTACAGAGTTGTAAGATAAGGTACAAGAAAACTAACTAGATTTTGTGTCCTAAAGGAAGCATTTGGGAGAGGTGGTTTGGGTGCTTTGTAAGGGAGGGAGCACAGGCTCTGCTCTCTGCAGTCTCTCTCCCGCCCCATCCTTACCCTCTTTTGAAAATCCTCTCAAATGACTTCCTCTCTGCTAGTTACTCTCAGCCTGGCAGAGTTTGGGGCATCACTGAGGCACAGGAAGGCAGGTGGGTGAGGAGACAGGTGTACTTTGTTAGAATAAATAAGCACTCATTTGGGGAACAGTTTGGCTGAAAGTGAGAATTGGCCTATTAATATTCTTGTCATCTCTACATGGCGCTTTGGAAATGGATACTCACTGCATAGCTCATTAATCACCGATGGTAGGCCATCTTTCCCCTGAATTCAAGGTGAATTTTCTTTTGTATAGCAGACAGGAGCTTTATTATTTTTTCCTGTTATCGGCCAAATCCTTGAAATGGAGGAATTTGTGAAAATTTTCTGATTAATTCCTTTACACATCCTAAACTGCAAACTGCAGACTAGGAAGGAAATATTAAGTATTGCTAATTCCATCACTGGCTGATTTATGAGGCCCTAACTATGTAATTCTGTAAACACTGGCTTTGGGAATGTACCATTCACAGTGAAGAAACACTGACCTAAGCTTGCTCACTGGTCTCCTTTTATTTGTATCTTATCTTTGCTTCTCATAACTTAGATGGAAAGCACCAGTATGAATCCTGTTGTTTTTAACTTTGTTCCTTATAGATTATAGGCGCCTTTTATTTTGAAGATGCAGAATATTTTCATAGTGTGGGGACGCCATTAGCCTTCCTGACTCTTACTCTCACGAGCGTGCAGTCTGTTTCCCAGAGGCTCCATGATAGCAGGAGATTAGATGCAGAGGCTGACATGAGAATCAGGTGATCTTTTAAATAGATTTGAAAAAAAATCCGCAACTATGCAACTTTCCGTATGTATTGATTTTTGATTTTGGAAAGTGCAGTGCTTTTGTTTGTTTTTAATCACAGAATGAATGAAATATATTTAATTTATTGCTATTTTTAAATGGATTATTAGATCTGATTTTTAAATTTTACTTTGTTTTCTAATTGGTAAGTATCTGTATGTATTCCATTAGACATGAACTCTTGGGTGTTCTCTCTATCCTTTTCTAAGTATAAAGGAGTTTGAGGGGGGCTGGAGAGATGGCTCAGCGGTTAAGAGCATTGCCTGCTCTTCCAAAGGTCCTGAGTTCAATTCCTAGCAACCACATGGTGGCTCACAACCATCTGTAATGAGGTCTGGTGCCCTCTTCTGGCCTGCAGGCATACACACAGACAGAATTATGTATACATAATAAATAAATAAATAAATAAATAAATATATATATAAAAGGAGTTTGAGGTCATGAAGTTTCAGACCTGTCAATTTACAAGATGTCTTTGGCTTTAAGGCAAATAGCCCTTTACTTTCTTTTTTCCCCCAAATAGTGTACTTTTCTATGTAATATGTATTTTTTTTTCTCCCACTGTGCTTGTGACAGTTAGTTGAGCAATGCTGACAGAAGACCTTAACTAATTAGGTTTAAGGCATGCAATAGCCACACATAAATTAAGTGGAATTCTGTAGTCGATAATCACTGGTGACGTAGGGATGCTTCTCAAGCAAGAGTTCCTGAGCTTCTCGGGGGGGGGGGGGGAGTAAAAGGGCTGTTCTAAGACTTAGCTCTTTCTGACCTGGTTGAAATGATGGCAGAAGAGGAGAGTAATGTGTAACCTTTTGTTATTGTGACATGATGATGTCACCTATAGGGTTCACACTAGAGAACCACACAGTTCAATTACCAAAAATAAATAAATAAATAAAACCAAAAGAATAATATTCTGGGCCTGCCTTATGCACATCTGTGTTCTCTTAACATCAGGGCAGAATACCTATGTAAATTTGATATTTTTCTGCATGGGAGATTTCCCTCTGTTCTTTTATTTTTTCAATAATATATAGTAGTATGGGTGCATAGATTTTTATACTTGAAATTATAGATCACTTTTATTTTGTTGCTTAACATAGTCTAATAATGAATTAGGTCTTTCAATTAGCTCCATGCCTCTTTGAGTGTGGACCAGTTGTTTGAGTACTACCTCTCTGACACTGAGATCCAATAAGCTCATATTTCCTGCCCAGTCCTAATGTCAACCACATCTCCTAGCATTGCTTCCTTTGATTGCAGAAAATATACCAAGATCTTGTCAGCAGGGTGTCTTTGGGTGTTTCTCTAGAGGTGTTTCTTTCAGGCCCTTTCAGCTGACAGAAAAAGAAATGTGTGTGTATAGTAACTCGTGAGTATGTACATACGTATAGTATGCACATTTCTGTGTGGAACCATCTGTGTTTACAGCAAACCAAGCATGAGTTCTCACATTTTCAACTGTAATCCATCATTACTTGGATCATGCTAGTCACAGCAGTGAGAACCCTACCATATGTTCTCTGCTTGCTTGTTACACGTACCGCAGTGTCAGAATTGTTGACCTGGCCCCCGTGGGAAGCAGCTTTATCAGAGTACAGTGTTTATGTGTACTTCTTTTTGTTTTCATTCACACAGACCCCTTTCATTTCTACCCTTGCTTATTAATCACCTTTTTTCTCTGTCCAACTCTGTTAGTAAGACTGTTCCATACATTTGTGCTGCAGTTATATTTTATTGTTAAAAGTCTGTATATTGTCATAAGACCTCCTAAATGATTTGCAAAATTTTCATAATTAAGATTTACTCTTTTTTTGTTGTTTAAAGTGCTGAGTTTTAGCTGCTCACATCCTTGATCCCAGCACTTGGGAGGGAGAGGCAGGTGGATCTCTGTGGGTTTGAGGCTAGGCTGGTCTACAGAGCAGGTTCCAGGGCAGCCAGGGCTACCCAGAGAAACCCTGTTTTGAAAAACCAAAATAAATAAATAATAAAGTACTGAGTTTTGATTAAAAGGCATATAGTATGGTGTCTTTGCTGTTATATAATGTCATAGAGAACAATCTCAACTCCCAAAGGGCTGGTGTTTCATCTACTAATCCCTTGTCTAGACCTCAACCTCCTGATAATATGGAGTAAGCTCTGCATACTTTTGCCTTTTACTTGATGTATTTGTAACTATACAGGACACAAACTTTCAGACTGTCATTTTTCGCTTAGCAATATGCATTTAAAGTGCTCTCTGTCTCTGTATGTGTGTGTGTGAGAGAGAGTTTTTTTTTTTTTAGTAATAATACCTTATATATAGGGATCAACCATAGTTTATCCATCTATGTATTGAAAGATGTCTGGGTTGTTCTGGTTTTGGCCAATTAGGAATAAATGATATAAACAATATGTGAGTTTTTATTTTTAGGTCAGTTTCCGAACCAAATGGATAAGTACAGAGTATGATTGTATTTTTTTTTTTTATGCTCAGAGTATGTTTAGTTTTGTGAGAAGTTCCTAAAGTGCCTATAACTGTTTTACCCTCCCAGCGTCAGAGCATGACTTTTTGTTTCCTTGAATCTCTCCTGGCTTATGATGTCCCACTTGTGTGGATCAGTGTTCCGATACACAGGACTGCTTCGTGTTGTGTGTGCAGGTCTACAGTGATGGTCAGCATTGTTGTTCATGGTTAGGTGCTGTCTTTCTGCTTTTCCAGCAAAGCACGTGTTCAGGTCTTTGGTCCATTTTTAATTTGGTTGTTTAGTGTCTTATGGTTGAATCTTAAAGCTTTACATGTTGCATTAGGTATATCCTGTATATGTGTTCTGTGGCTTGACGTTGTTTTCATAACATTTCTTGTAGAGCAGAAGTTTTAAGTGAATTTAATAAGGTACAAACAAGTTTTTTGTTTTTTTTTAATGGATTTCGTTTTTGGTGGTATATCTGAAAACTCATTAACCAAGCCACTATCACCCAGATTTTCTCTTCCAAATGCCAAGTTCCCTAGTATTGATTTTGACATTTGGGTCTGTGATCCATTTTGAGCTCAGTATTATGAAAGGTGTCAGGTTTGTCTTCAGTTTTGGTTTACATGTAGATGTTCAGCTGTTGAGCCCTTACCTTTCCCCATTGAATTGCCGTTATTCTTTGTCAAAGGTTATTATGTTTGTGTGGATTTATTTAGTCTGATTTGTCGACTTATTGTTCTGTCAAGACAACCACACTGTCTTCATTTCTCAGTAGAGTTAGGTGTCCTGAGCCTTTTGTCTCTCATGTCCAACTTCAGAATGAATTTGTCAGCACTCATAAAACAGCTTGTTGCAGTTCTGATTGGGATTGTACTGTCTGTGCGGCAACCTGAAAAGAACTGGCTTTGTAACAATTCTAATAAAGAAAAATGTGGGTCTTCTTTGATTCCCTTCATAGATATACTTTTCTATGTATAGATTGTGTACATGTAAGCTTTAAACTTACCTTTTCTTCATTGTGTTTTAAATTTTATATTCTAGTCATTATTATAAAGGAAAATCATTTCACATCTTAACCTTTCATTCTAGGCTTTGCTATAGTTACAGTTTTTTTCTTGGTTCTTTGGATTTCTACCGTCGTATCATCTATAAAGAAATGTAACATGAAGGGCCGGCTTGTTGGGGTATCTGTCCCGCCTGGTACCCCACAGCCAGGAAGCCCCAAAGAAAATCACACAGAGGATTCCATAAGGTTATAAACTGATTGGCCCATTAGCTCAGGCTACTTATTAGTTCTTATAACTTATGTTAGCCCATTATTTTTATCTATGTTAGCCACACAGCTCAGTACCTTTCTCAGCGTGGGAGCTCACATGTTGCTTCTTCGGTGGTCTGGGCTGAACTGGTGAGAACTGGACTTCCTCCTTCCCAGCATTCTCCTGTTCTACTTCCTGTCTTGTTTACCCGCCTATACTTCCTTCCTGGCCAATCAGCGTTTATTTAAAACATGATTGACAGAATACAGACAATTCTCCCATACCAAAGAAAGACATTGATTTTTGTGTTCTTTGCTCTGAACTAATTCCCCCTCATCTCTTTTCTCCTCCTTTCCTTTTTTCCCCCTTCTTTTTCCTCTCCTTTCTTTCTTCCTTCCCTTTTCCACCCCTTTCCCTCAAGACTTGTGCATCTATTCCCGTAGCTCCCTTTATTCCATTCCCCTGTCTTACTATGTCAAATCTGATACTGAGTAGAGTTGGCTGTGCTCATAATCCTGAGTGGGGAAGGAGAGGGAACCGTCCAGTTTATTAATGTTAACTGTGCTTCTAACAATGATTGTTGTATATGTTACTAATCTGCTCAAGAAGTCTCTCTCTTCCCTGTCATTGGTAGAAGTGTTGGCCAGCTGTTGGGATGCGTCCTATGTTTCCTGAACTGATGAATATATCACAATGTTTTCTTTTTGTTGTCCTCTGGATGAGGTGGATCACGTTATTTGCCTTCCTTTATTTTTCCCCTTCTTTCACTCTTTTCCTCTCCTTCCCTTTCTCTTCATTTCTCTTTTCTCTTCATTTCTCCTTTCTCTTCATCCCTCTTTCCTTTCTATCCTTCTCTTTTTAAAAAAATGAGTTTTTCATGCTAAAGCACTCATTATCTCTATGGTGGTCACAATGAAGCACAGTTTTAGAACGTAATAACATGAATAAAATAAAAGATTATTTAGATTAAGAGATGTTTTTAATATAAAGAAAATGACTCCCTGTTGATGTTTCTATGCCTGCTTTCTCATAGGCAGAGTACCCTGCTAATGGACCGGAGTGTGGTTATGGCTCCTTTCACCAGCAATACTGGCTCGATGGGAAGATCATTGCCGTTGGTGTGATTGACATCCTCCCATACTGTGTGTCTTCCGTGTATCTATACTATGATCCTGACTACTCATTTCTGTCTTTGGGTGTCTATTCAGCATTAAGGTAAGACTGTAAGACTGCTTTGTACAGTTGTAATGAGTTTCATGGAGGTTCAAGTAATTACTCATTCTGTGCATATTTCATTATGTAATAGTAGGAATCTGTTTTATTGTATAATAATTTGCTGCTGTAGTAGTTCCCTTCGCTGTGCATTAATATTTAAAAGTAACAGTTTTAGGAGGCTAGAGAGATGATTCAGCAGTTAAAAGTACTTCCTGCCTTTTCAGAAGACAGGAATTCAGTTGACAGCACCCACAACCCACATCTAGCTGCTGACAGCTCCGGGGAATCCTGCTGGTCCTCTTCTGGCCTCTATAGGAATTTGCATGTAACATGTGCGCGCGCGCGCGCGCACACACACACACACACACACACACACACACACACACACACACACAGGGTGGGGGGCAGATGGTTGAGGAAGAGAAGAAAATAAACCCCTCTCTGTAGTGATATTTTATTTGTAATCTAACAAATAAAGCTTGCTTGAAGATCAGGGTATAAAGCTAGTCACACTAATCAGCCATGCAGGCCAGGCTGTGGTGGCACACACCTTTAATCCCAGCAGCCACTAGTTAGCCATAGACGTATGGCAGTGGTGGTGGGCACCTTTAATCCCAGCACTAGAGAGGAATCTAAGGTGGGATGAGACAGGAACTTACACTTTCGGTCTGAAGATTTCGTAGAGGTAAGAGCTCTCTAATAGTTGTCTGCTTTGCGTCTCTGATCTTTCAGAGAAGATGTCTGTCTGAGTTTTTATTAGTTGTGCTACATCTCTCAAAAGTAACAGCTTTAGAAATGATATCACAGTTTGATGTTCATTTTCTAGCTTTTAATGTCTCTGTAGGCGCTAGAGTGAGTATAAGAAATCATGGTGGACTTTTCTGAGATGGCTTAGGATGTAAAATGCTTTCTGGGTAAGCCCAGTGTCTGAAGTTTCATCTCCAGGACTCATATGAAGGTGCTAGGATAGAACTGACTCTAAAAAGACCATAGTATGCCCATTACCTCCACTCCCACCATTCACAAAATAATATTTTTCTAAAGGAAACCACATGTTTGGAGATGTTTATTGTTAGGCAATCTTGTGGGACCACTTACATATTTGGTTTGCTACTGATTTGCAAAAGTGTCAAGAAGCATGTGGTTATGTCAGCACACAGACCAGCAGTGGGGAGACCTGACTATCTGCTGGTGTCTGTGACCCTCCTCAGAAAATGGTTTCCCATTTGTGGCCATAGCCGCAGAAACGTGTCACATAGCACGGATATCTTTAATGGTGAGAAGGTTTCGTTGGGAGTGTCTTCTCTGGAATATTTGTTTCTGTTCTTATTCCTACTTACCTATATGTGTATGCAGTACAATAAAAGAAAGAGGTTTGGAAACTGTTTTGCTTTTGTTTTTTTTTTGTTTTTGTTTTTCCCTTTGTGCTTTTCTCACTGTGTTCCCTAGTGTTTGTGTCTGTTACTTACATTCTTACACCATTATGAAGTATATTGCCAGGTTATCTTAGTTTATCTTGTATATGTAGTATTTTCCTGAATTACTAAAGTAGAAAGAAGCCTTGATACTTTTCTTTAAATTATCAATTTGAGTTTTACAAATTGGGCTAATTTTTTGGCCTGTGTCTTAGTGCTCATCTTGACATTTCCTGCCAACCTTTTCTCCTAACATTAATGTGTCAAAAACAAATTTACAGTTTTGCAGTATTTTTTAACTGATCTCTGACAACCTTTTTTCCTGTGTTTTGAATTGTACTGTACATAAACTAATTTAAAGACTAGAATATCTTAGATAGAGGTTGTGAGAGGTGGTCAAATTCAGGCTGCATTTTGAAGACCGAGCCCAGGAACTTGTTGGAGCATTGGACACGGGTGTGGAGGAGTAGTTGAGGATGGCTCACGGACTTGAGTCAGTGGTGGTGCGGTGATCCCAAAGCAAGAGGTGCCATCTGGACTATCTGGGGTGTAGTCAAGAGTTATTGAGTATGGATGGATGCGGGGGCTCTTGCATTTATTTGATTCTTTCCTCAGTTTGAATCTTGAAAATAGATTAGTCCTAGGAATAGTAACATTTAGTCTGTTATAGAAGCATTTTAAATAATTTTTGGATAACTTTTCAAAGATTTTAAATTTGTACTGGAGAAGTGAATAGAGTAGTCCTTTAAACATGGACTTTCTCTACTGGACAAGGTGGCCTATGCCTGTGATCTCAGCACTCAGGAGGCTGAGATAGGGGAGTGAGAGTCTGAGGTCAGCATGGGCTGTGCAGCAAGTTCTGGGGTAGGCTACATTGCATAAAGAAAGCCTCTCTAACAGAACAAACAGAACCTCTTGAATTTTATATATCCATTGCTGCTACTAAAAAAAATAAAAAGAACAAGGAAACTCTCAAAAGACAAAACCACCATTCTTCTTGCTTTAGAAATTTAAATTTATTGAAACTCTCATATACAGCCTGCTCATTTTGCTAGACAAGTAGGGGAAATTTTGTACCAAGATTTATCTTAATACAAATTACAACCACTTTGCACATAAGCATTTCAGTGGAGATTGAGCTTCTTTGTTCCAGCAGCCCTCATCCCTGCTAACAAGGCATGGAGGGAGCCTGTGGTATTGTCCCTCTCATTTAGGGAAACGGTATAGAAACTGTGCTTCTAGTTACACAGTAAGTTGTGAATCAGATACAGTCGAAAGGGTTCTGTGTAAATCATATATAATTTTTCCTGACATGTATCAGCTATTAAGTTTTAAAAAATGTTGTGCTTTTAAAACAGCCCAAATTCCTTGAACATTTTAGAACATACTGAATAATATCATAGCTATCTTTATTTTCATCTTCTGTTGGTTGTAGATCAGCTCTTTTGCCCAGTAAAGTATAAAATATGAACTTAGATGTATTTATTCAAAGTAATTTTGAAATTTTGGGACTATTTCTTTAGTAATTATAATCTTGTGGTTTAAAAATCATTTGTCTTCAAGATCTTCTGAGTAAACTGGGTACATAGGGACCATGGAGAAGGGTAGAAGGGGAAGGGAGAGAAGGGGGGGAGTGGGGAGAAATATATAGTTCAATAAAAATAATTTAAAAAAAGAACATTTGTCTTGCTGGATGTGGCAGTGCACACCTTTGGTACCAGCACTTGGGAGGCAGAAGGAGGCCAGTCTCTGTGTTCGAAGCCAGCCTGGACTATAGAGCAAGTCCCAAACAGTCAGAGCTAAACAGAGAAACCTGTCTCAAACAAACACACAAAATCATTTCTCTTTTAAGAACTGGGTATTTTGATATTTTCCATTAGGTTTTATTACATAGATTCTTTTTTAAATTGAAACAGGAATTAACTGTACAGTTACTTTTTTTTTTTGGCAGAGAAATTGCTTTTACTAAACAACTGCATGAGAGAACATCGCAACTCAGCTATTACTATATGGGTTTCTACATTCATTCCTGTCCCAAGATGAGATACAAGGTAATGTCAGTTTCATGCCTGTGCCTCTTTTCATTATAGAAGATAAATTTTCAGTAAGATGTGCATCCCGGGGCAGAGGATTTGAGGTGTGTAGTGGTGGGGATGGGTTATTAAGGAGGCCTTTTGCTCATTCATAAGGAGTTCTTTCTGAATTGAGAATCACAGCCTCCCTGTGCTCACAGGGATCTCTTAAGTTAGTATTAAGTATATTTTGTTGCAATTTCCTTTTAAAAAACAGTTGTCAGAGGCTCTTTAGTGAAAGCCGTTGATTTTCCTAAGTGCTATGTGGATCTGCAGAGGACCAGCCGTCCCTGCCACTGTGACCACCACTTCTGTCTGTTTCACTGTGTGGTGCTTAGCTCTGAGATGCGTGGAGATGGAGATATGTAATGCAAGTGATGCTGGGGGAACCTTAGAATAAAAATGGGTCATAAAGTGGTTGATAGATGGCCTACAAGGAATGGGGGATTTTCTTCCAGAGTGGAGGAGAAAGGAAGGAAGGGCTCAGATAAAGAGTAGATGTGATGGAGACACACAGAGTCCAGGGAGAGATGCTGGTAAGTTAGGGGTCAGAGTGCCAAACCCATGAGGCCTTCATAGGAGAAAGAACAGACACTCCTGTCCTGTTTATAAGCAAGATTTATTTATTTATTTTAAAAACAATGTGAAACAGCTTAAAAACATGCAAAAACAAAAACTGTCCCCTGGGCTCCCTGTGTGTCCTCTGCTCTGCAGTTACTCCCCTGTCTCCTCTCACCGCTCTTTCATTCCACTCCCACCCTCATCTCCTTTTGAATTATTTTGGAACATAATGAGGATATTCAGTTTTTGGAAGACAGGGTCTAATACAACAATAGCTGGCCTGGAATTTGATATGTAGAATAGGTTGGCCTCAAACTCTAATCGACCTGCTTCTGCCTCCCAGGTACTGAGATTAAAGATTTGAGCTACCATGTCAGACAGCTATGATATCTTCTTTACTGAAGAATCCAGGACTGTTTTTCCCCCTCTTGTATTTTGAGGTACTGGGAATCAAACCCAAAACCTTGCAACTAACACTTCCTAGTTTTTATTGCATTTAAAAATATTGCTCATGAACTTTTTTATTTTTAAAAAGCTGTCCTAGTGGATGGAGATATAGCAGAGTGGTTAAGAGCACTGGCTGCTCTTCCAGAGGACCCAGGTTTGATTCTCAGCACCCACATGGAGGCTCACAACCATCTGTAACTCCAGAACTGGAAGACTGAGCATCTTCTTTGTCCTTTCCAGGGATCAGGTGTGCACATGGTGCATGTGTATACATGTAGACAGAACATTTGTACACATGAAATAAAATAAGTCTTTAAAAAAACCCTAAATTCTTTATTTTTTTTAATTGAGCAAAGATAACATGAAGACTAGCATTTACATATGGGGGTTTCTTCCTGGCCTTTTTGGTATGTTTTTGAAATCATGTAACCCGAGAAAGTCTTTTGAAAAGTCAAGAAATTGGGGAAAATATGTAATTCTTCCATAAAGTTAAAATTGAAAAATCTACATTAAAATGTTACTATTTTGTGAGTCAGGCATGGTGGTATACATCTTTTATCCTAGCACTCAGGATCTCTGTGAGTTTGAGGCCAGCCTGATATACAGGCTGAGTTCCAGGACAATCAGGACTACACAGAGAAACTCTGTCTTGAAAAACCAAAAGAAAAGAAAAAAGGAAAAAGACATTACTAGTTTGAGGTATCCTGTGTCAAGTGGAAGGAAGATCTAGAGACATGACTGAGGGAGCTGACAGCTGATATGACATTGGAGGAAGAAGGACAGGATTATGGTAGAGGAAGCTGTTGGATCTAATCAAAGAGTCTTGCTTATGGTTGCTGCCGTTAAAAGTAGGATATGGAGCTGTTTGTTGTTAACAGTGTAAATAGTGTTATAACTATAATAAGAATTTTAAAATGTATACAGTTAGGTATGATGGTACACACCTGTAATCCTAGCAACTTGGAAACAAAAGAATACTGTCAGATTGAGGCCAGCGTGGGCTACACATTGACTATGTCCCAGGCCATCTAGGGATAAACAGGAAGATAATGCCTCAAAAGACAAAATGAAAAGACAAAAGAGGACCAGTGGGAGAGAGTTCAGCAGATAAAGACACTTAACTCTCTCATGCTGTCTTAGAGTTCAGACCTTAGGACTCACATAGCAGAAGGAAAGAACCAACTCCTGCAAGTTGTCATTGCAAATGTGTACACACACACACACACACATACACAATAGATAAAGTATTCTTTAAAAAAGAAAAGTATATATACTAAGGTATCTGAGTAATGTTTCAAGAAGTAATAAGTTTTGGAGGCAAATAACTATAAATTGGCAATTTGAACTTACAGTTTTGTGTAATACTGTTGACTTACTACATTCCAAATGTTAGGTTATCATAACAGTACCAAATAAGGTTTACTGGCAGCTTCCATTATTTCAATACTTGTAAATAGTATTAAGCTTAATATTTCTTATGTGTTCACTGCTTTTAAAGGTATCTATAATAGTGAGTGAAAATGTAACTTGGAATTCCAGGAATTTTCCTTCTCCAGAACCTCCAAGTCAGTATCTTCAGAATTTGGAAACATCATCAAAACTGTAAAATAAGATAGATGACAAGAGACTAATTGGACATCAAATAAACCTTTAACTTTTTGTCCAGTTAATTTGTGCCCTCATTTTACCTTCTAGGGCATGATGTATCATTGACTAACAATACATGTTGTATCATTAGTGACTTTGTATATCTCTGTGATGATAATATTAATCTATTTTGTAAAGCCAGCACTTGCCTGGAATCACTGTGTTTGAGTACTTGGGTTTTAAAGAACATATTGATTTTAATTTTTATATTGTTAGTTTATATTGTTTCTTAGGAGGGCTGGGGTGATTGCTCAGTGTGTAAAGCTCTTGCCACATGAGCACGAGGATCTGATTTTGCTACCCCAGCACCTATGTAAAGAGCTAGGTGTGGTGGCATGTCAGTAACCCAGTGCTGGAGTGTAGGGATAGGCAGATAGGGCTTGCTGGCTAGCCAGTCTAGCCAAACCAGTGAGCTACAAGTTCAAAGAGAGACTGCATCTCAAAAAATAAGATATAGATAGAGGAAAATGTCTATCATACACTAAGGAAATTTAGTGCATAAAGCAGTACCAAGTGCCCTTAACTATGCTCAAAGATACATTAATGTTTCATTTGTATTTTTTGTACGAATTGGTTCAGATTAAGTTAGCAGTCTTTGCTATATCTATTTGCTATATAAAATATATTACATGTACAAAAGTAGGTCTGATATTGACAGAACAGCTTATTTTACCTGCGTTATGTTACTGACTAAGAAACTGTCATAAAGTCATGCTTAAATGATGATTCTTTTTTTTCCATGTAGAGATGACCAGAGGTTTTTATGATCACTGCCTTTCCTTGCCCATCAGAGCTAGTGTCCACTTGCCTTTCCTAGTTGGGACTTTCCATGGCTAATGGATACCATGTATATAATTGTTTAGGATTTCTGGGCTACAGTCTTACAGGACTGTTGTTTTTCACTTTCATCTTTGGAGCCAGATGTAATGTAAAAGATTCAACTGCTCTACTGTAGAATATTTTAGTGCAGCTGCATGATTGAACCCAGGAGACCAGTGGCGAAACACCAACTGAACTCTAGTCTGCCCAGAGTCCTGAGCTACGAATTACTGTTTTAGGCTGCTGAGTGTTGGGATGGTTTGCTATTCAGCAGTGGATGAGGGATATAGAAGAAGTCATACTTCATCCTGTGTTGATTGTGCAGGCTCATGTCTTAGAATAAGCTGATCTGGGCATTTGTTACGGTGGTTCAAGTAATAGGTTTTGCAAAGCCATTGAGTTTCTCTGTGGTTATACCAGAAATGCTGTGTGGTTTATGAGAGTTCATCTTACAAGGTTTTTGTTGAATGTTCTTATTTAGCCTGCAAGTTGTCTTCACTTGTCACCAAATTTTGTTTTTTCTTGAGTTGCTAATGATGACCACTACAGGATGAAATCATCTATGATTATCCTCATAGTTATATAAGCAGCATGTGTTACAGTAACTTCTCCTTTCTGCTTATGGTTTCTTCGTTTACAGCATTTAGGTTACCTAAGATGGTTTTGGTTAAAGACTTATGTGTATGGGTGTCTTACCTCTATTTATGTCTGTGCATCACTTGTGTACCTAATGCCTGAGGAGGCCAGAAGAGGGCATTGGACCCCCTGGAACTGGAGTTACAGACAGTTGTGAGTTGTCATGTGGGTGCTGGGAATTGAACCTGGGTCTTCTGGAAGAGCAGCTAGTGTTTTTAACCACTGACCCATTTCTGTAGCCCTTATATTTTATTTTTAATAGTGCCATTGGTATAAATGTGTTTCTGTGGTCATAGGCTACCTTTGTAACTTCTAGTGATATGGAGTAAGCCTTTACTAAAACCAGATCCTTTCAGCTTTTTTTTCAGAGTTTTGCTTTGTGCATAGTGAACCTATTTTCTTTCTTTCTTTCTTCCTTTCTTTCTTTCTTTCTTTCTTTCTTTCTTTCTTTCTTTTCGTCCCATCTTTGGTGTGTTATTCTCTCAATTTTCTATATTAACTCACATCTCAATATTTAATCCTTATCTATCAATCAATACACTTTTTCTATATGTGATAAAAAGGAGTTTTTACTTAAAATATTTTACTTACTTTGCTAAAGCTTAAAAATGCATTTTCCAATGCTTTCCTAATGCTCACTATTTACATATAAAGCTTACTTTATTTTTTTTTCATCTGCTTCAATATATTTAAAAACTGCTTGTTTACTTTTGAAAGTGGAAGTTGGAGTATCCTGAAGTGTTGTTAGGTGTAATTTAAAATACTGTGTTCTCCATGTTATCCTCAGTGCTGCTGAGAGGCTGTTGTGTATTCTGAAAGGCGTGTTTTGATGAGGTCCTTTAAGCAGACCTGTATGCAGGCCAGAGTAAACAGTGATTTCAAGCCGTCTGCTTTGGTGTCATGACATGGCCAGACATCAGTGGAAACATCAGGAAGGATTCTGAAATAGCAGAAAAGAAACAAAGACTAATTCATCTTTGAGCAGTCCCTATACTGAGTGCCTCAGCTGGACTGTGGGCAGGCAGAACCGTGAAATTCTGTAGGACTTTGCCCACAAAAAGACTTTTGGCATTACTGGTACAAAAGCACCTATAAAAATGTTAATTGGCATTAGTAAAGCTGTGCTAGCAAAGTCATGTGCTACTGAAACCCCTGCGCTTCAAAGTTTCCTGACCAAACGGACCAGCAAATGTTATTTTTCTACAGTCTAGCAGCCCATGTGGGTACATGTGGTAGTGACTTTACTATTGCTGGGCTGAAAGGAATACAAATGATCTCATCAGTTACCCACAGCACTGAACAAAATACTGAATTCTTTTGATTCAGCATCTGTTTTTTTGATGCCAACTGTCCAGTGGATTAGACATAGTCAGTAAAACAAACCACCACAGAATAATTTTAGTAAGGGATTTTGATGCCTCCTAGAGGCGGGGGAGGTAAAAGAATCTGCTACTCATTGCAAAATCATGTTTTTAAAATTGTCTCAAGCAAAGACATGTGGTACATTGGAACCACAAGTAGTTCCTTGAGGGTCATCTGTTCTAAGCTTCTCATTACAATGAGAAAATTAAAGTCAAGGTTGCTGACTTTGCCAGTGTTTGCATTAACTCACATTTACTTTTAGTAACATTAAGGAGCATCTAAACTAAAGAGTTAGAGTCAGGGACTTGAAAACATTTGTTGTTCTTGTGGAGAACGTGAGTATAGTTCCCCAGTGTCCACACACAACCACTTGCAACTGCTGGAAGGGATGAGTGCCCTTTCTGTCTCCTCAGGCCAGACACATACACATACACAAAATATAGATCTTTTTAAAAAAGAATTGGAGTTCACATAAATAGTATTATTATCACATTTTTGAAAATTGTGTGTGTGTGTGTGTGTGTGTGTGTGTGTATCTTTCATTTTGAAATATCCTAACTGTGCAGTGATGGTGCATGCCTTTAATCTTAGCCCTCAGGAGGCAGAGACAGAGACAGATAGTTCTCTGTGAGTTTGAGGTCAGCCTGGTCTACAGAGAAAGTTCCAGGATAGCTAGGGCTTTTTAACAGAGAAACCCTGTTTCCAAAAAGGAAAAAAAAAAAAAAGAAAAAAAAAACAGCAACAAAACAAACAAAATCCTAAAATGCTTAAGTTGTTTATTTAGTTTCAGTTTCTTACATTTGTTTGTGTGAGTGCCCATGCATGTCATAGCACCTGAGAGATCGGAGGACAACTTTTAGAAGTTTGTTCTCTTTACTTCATGGGTGTTTTAAGGCTAGAATCCAGGTTGTCAGACATTGTAATGTGTCTTTACCCACCAAGCCATCCTGTTGGCCCTTGGTTACATATTAAAGTTAAATGTTAACGGGGGGGAAAAAAAATCAGTCCTTTTAACCACAGGCCATATTACTTAGGTTTATCCTTTTATTATCTCTTTGTAGTGAAATAGAATGTTTAGGGGTAGTGCATAATTCTAAACCTTTGAAAAAATATCAGTAAATGCAACCTTGGAAAAATACTGGTACCTGATCTTTATCCTGACCTACTGAAGAAGAGTGTTTGCTTCCCTCTGTTGATCCGGGCCTGGCAACCAGTCACTCTCGCCTTTGCCCACAGACTTCTTGCCTCTGAGCTTCTCACTCTCCATTTTATTAGAAATGTCTTTCTCTCCTTGTGTCAGGGTGATGCTTTCTTGCTAAACTAAATTCATGCCACCAGAAAACCATATCTGTTTCTCCCCTACCCTATTCCTAGCAATTCCATTCTTACTTGCTAAAGCTAGAAATATGATATCTCTGTTAATAAGAATTCTTTTCAAGTTTAAGTTCTTTACCTGGAGCTCCCTTGAACCCTGTCTTACAGATGTACCTTCTTAGTCCATGTTTATGGAGGACCTGCTCTGTGCAAAAAATTAGGACAGATGTCAGGGCAAAGGAAGATGATCAGATAGGTTCCTGCTTATTCATCCCCGGGCATCTTGTCTATCATGGTCACTCGTGTTCAGCAAATTTATTGGCGGGTTGAAAGTAGTCAGAAGATTTCCTTTTTGGCATTGTGTAGGAAAGGCAGATGAGTATCTGGGAAGGTAAGCTGGGAAATAAAAGGAAGTAGTAAGTACTACCTACAAAGCAGGTGTTTCTAATAAAACTTGGGGAATTTTAGGAGTCTTAACTCTAGTAGAGCTGTATTTTCTGTGGCCAATTTTCACTTCTACTTACTGTAATTTATAATTTTTTATTTTTGATCCCCCCCCCACTTTCGAGACAGGATCTCACTGTGTCACCCCAGCTGGCCTGTAACTTGCTATTTAGACAGACTGGCTTTCAATTAAAAAAATCTGCCTGCCTCTGTCTCTTCAGTGCTAGGATTAAAAGTATGTATCACGCCAGGCAGTGGTGGTTTTTAATACTAGCACTTGGGAGACAGATGCAGGTGGATCTCTGTGTTCGATGCCAACCTGGTCTACAGAGTGAGTTCCAGGACAGCCAAGGCTACACAGAGAAACCCTGCCTTGAAAAACAAAACAGCAACAACAACGAAAAATGTACATTACTCTCACATACATCTATGTACATACATACTTACATACATACACACACACACACACAAGTGCATCATCTTTGAGGATCTAATGTAATTTAGTTTCACAATGCCAACATCTAGGTGACATCTAAAATAAGAAACAGAACATGACTAGCACATAAAGCTCCCACTGATTACCATGCCACTTCCAAAGATTATCACTGCTTGCTGACCTTGTTTTAGTTTAGTCTGATTTTGTACTTTATGTAAATGGAATATGAATATTTTGAATGACTTTTACCTAAACATTGTGTCTGTGAGATTTATCCATCTGGTTGTGTGTAATGGTAGGTTGTCTATTTAATGAATATATTGTATTTCATATTCCCATTCTATGGTGTATAGACTGCTTCTCTTTTTTTGACTAATGCAAGTGCAGCTGTGAACATTGACTTGCATATCTTTGGTGACCATCTTTATATATTCTAGTGAATATAAACCTAGATTGCCAGATCACTCTTATATTAATTTAACCCATTTCTATTAATCTGCATATCACCACAAGTTCGTGGCCTACCAGCAAAGTTACAGCACTTCTATCTTCAGTGGCTTTATGGCTTCTTCCTGACTCTGCCCTCCTCCTCCTATCCTATAGGCCAAGCCAGGTCTTTATTCATTAACCAAAGCAACACAATCTTTCAACAAGACTCCAGAAGGATATAAAATTACCTAAGTAAATAGGAAATGCATTGTAAGTAACTTCCAAAACTCTAGAAATGACAGAGACATCTTGCTGCCTGGACAGTCACCCAAAGTTCTTCTGTACCTTTAAGGCATCTATCTAAAGCCTACAGGCCCATAGTATCCAACAGACTTTTCCATGAAGCAGGAAATTTCAAAGACAGTTCAGTCACTTTCTTCTGTATCCTGCAGAATGTCTTGCAGACTCTTTGATGAAGCAGGAACCCTGAAGGATCATCTCACCTTTAGGCAAGTTTAGCACTCATTTCTCTGTGGGTCCTGCATGTCCAGTTAAGCAGTTCAGGCAAGAGCAGTTTCTTGACCAAATGGCTAACCACCTCCATAAGGAGCCTCTTTGATGCCCATCTTCCTCAGGAAGTAGCTTGGTGCTGCCAGGATGTCTCATTGTCATGAAAAGTCTTAAGTTTTTAAACATTTTAAATGCCATATTCTGAAGGTCTTTGAAAGATTTGAAGAATACCTATCTAACTGAAATATATCTCTATACATCTAGAAAATCTAACATGACTACAAACTTGACTATTATAGATGATTATCTATTAACCTATATTTCTTAATTATACATTACATTTTTAAAATGAACTACACATTCATGATACCTTAATCAAGAGCAGAAATATACATATAACAAGATTGACCTTAAATTTGTATCAATAAACCATGATCTATACCAATGAAAATCTATATAGCATATCCCCCTTTAAATGTAAACAAACCTTTATAAACAATATTTGAGAATATGGGCATAGTTTCTCCAAACCGCTTCCTGCTGTTTATTGGGTGAAGTATTTTCTTTGTGGGAGTGTTCACAGCAACCTTTCAAGGGGTCTTGTTCTATCAAACCATATTGGTCTGGAAGCAATCCACAGGTTCTCATCTTCTGTGAAAACAAAAGAAGAACCTTTTTTCCAAAGCAACATGTTCTTAGACCCAAATTTTGAAGTGAAGATACCTTTATAATATACATGCTGGTTTAGCTTAGCATCCTTTACAGTGAAATGTGTCTCTGTACCTAGCTCCTTCACAGTCAAAAAAATTTAAGAAACACAATAATATACATATTCCAGGCTTTCTGTGCGTAGTCCATCTTTACATGGCTTATTTTTACTCTATTACTTTTTCTACAAGTTTAATATTTATTTTAATATCTTTACCTCCTTTAATCTATGACTGTACTCTATCTCTTTAAAGACTTTGTTTTTTTTTTAAACCATTTACTTTTTTTCTACTCTCTTTTTCTTTTCCCTTTCAAGCCTATGTACATTTATCCAACGCTGTGACTCATCCGGAATTTTCTTTACTCCATATCTGTTATTCTTTATTGTTCAGGAGCACTTTTTAAAATGCTAAGCGCTTCTTAAAACTTAAGCTGCACCATTACTATGGTGTATATGGTACTTTCTGCTTGCCTGCCCAGTCTAAAACTTAAGCTGCACTATTACTATGATATATATGGTACTTCCTGCTTGCTCCGCACAGTCCAGCATGATGGAGCTGTTTGCCAACTCTGAGAGCCATGCTCACAGCCCCATTCTCAGGCACACAGCCAATCCATGCTGCCATTAAGCAAGCGCAGCACGCTGCTCACAAATCCCATCCAAATGCTCTGTAGCTGGACCTCCAGCCTGAAAGAGTCAGAGTTTGCACTGGCAGCACAGCCCAGAAAGCTGGCATTTTAAAACTGTGCGGCTTTTCTGCTATTGCTGAGTAAGAAAATCCTCTCTTAAAGGAGCTGCTGCATGCTGCCAGCAAACAGCAAGAAGCTGTGTTAAACTTTGTATTTTTGTGTCTAGAATTCCTTTTCAAGCTCTCTCACCTTTTTAAGTGGATTTTAGTTTACTCCACGTTGGGCGCCAGTTTGTAGGAGAAGGCCACTTGTTTATCTCAGCGGCAAAGAACCAGAATAACCACACAGAAACTGTATTAATTAAATCATGGCTTGGCCCATTAGCTCTAGCTTCTTATTGACTAACTCTTATATTAATTTAAGCCATTTCTATTAATCTGTATGTCACCACAAGGTTGTGGCCTATCAGGAAATTTGCAGCATATCTATATCCAGTGGCTCCATGGCTTCTCCCTGTCTCTGCCCTCCTACCTGCATGCTATCGTCTAAGCCAATTCATTATTTCTCTAACCAATAAAAGCAACACATAGACAGAAGGACCTCTCACACCATACAAGTAATTTATTTCTTACATCCCTGGAGTCTGGGAAGTCTGAAATCCAGCGCTGGTAGTTTCTTGTCTGGCGAGGGCTGTTCTCTCTACTTTCAAGATGACACCCTGAACTCTGTCTCATATAAAAGGGACAGAAGGACATAGAGAACCAATGCTTTGCCTAAGGGAAGAACAAAAGGGAGTGAAGCTAGTTTCCTTCCTTTAAAGCACCATTACTCCATTCATCAGGATGGAGTCCTTCTGACTCAATCACTTCTTAAAACTCACCTCTAATGCCATCACCTTGAGGAATGAGTTTCAACATGAATTTTGGAGGGAGGCATTTGGACCTCAACAGCATCTAATTATGACCCAATATCAACTAGAATATAGCATAAAGTAACTTTCTGGGGAATATGATAATAAACTATGTATAATTGTATAATATGACCTTAAGTGTAATCATTTTATCAAAGTTGCATGAACTTGTTTCATGCTCTAACATGTTAGTTAGAGAAGGACAATGAAGTGAACTAAACAGAGAACTATTCTGTATCCCTCTTCCTACTTGGAATAGTACTTTTCTTTTGGGAGTGCCTTTAATGTCTACAGATATTATTGATACCACAGCTGAGATGGTCTGAGAAGGCTGTGTACTACTGGCTTCTAATGAAGTAGAAGTCAGTGGTGCTGAGAAATGTTCTGCAATGCACAGGATAGTCCAAATAACAGGAAATTACCTGACCCAAAATGTCAAAAGTACCAGGGTTGAAGGATCTTGTTTAAAATGTTATTGGCGGGGCTGGAGAGATGGCTCAGAGGTTAAGAGCACTGCCTGCTCTTCCAAAGGTCCTGAGTTCAATTCCCAGCAACCATATGGTGGCTCACAACCATCCGTAATGAGGTCTGGTGCCCTCTTCTGGCCTGCAGGCATACAGACAAAATATTGTATACATAATAAATAAATAAATAAATACATACATACATATATAAAAAATGTTATTGGCTTGCTATTTAGATCCCTAGGCTGGCCTTAAGCTTGTGATCCTCTGTTCTAGCCTTCCGAGTTGTAGCACTAAAATTTTGTACCCATCACATCTGCATCTAACACATTCAAATGCCTTACTAGCAAACTTTGAGACACATCATCATCTTGGCTCTGCAGCAGAAAGTTAGCAGTGAAAGTGCTGAGAAGCAAGGTGTCTATTGCTAGGAGGACCTTCACTGATTTCTACCAGTCTCCTGACTCTTGTTGCTTGTGTGTGGTCTGAGTCATGTGTTATCTAAAAATGTCTTATGTGGTATGTGGAAATCAGTTTGCCAGAAATCTGTATTTCACATGGTTCTCTTATGTCCAAGTTTGTTTCCTTGGCCTTTGAGGATTCCCTTCCAGATTCTTCACTGTTTGCCTTGAGGCGTGGCATTGTCATGCAAGTGTGCTTCCTTCTACTCTTTTTGCCTGCAGTGCAGTGCATTTAATTTACAGTTAATCTGTGACACATTTAATTTACTGTAATCTTTCAGTTTTTTAACCTTTTTTTATTCGCCCTTTTCATTCAGATGTTTGCTATGTCCACATGTCTTTTCTGAGGAAAATTGCTGTTCCATAGAACTGGCTGAAGAAAATACTGCCTTTGACTCTGTACCAGCATACTTAGTGCTCTGTGACCCTGCCATTTTAGTGGGGTGCCTGACCCGAAGGCAACCAGCTGTTCTAGGGTAGATGAGTAAGTAAAAGACTCAGCAGTAAAACTTTGGCTCCTGAAGCAAACCTATCAGACCCTTTTCTTTAAGGCTAAGGCTAGGATTAGACTGTGGAGAGGAGTCATAGTTACACTGAAGACTTTCATAATAAGATACAACAAGCAAAAAACAGATAAGGAGAGGCAAGCGGATCTCTGTGAGTTCGAGACCAGCCTGGTCTACAGAGCTAATTCCAGGATAGCTAGGGCTGTTACACAGAGAAACCCTGTCTCGAAAAACCAGAACCAAAACAAAACAAAAACAGATTAGGTTTTCTAACCATGGAGTGGCCAAGTTGGACATTGTAAAAAATTTTGTTATAAAACATGTTATCTAGAGAGTAGAGACCTTGAGTTTCTTTTATCTGGTTTTCAAAGGGCTCAGTGAATCAAAAGATATCAAAACGAGAGAACCTGAGATGGCAGGGGAAGCAAAAGCTGAGAGTTAGTAGCAGATGAAAACACAGATTGGAGCCTCCTGCTGCTGACGGGACATAAATAACTTCTTGCCAACTTTTGACTATGATCTTGGATCCATGAAGCTTTCTCTAACCTAGTTTCCTTTTGCTAGATAGCCTGGAACTTTCTAGGGGCCTGTCTCTGTGTAGCTAGTATTTTTGCCTTTGTCCCTATAAGTACATATTTTTAATGTTGTGGACCATTTGACTTCTTGTGAGGATCATGATTGTAATCATGATCCTTGTGAGGACATGAATCTATGTCCTCAAGCAGAAGGCCACTGTTACAACCTTGCCTACCAGCAGCTTGTGTGCACTAAGGAGAGTAGCAGCGAAGGCAGGTTTTCCAGGATGCTATGTAGGTATTTGTGACCAGTAGTACTACTTAATTTGCTCAAGGTTGAGATGAATAGTGGGAGGAGAGAACTTGGTGAAGTCCCTCTCCCAGCTATTACATTGCAAAATGGGCAGCACACAACAAGCACTTCTGGTGTGTTCCAGAGGACAAAAGCTGACCCAGGAAAGACATTCTTGGAGTCACACCGCATGCCAGTGAAGGGCTCTTTAATTTGCTTTATTGTTATTATTATTATTATTTTACCAGAAACGAACTTTTTTTTTTTACTATTCAGACTTGATTGTTTGATGGATGTTTTCTCAGAGTGAATGATAAGAGCTTGTTATTTCAAAGAGAATTATTGCTTTTATTTTAATGGAGTAGAAAATGTCCATATCTATGACTGTAGAATATACCTTGTGAATAAACTTTAAATAAAGAGTGACTTGTGAAACTACTAGTAGAATGTAGGGTATTATCAGCAAAGGATATTCACAGTTATGAAAAGGCCGTTAGAATGCCTCTTTTCCAATTATCAGTGTTAGGGGGATTTTCTTCCTGGGCTTCAACCAAAATGACATTTTAATAGTCTTAAATACTATTGCCTCAGTTGGAATATTTGATTTCCTCTTTCTTTCTTTCTTTCTTTCTTTCTTTCTTTCTTTCTTTCTTTCTTTTTTCCTGTTTTTTTTTTATTCAACAAAGCTATGTTTTTTTAAGTTTTAAGAAGCAGTACTATCTTATCGAAGTGTTCTTGTGACATTCTTTCAGGACTACATGGTACCTACATGGCATTCTGATTATGTGAAAAGCATATGTAACAATCCAGGGATCTTCTGCTAAACCAAAGATTAAAATAGAAAATGTGTTAATTTAATGATATAAAAGTTGTTTTAATTTGTTACTTTGAGGGCTGCAGAGTTGTGTTGGCACTTAAAAGCACCGGCTGTTCTTCCAGAGGACCCAGGTTCAATTCTCAGCACTCATTTGGAAACTTACAAACATCTGTAACTCCAGTTCCAGGGTACCTGATGCCCTCTTCTGGCCTCTGTGGGCACCAGAACTAATCGTCAACTCTTGAAGGAGTGACTGGTGTGTTAAAGGGGATGTGTGTAAAGTTTTTTTCTGTCCTCCGTTATTTATTCACAGTATGGATTCATAGATAGTAACTTTAAACTTTGTGTTATCATCCAGTATTATAATATTCATTTTGTTACTCAAGTTATTTTGTCTTTACCATTATTGCCAGTGTTTTAGATTTTAGCCAGCTTGATACAAGACGTGTGATAACCATTAATTTGCAAATACAAAGTCAAAGTATATAGATAGTTTGCTATGTGAAATTCAGTAATAAAATTGTCCAATAAAATTGTTGTTTCTAAAACAAACATTATTAGCTTGAGATACAAACTATAAAGTAAACTTATATATATATTAAGTTTATACTATATGAAATAATAAACCTTAAGATTTATTTTTATGTATGTATGTGAATATGTGAATGCAGGTGCCTGTGAAGGCTAGTAGAGGGCATCAGATCTTCTGGAGTTGCATTACAGGCAGTAGGGATCCACCATGTGGGTGTTGGGAACCAAACCCTGGATACCCTGGAAGAGCAGCAAGTACCTGAGCCTCTCTCTAGCCCCTAGCCAGCCTTCCTTCCTTCCTTCCTTCCTTTTAACATATTTTTTTAAATCTGTTCTTTGAGAATTTTATATCGTGTACCCCAATTCCACTCATTTCCCAGTCCCCCTATATCTGCCCTTCATCCTTGCAGTGTCTTCCCCCCAAAAAAACTTTAAAAATATTAAAACAAAGAAATCAACAACAAAACAAACACTTTTTCACTCCTTCATCTTTCCCGCCTCTCCAACACCTCCTCATTCGCCTTAGTGGCACTGGTAGCCGTGCTGTGTCACACAGTGTACCCTTTTGTCCTGTCAGTTCTACTTGCACATGTTCATTGCTGGTGCACTATCATCACTGGACCCTCATCAAAACTCCTTTTGGCCACGCCCCAAGCTATGTAGATCCTGCGGGTATCATTCCATAGGACCAGTCTCTTCACACACTCCAGCAGATCATAGATGGGGTAGATGTTAGGGTGTACCTACCAAGGCCTGTAGGTGGGCCTGGGTGGTACTGAGCTTATCAGTCTTGGCCATTGGGCCGCCCCCGTCAGACAAGGGGCAGAGCCAGCTCTCCTATGCACATGCCATCAGGGTCAGTTCTCCCTTGCCCACGGTGAGGGGTGGGGCCATTTCTCCCAAGTCCAGGGCATCAACTCTCACTGCAGTGTCCAATGAGGGGCAGGACCAGCTTTCCCTTGGCCAGTGAAGGGTAAGACTGGCACAATATGGCCCTCTGATTTTATCCCACATGGTTCCTCTGGCCCCCTAAAGTAACACAGACAACAGACATCAACACAGATTCAGACACAGGTGGCAGCCCAGACTTCCGGCATCTTCATGGCCTGTGATGGTTACAGGAGCCACAGACATCAACACAGACCTTGGCTGCAGCAGAGCCACAGACCCAGACATGGCCCTCAGCAGCAGCAGCTCATGGCCCCAGCACAGGCTACTAAGATCTGTATAATCCCAGCTGAAACATGGCTCATAGACTCCAACAAGTCTACAGGTTGCGGCCCAGACCCTGGGCTTCCATGTGCTTTTATTGGCAACCTGGGCCATGGAGGTTAACACAGATCCCGCCTGGGACTATATGTATATACACATGGCCTTTGGCAACAGCCCAGGCCCAGGGGTCACCATGACCCCAGTTGGCAGTGCAGGCCATGCAGATCAGTATGGTACAGCTATAGAATGGCTCTTGAATACCACCATGGCCTCAGGTGGTGGACCAGGCCCCAGACATCTCCACAGCCTTTGGTGGTAACAGGAGCCAAGAACATCAACTCAGAGCCTGGCTACAGTAGGGCCATGGAACCAGATATGGGTCTCAGCTGCAGCTCTGTCCCAGACATCACGATGGCACCAGGTGGCAGCTTAGGCTGCTCAGATCGGTATGGCTCCTGCAGTGGCACAACTCTTTGGACACTACATGGCCACAGGTGGCAGCCCAGATACTGGGCATCCTTGTGTGGATGTCAACACAGACCCTCACTTTGATAGGGCCATGGACCCAGACATGGACCTTGGCAGCAACCCAGGCTCAGATGTCACCATGGCCCCAGGTAGTATGTAGGCCATGTCCACATCAGTCTACTCCACACTGCTGCCTTCACTTCTTCTGTTCCACCTTTTCCCACAGCTCGTGAGCCATTTTGCTGCTTTTTCTCTCCCATTTCTCCACCACACATTTGTTCATAATGACACCCACCTGCCTGAGCCAAAAGACATCAAGTGGGCCTGTGGGTGTCTTCCTGCCAGCCCAGGCCTCGAGGACCCAGGCTGACCTGTGGGATGGCTAGCACCCGCCTGAGCCTAAAGGCATCAGGCAGGCCTTGCCTTTCTTTTTAATAACCTTCCAGACAATTTAAGATTATTAAAATTTTTAAGAATTGCATAGTATATTTTATTAGTATGAATAGTTGTTAGGAATCATTTAAATGCTTTTAAAATGCAGGTACCTTGTAAAAGCAAATGTTTAATTCAACTAATTGTTTACTGCAGTGTGGTGAGTGAAGACCCTGCAATTGATGGTTTGGATATAGGCATTTTATCAGCATACTTTCGGAGAGGAGAAACAGTCAAAACATATCTTGCAAGGTCAAATATGTTGAGTTCTGGAAAGGACAGAAATAGGGAGGGAGAGAATTGAGGAGGAGAGAAGGAAAGGAAGGAAGGAAGGAAGGAAGGAAGGAAGGAAGGAAGGAAGGAAGGAAGGAAGGAAGGAAAGAGAGGAAGGGAAAACAAACACACCTAAGCAAGGTATAGGTCCCAAGGACACGACTTCCTTCACATAACTAGGTCTTACTTCTGAAAGTATGTATCATCTAGTAATGCCATCAGGTTGTGAGCCCACCAGTGGGTTAATCCATTGAGAGTCCTCGAAGTCCTGTCTCCTCTCAATAATTGCATCTACTAGCTGGGGACCAAACTTTGTGGGGGTAAGCTTTGTATCCAAACCATGGCAGAAGGTTAGTACTCTGAGAACACGCATGCATGTTGGAGTTAGAGTAGAAAGAAGTGTGTGTTTGAGTTTGCCCCTTACAGTGATGAAACTTTCAGAGCTACAGGAAAGGTGAACAGCAAACATATGGCACATGTGTTTTATGAAAGCAAGTTTGAAAGATTGTGTTTTACTCCAAGTACTTGAGCACGGATCACATAAACAAGCATACTTTTCTGTTAACCACAGCACCCACTGTTACCCCTTTGAATAAATGTAATATGCTTAGAGTAATGCGGGCTGGGCTAATAGCCCAGTCAGACTTCCCAATCGTCATGTTGTCTTTTACTTTTCTTCATTTCTGGATCCAGTCAAGATATGCAGATTTCTCTTCATTTTATGCCCCTCCTAGTGCTGGGAATTAAACTCAGAGCTGTGTATACTCTAGGCAACTAATTTGCTCTACCACTGAGCTGCACCCCCAGATCCCTAGCCCATATTTCATTATAGTATGTGGGCCTGCTAGTTGGGGTTTCTGTCCTGCCCAGTTCCCACAGCTGGTAAGCCCCAAAGAAAATCACACAGAGAGTCTACGTAAGTTATAAACTGATTGGCCCACTAGCTCAGGCTTTGTATCAGCTTTTATAACATATATTAGCCCATTATTCTAGTATATATTAGCCACATGGCTCAGTACCTTTTTCAGCAGGGCAGGTCATATCCTGCTTCATAGGTGTCTGGACAGGACTGCAGGATGAGCTTCCTTCTTCCCAGAATACTCCTGTTCTCATTGCCCCGTCTCTACTTTCTGTCTGGTTGTCCCACCTATACCTTCTGCCTGGCTACTGGTCAATCAGCATTTAAAACATGATTGACAGAATACATACAATTCTCCCATACCATTTCATAGATCATTTAAATGGTGTTTTATATGGAATTGTAGCTTTGCTTTTATGTTTCACAGCATTGACATTTTTGTCTGTGTCCTGTACTTGAGTTAAATCTTATTTTTTCTGGTTAATCTTACTCTGTAGCAGTAGATAGCTACATTTTCATGTAATTATAGACAACATTTTCTATTAAAAATATTTCAACATTTTGTGTGCATGTGTATGCATGTTTGTATGTTTGTTCGTGTCCAGATGTAGGTGTGTGTGTGTGTGTGTGTGTGTGTGTGTGTGTAGCTGGGAACTGGACCAGGGCCTGGTGTATTCTGGCATCTATTTAACACTGAACTGTACTCCCAGTCCAATAATCTTACTGAGATTAACCACCTTTGACAATGATTTACTCAAGTGCTGCTTTGTCAGACCCAGGCCCTCACATCCGGAGTCCTTTCTGACTGTCTATTCCAGGATCAGTGATGTTGAATTGGCTCTCTTGGTTAAAGTAACACCTGCTAGAATCTCCACTGGAATACTGTCTTTTCCCCCAAGACACTTATTCATTTGTGGGATCATACTTTGAAACCAAATATTTCTTTTTTTAAATTAATTAATTAATTAATTTATTAAGAATTTCCACTTCCTCCCCGCCTCCCTTTTCCCTCCCCCTCCCCACCTCCCCCTTCCTCTCTAATCCTAAGAGCAGTCAAAAATTCAAATATTTCTTTACAACCTTTTACCCAGTGGTAAAATCCTTTTCAGTTTCCAAACACTAGACTATAATCCCTGTAATTTGTGGATATTTGACAGATATTTCTGTAGTCTTGTCTTTTCTTTTTTTTTTTCTTTTCTTTCCTTTTCTTTTTTGGTTTTTCCAGACAGGATTTCTCTGTAGCTTTGGAGCCTGTCCTAGAACTAGCTCTTGTAGACCAGGCTGGCCTCGAACTCACAGAGATCCACCTTTCTCTGCTTCCCAAGTGCTGATATTAAAGGCGTGTGTTACCACTGCCCAGCCTTTATTGCCATTGAAGCTCTAATTTACATTCTTACAAAATTTAAGCATTTTAATTTATCATTTTACCAGAGATATTCAGAGTAAAGATGTAGTTCCCAAAGACATCTCTGTCTCAAGCCTTAGTTTCATGCCTTCCTCTATGCACAGCCTTTCTGAGCCCTAAATGACACTTACAAATGAAGAAGATAGCCACCCTCTATAGAGAGTCAATGGGAAGATTAATGCGGTAGCATGTGGGTAGCAGGCTGTATAGTGGTCAGTTCATCGTAGCTAGTGCTAGTGGATACTAGCTTTTTATTTTTACTAATATAAAATTAATTATAAATGATCACCAAAAATTTCATAACTGTTAACAGAAAGAAAAATTAAACACCTCTTTATTTGATGCTTTTGTATTCCATACTTGTACTCCATTGCATCATTCTAGATTTTAGAATTTTGTTTTTATTTGTCTTCTCTTAAGGCTAGATATTTAATAGAAGAGCTTTGGAAAGCTTTCTTGATTTTGTCTTGTGTGATTCTTTGTCGCTGTGGTGTAAGTGCTTCCTGCTGTCTCTGCAGAAAGTAGCTACTCCAGTGCTCGTACATCACTCTGTTGCCCAAGATTAAGTAGCTGGATGCAAGCTTGGCTTATTTGGTGATAGATCTTCAGATCCATAGCCCACAAACACACAGTCAGATCTGAGGATTGCTAAGATGCTTTTAATAAATAGTCTCTGAAGATAAAAAGAAGTCAGCAAGCGTGGAAGCTATCATAAACTACTAGGGCTATGTTGGAAACACTCACGAGACAGTTTAAATTGACTCCCACTGGCCAGAATGTGTACAGATTGAGTGTCAAAAAGGGGTAACTGCAGTGAATTCCAACACATTGAGCATCTTCAGATCTGTGAGTTCATGATGATACAAGAAGTGTTGCTGGAGTGTGGTTGGTACCACTTTGAGTTACTTAGATGCTGCATCACCAAAACCAGTAGATAGCAGCTGATGGGTCTTTGACCTGTATATCAGCAGCTTCCAAACACATTCAATATCCCAGACTTCTAAGTTCAAAGCAGTAATCATCTTTCTGAAAAGTAACATGGCTTCAGACTCTGTAATAGTAACTTGTCAGGAGTACACGTTCTCACATCTGGAAGTTGTAGATTTCAGATTCTATTGTGTCCATGCTTTCCCCACAAATTTCCAGTGTGACAAAATGATAATTATGCTGTTTTTATTTCTGCAAACTGTTACTGGCTCTTTAAATTTTAGGAAAATGTCTTTGGTATGTGAAGTCCAAGGTGGGTATCATTATAGACAGGGCAGTCATTGAAATTTTACTTTTTATGCATATATTTGAGATCTAAGCCCTAAATAATAGTTAGAAACCACAAATGAAAATACTTAAAATAAAATTTAAAGACGTTGTGTTCAATGTGTGTGTGTCTCTGTAATGGATTAGTGTAATAGATAGGTATAATTCTATCGTTTATGGAGGTAGTGATTACTAACTCTCCTCGTAAGGGCTTCAAACACTGAATTCTATCTGTGCTGTCAGGGTTGCTAATTGAGTTTGGATGTATGGATCCTAAGTTGTATAAATATATACAGTGTATACTGAAATTTACTAAATTTACTGAAGTTTGTGTCACAGTTCATGCTTTCATATTTATTTAACTAATATTCCATGAAAATGACTTGCTCATCTTATGAATAAAAGTGACTCTAATTAATAGTTAATTGATCACTTGAAGGGCATCATCCATGAGGTATCTTTTGAATGTGCTAAATACAGACATTCTACAAAAGCTGTTGCTGTCCCAACCTCACAGAATACTGGTGTCATCCAAAGGGATAGAATGTCAGTGCTTGCCGCTGGGACCCCTCTCAGTGCACAGTTGAGGGAAAGAAGGTTATCCTAAAACCTGAGTTACTTCAGTCATTTGTGATGAATTTTCCATCAGGTGGGGTTGGGGAATGATTAGCAAAGATCACACCCCTGGGATGAATACAGGTTTAGATAGTCTGCACCTCGTTTTCCTCAGTTACGTAGTAGACAGACCTTTATAACTTAAGGGCCTGTATTTTTATTTTCTGGAAAAACAACAATTACACTTAGAGAGGTTAATGACTTTATTAGAGCCGTATATTTGTTGGGAACTTTTTTTTTCTTTTTGCTTGACCTGGGACTTAGTGCTTTTTAAAAGAATGTGGAAAAGTAAAACCAGGAACCTGTTCCTATGAAACCGTCTCAGAAGTGTCACTAGCTGGCCAGTTTTCATAAGCACAGACTGCGGGCACTGCTGACACGGTGCAGGTGTTGGCTCTTCCACTGATGTTTCCTGGAGAAGCTGAGTAGGAAAGGAGCACGCTGTTTCTAAGTTTGCTTTCACTAACAACTGGCCTTTTCTGGCTCACTTAAGTTTTTTATTCCTACCTCTTCTTTTTCAAAATATTAAAAGGAAACAGAATACTAACTAGGAAGATGAGAGGCTCGTTTCTTTTTAAGATTCTCTTTAAGAAATATAATTGAACACAATTTAATTTAAAAAGTATTTTGTGTTTATTGAAAACTTAGTCCATAAAATTCTTTTTAGGCACAAGAAATAGAAAAATTGATATGTTTAGGAAATAGTACATTGGAGCTTGGGGGAGAAAGGGATGAGGTTGTAGGCAAAACAGCTTATAGACGGAGACTCCAACAGATTGTTGAGTTGTACAGTATACTTTGTAGAAATTCAGATGATGTTCTCAGAACAGTGGTCCCTACCTTAGACTTCCCTGTTGTTCTGCTTTGGTTTTTCTAGGTAGCATTTGCCATACTTCATTTACAAAGTATGAGTTTATGTTTCTGTATGGTAATTAGAATCAATTTTGTCCTCCCTCTTGATCTTAAGATCATTGAGTCCTCAAGCTGGCAGGCTTCATCATGGCATGCCCAAGATCTTAGTGTGAAGTCTAGTAGCTGATAGGCATTTAATAATGACCTATTAAGTGCACGAATGGCAAGGCAGAGCATGGTTCAGCTGGGGTTTGTACAGGACTGTCTGCAGAAGCGAACGGTTGCCATCTTGAGCTGTGCCTGTTCAGAAAAGATAATCCGTGCTCAGCTTGGTGAGTGTGTACATCCCCTCATTGAAGGGTAGGGAAGGTCATGAGACCCTGATCTGAGTGTCCTGCCAACTCTTGTGTACAGCTCTGCCTTAATTGCATGTGGCCTCAAGGGGAGTGTGCTGGATTTTATGTGAACTTTAACACAAGCTAGAATCATCTGAAAGGAGTGAACCTCAATTGAGGAAGTGTTTTCATAAGTAGGGGGGAGCTGTAGTTGATATGTAAAATCGAAAAGAAACCTTATAAATAAAAAACTTTTAAAAAAAGAAATAACCAAAAAAAAAAAAATCTGGCTGTAAGGTGTTTTCTTTTCTTCTTTTTTAATTAACTCATTTTTTTTATTTTGCACCCATCTTCCTCTCTTCCTAGCCATCCCCCTTCCCACAGCACCTCTGTTCCTACCCCAGTTCACTCTTCCTCTGTTCCTGCTTAGGAAAGGGCATGAATATCAACAAAATATGGCATATCAAGTTGTTGTAAGACTAACCATCTCCCCATGTATTAAGGCTGGGCAGGGTGATCCAGAATGAGGAGTAGGATTCCAGAAGCCAGTAAAAGTGTTGGAGACAACCCCTGTTCCTGCTGTTAGGAGTTTCATTAAAGGACCAAGCTACACAACTGTAACATACATTCTTAGTGCTTAGGTCAGTCCCATGCAGGCTCCCTGGTTGTTGGTTCAGTCTCTGTGAGCTCTTATGAGCCCAGGTTAGTTGATTCTGTGAGTTTTCTTGTGATATCCTTGAACACTCTGGCTCCTACAATCCCCCCCCCCCCCAAAAAAAAACCACACACGTCTGCAGGATTCCCTGAATTCTACCTAATGTTTGTGGGTCTGCATCTATTTCCATCAGTTGCTGGATGACGCTACTCTAATTGGGCTAGGCACCAGCCTGGTCACAGGAGACAGTTCAGGCTATGTATTGCATATTATTAAGAGTCTTAGCTAGGGTCATCCTTGTAGATTCCCTTGTGCTAGGTTTTTACCTGTCCCTGAATGCTCCCCCTTTTCAGTGGTCTCTTTCAGTATTCTCCCCCTTATGCGCTGCCCAACATGGTTGGGTGTTTTCTTAATTAGTGATCGATGAGGAGAGTCTAGCTTATAGTATATGGTGCTGTCTCTGGGCTGGTGGTCATAGGTTTCGTATGAAAGCAGACTGAGCAAGCCATGATGACTAAATCAGTAAGCAGCACTCTTTCATGGCCTTGACGTCAGCTCCTGCCTCCTGGTTCTTGTCTTGTTTGTGCCCTGCTCTAACTTCCTTCAGTAATGGCCTGTGTTGTGGAAGTGTAAACCAGACAAACTCTATCTTCTCATAACTTGCTTTGGTCATGGTGTTTCATTGCAGCAATATAAACCCTTAACCAGGGTAGAGAGGCTAGGGTAAATAAATAAGCAGGGAAAGACTGGAGAAGACTGGTGGGAGAGCCCATCTTTGTGGGTGTGGGAAAGGCATCATCTTTACTGGGTAAGGACTTCCTGGTGCTCCCTTTGTGAGGTGGAAGGCTGTGTACGTGAGTAAATACTTACTGGAGTATATGGATCCTTCTCACCTATACTCTGAAAGTAACTCAGTGGTTACCTGTAGCAAGCTTTCTTGTTGGGCTTCCTTGAACCACTAGCCACCAAATAATGACATGGAGACATATTACTAATTTTGAAAGCTTGGCTTTTTAGCTTAGACTTGTTTCCAGCTAGTTCTTAAAACTTAAATTAACCCATTTATATTAATCTACATTCTGCCACATAGGTTTTTTTTTTTTTTTTTTTTTTTTTTTTTTTTTTTTTTTTTTTTTTTTTTTTTTACCTATCCTTCATTCTGTATGTCCAACTTCCTCATTGTCTTTCTGGTGTCTCCTGTGCTTCTAGATTCCTCTCCAATTCCTCTCTTCCTTGAAATCCCGCCTATTCTCTCCTGCCTAGCTATTGACCATTTTTATTAAACCAATCACAGCTATACATATTTACACAGGTACAAATACAAATATCCCACATTTCTCCTTTTTGTCTAAATGAAAAGAGTTTGACTCTAACACAATAAAACTATATAAAATAGGAACAATTATCAGGTAAGAATCCACAATGTCCAGTCCATTAGTATTTGGCAAATTCATAGAAAATATTATCTATTCTGTCTTGATGATCCAATATTTTTTTTATCTAAACCACTTTTTTATCACAACTTGTATTATTATCCTAAAGATATTCTTTTAGACCTTAAAACATTCTTAGATAAACAACTTAAGCTTTTGTATTTCTCAACCTTATAAACTTTACATCTCTTATGTAAGTTTCCTTTCTGAATTTGATAGCAAGGTAGATTGTAAATATATCTATTCTTTAACTCCATCAGATACCGAAGAAGGATAAAATATTACCTGAGTAGACAGGAAGTGTAGAGCAAGCAACTTCCAAAAATAAAATGACAGAAACAGTTGACTGCCTAGACAGTCACCCAAGGATCTTCTGTAATATTGGGGCTTCTATCTTTGGCCTACAGGTCTAGAATTGCTTACAAACTTTTCTGTGAAACAGAAATTTTGAAGGACTGTCCTACCTTGTCTTGGCAAAGTTCGGCAGTCAACTTCTTTTGCATCCAATTTGGACAGCATACTTTCAGCACTTGAGGCAAGGATAGTTTCTTCCCAGTGTTAACTTTGCCACTATAAAAGCAAGCCCCATATGGACATTCTTTAATTCCTATTATCCTTTTTTTGAAGTAAATTGCTGTTGCCAATAGCTGATGTATTTCACTGTTATGGAAAGCCTTTTGTTACTAAAACATCTTAAATTCCATATTCTGTAGGTCTCTGAAATATTTGAATACCTCTATCTAAAACATATCTCTAACCTTGAAAACACGCCTGATCTGGCCACAAATTTGATTGTTATAGGTGACTAACTACTAACCTGCATTTCCTCATTATCCTAAACAATTTGTAATAATAGCATTCAAGGATTACAACTTTATATTACAGTTTTAAATGAACTGCATAGGCACAAGAGTAGAAACATATATGGTTCAGCAAAAATAACCTTAAACTTGTATCAGTATACAAAAACCCATTCCAACATAAAATATTTGAGATTAATAGTTGCCTTTTAGTTTAAAAGTAGATTCAATAATCTACCTTTTTATCATTCCTATATTCTCCATTTTTATATATTTTTAGAAAAAGATCCCTGAATCTAGCCTTCTTTGCTTAGTTTCTTCTCTGACCATGACCATTAACAACTTGCAGCTCCCCCCCCCCAAAAAAAACAGGCAAACATCTGTAACCCACAAAACAGCCAAAAGCCATCCACTCCATCTCTTGGGAAAATGGCATTGTGTTCTCTAGACTGCTGTCTATTGTCTGGGGCAATGGCATCTTTAGGGGACCCTGAGAAAATTGGAATAATGTTCAAGTTCTGGGATAGTAAGCTGTATCTTTTGTTGCCCAATGTCTCTGTAATGGGAAAGTGCAGGGTTTATCTGAAGTCTTGGCTGATATAGTCTGTGTGGCTGGACTATCTCAGCCAGCCACTTTGAAGTTGTTCTGGATACACATTGTTGGGGAAATTGCAACAGAAACATTTTGAGAGGCTGGATTACCTGGACTACTTGTCTTCACTGATGTCTGGTCTCCCCCCCCCAGCCCGAAAGCACATATACTTTAAAGGTAACGTACATATCTGCAGTCACTCAGTCACTCAAATATGGAATGTGTGGTGTGTACAAATGAGCTCAAGATGGTTCTCTGCTCTGTGTTTGAGCAGGTTAAAAGGCATTTGTGAACTTTATAAGTCTGTTTACACTGCGTAACAGAACAACAATATAAATCTCCATTCATGCCATATGAAAGGATGGCGTGTCGTAATAAGTCCTGAAGACTCTGTAACTAACAAGGTTTGCCATGTCTCATCCAGTCTCAGACTGTTCCCATAGTAGAGGGATCAGCATATACATCACCTGTTTGTAGTTTTTCTTGATTTCTTCTTTCACATATATATCCAAGATTTTCAGGAAGTCTCCCTCAGTCAATTCTGACCTTTATTAATTTTGAAGGAATCCATAGTTTTTTTGTTTCCTGTGGAAACAAAAGTATAACCAGTCTCCCAATGCAACACATTTTCTGATTTCCATTCTAAAGTTAAGACATCTATAAAATATAGGTTGGTTTAATTCAGTAGTTTTTTTCCTACAATATCTCTTAGCAGCTTTTGTCCTTCGCTCACCAGCATTCAGTAATTCCAAGTGAACAAAGCATCTACAGGATCCAGATGTGCTACGCACGTCCCATCCTTATGTGGTTTATTCTTTTTGTGTTACTTTACTGTTTCTTTAAGGATTTTATTATTTTTAAACTATTTGTTTTTTTTTCTATAACTGTCAACTCATTTTTCTTTTCTTTTTTATTAAGCACATTTTCAAGCATAGTACATCTGTTCAGAGGTTTTCTTGGTCTGGACCTGGCTCTCTGTATGTCTTCAGTGTTTGTCTGACTTCATGAGCCAGACTTTAGACTGCTAGGCTACTGCCATGTGGCTAGCTTAGCATATGGTGCTGGTGGTTGGCTCCACCCCCTTCCAGTCAGCAAGCTGCAGCAGAAACCATGAGTGACTGTCTGTGCCTAATCATCTCAGCTCTGGGAAGCTGCTGTGTCAGTGCTGCCGCTGCTGCAGGCAGTGTTTGTACTCAGTTCTATAGCTGCTCCAGTGCTCAGGTGCGCAGCAAGACCTCTTAAAGGAGCCATGCCTCTGTACAGTATTGAGCTCTGTGTTCAGAACTTTTTTTCAACTTCTCAGGGCCTATGTAGATTTATGTGCTGCACATTGGGCACCAACTGTAACAAACTTTCTTGGACCACTGTCCCCAAATAATGATATGGAGACTTAATTATAAAGTTGTCCTTTAGCTTAGGCTTGTTCTCAACTAATTCTCATAACTTAATTAACCAGTTTCTATTAATCTGTGTTCTGCCACATGGCTTTTTAGCCTCTCCTTCATTCTGTATGTTTGACTTCTCAGTGTCTTGCTTGGTGACATCTATGAGCCTAGATTCTTCTCCAGTTTCTTTCTCTCCCCAGAAATCCTGACTGTTCTTTCCTGCCTATCTATTGATTGTTCAGCTCTTTATTAAACCAATCACAGCAATACATATTCAACAGGTATTCCGCAACCGTTCCCTAGAGTGAACTGTGGCAGAATTGAACCTTGGTTTGTTGTTTGGGCCTTAGGAAGAAGGGGAATAAATATTGTCTGTGTCTCCGCCATAGAAGGGATTTTAGTAACAGCAGTGAAGGGGGAGAATTCAAAGAAGTCTTAGTAAAGAAAAAGTAAGCAGTAGTTGGCTTTGGCATTCATACTAACCGGGAAGGCACCAGATAACAGGTAGCCGATACCCAACTGTGAGTGCCCTGGGGAGGTGTGTTCCAAGTGAGAGGCTAGTTGGAGCCTTTTCTCATGCCATGTGCTCAGCTACATCCCTGATTTATGTGAGGAGCTCTGACTGGAGGTGTGGATCCGTATGCACCACGTGGGTGGATGTAGATGCGTTCCTTAGGGAATATGTGTGAGTTCCTTAGGGAACATGTTAACAGTATGAATCACTTTATAGACATCTAGGCTGATTGTGTTGAGATAAATAAAATTCAGGCTTTTAGTTTGTGGTGGGATTTCATATTGTACAATTTCTTACCAGCTTTAATTAAAATCACAGTTTTCACGTAAACACCTTCAAATACTTAACTTTATAAAGAAATTGTTCCACTTTGCTGTGGATACGTGGGGAGCCGATAAAAGACTCTAGGCAAGGGTTCACATAACCTGGTCCTGTCGGTTGCAGTGGGAGAATCGACTTGATGAGAACTTGAAAGTCTCCTCAGTACTGGCCATGTGACTGCTTTGAGATAGTGGAGCTCCAGGGTTGCTGAATGCTGTTTCTGAAGCCCCCAAAGCAGATAAATACCTGAATGGACTCTGCTCCTCAGCACGGTGAATAACCAACCCCCATGCACCTTTAAAAGAAAGTAAAGCTTTGAATTTTACTTTTTTCTCTGAATATTATTTGCTTTGTCCTGATTCATTAGTTTTTTTCCCCTTATCCTTTTCAACTTGTGACCCTTCAGTTGAAATTAAATTTGCACTGTAAGTTGACTCTCTGAATCTTTTCTTCACAAGCTTTCTTTGTATTTTCCAGAAGAAAAAGGATTAACTCAAGGTTTCCAAAGTAAAAGCAAAGATTGTGATTAAAACTGAATTAGAATCTTTATTCTCTATTATTTGCCAATAGCAAAATAAATAGCCCAGTCTTAAAGAAGCTTTAAAGTAAGTCTCAGAGCCTTTGAGAACCCTTGGATTTTAATTAAAGAAATACAGAATACCATTACTTTCTGTTTGGCAGTGGAAAAAAATATGTATTTTTAAAATTTCAAAGCTTAGCCTAGCAGCACATGGAGCCCATCTGTTGGTGTTCAGGATGGGTGCACAGTGGGTTCAGATGTTCAGCCTTTTGTCTTTACTGCCCAGCTCTCACCAGCTGAGTGTGGCACAGCCACAGTTCATGAAGACAGAGCGGCTCCAGTTACTTCTAAAGCACTCTCTTGGGGACCGATAAGTCAATCTCTGTTTATGTAATGGAGTCAGGAGCAAGGGTCTGCTGCCGTGCTCTGGTGCTCTGCGGATGGGCTTCCCCTGGTGTTGGCTTTCAGGGAAGGGCCTGGGTTTAATAAGCCTGAATTCTGAGCTGAGTGGCGGGCTGTGCAGTACAGCCCACTCTAGTGGGTCATTTTGAAATAATTTTGCTTAGGTAGTGCAAGAGCAATTGGTTTTAATAAAATCAATAGGTTTATTGTGGAAAGTGGGATACCGATACCAGTTTTACCTGATAACAGACTAGAATGTCTGAGCCTCTTTTGTGTGCCTTGCTTCTGGTATTGAGTCAGGGGCAGGGAGTGAGTGGTCTGTGTGTGTGTCAGCGATTTCATCTTTTTTAATATAACATTTCAGTTTAACTTGAACTTTCAAGACAGACTCTGCTAGTTTAGCCTGTTCTCAAATGCTCATGAAATCCTCCCCATTTTGCAAAATATTTACAAAGTATTCTTGAAAGTAAAATCTCATAAAGGTCTTTGGTTTGGGACCAGAGTTCAAAGGAAAGTCCGTTTGGTTTTGATTTGAAAACTGTAAAAACAAAATACCCTCAAAATGGCAGGGTGTGAATTGGTAACTTCAATTTTATTACAATCTGCCAAGCCCATCCCCAGATGTTTCCAATTAAAAGCCAAGAATGTAACTTGGGTGAATATCATATGAAAGCATTTTTTTACTTTTCTCTGATTTTTTTTTAAGAAAAAAAAACCCTCAAAGTCTCAAATCCTTTAACTTTAGTTAAAGAAATAACTTTTCATTTAAATGTTTCATAAAGAAAAATGCAATATTCAAAGAGGACTTTTACATTTCAGTTTTGCAAACACTTGTGGCCCCCAAATATATAAGGGTTCACATACTTCATCTTCCACAGGGCAAAATTAAAAATTTAAAAAGATGTTAAACCATTAGAAATTAAAATCCTGTATTTCTAGATTTAGTACAATCAGAGAGTAGTTCTTTTAACACTGTAAATTGTTTAAAGAGTGGTGTTTACTCATTTTATTGCTTTCTTTAGGATTATTTAGGGCATTTCCCATTGTAAAGACTACAACTTTTTTAAATTTTGACCTATTGTGCACTCAGTTGTAAGCAGTGCTTTGATGGGAATCTGGGAAGACAGGAGATAAGATGAAAGAAACCATAATGTCATTGTAAAGCCCCAAATTCCATGATATTTCCCCAGATAATATCAGATTATATATGGATCCATTCATGGTTTTAAAACTTGCTTCAAATATGTCAATCTGTGTTAAGAGGAAAGGTAGTGTCAAGAAATTTGACTATCTGGAAATTTTTATATTTTTCAGAGAGATGATTGAGTTACTCTTTGTAACCAACTCAACGTTAACATTTTAAATGCAAAGCTAACGATAAGTTTGTTTTGAAGCTTGCTCAAACCACGAAGACACAGGATCGCATAGCTAACTGTAAAGATGGGACAGTTGTTTCACTGTTCATCTCCTGTGTGGTGGAATTTTGATGTACATAGATTTGAGTGCCAGTGGGAGACAGTGATGTCGGTCTGCGATCTGTATTTGCTGTTGGTGAGGGCTTGCCACTCCACCTCTTCCTCCCAAGATGCTACTTAGCCTTTAAGACGTGATTCTTAGGGGCCTTTGCTGCTGCTCCAGAGAAAACTGGTTCTTTGGAGTTTGAGTTTCACCAGCAGCTTGTGGATAGTCCTCATTCTTTTCAGTACTACTGTTGGGCCACTGTCCAGCTAGTCACTGGGCACAGATGCCTCCTCTTCCCTCAATAAGTAGTGAGTGTATGGGAAGACTTAACTCATCTTCTCTTGTTGGATGCCAAGTGCATGTATTGAACTGGCTTTGAGTTTTAAGACCTAGAGGTTATTTTGTAAATATGGGGAAATTGTGAATGATTTTAGGTTACACTGTGGAATGACAGGACATGTAGACTAGTTCATAGCTCGTTGCTGACATTGCATGATCTTGCTGTTTTATCTCTTCAGTAGAAATATCTGAGATCTGGGAAAGTAGCTCAGGGACAGAGTGCTGTCTTTGCAGCACACAGGTGCTGGGTTTAGTCCCTGCCTTGTACCCTGCCTCCACCACCAGAAAGAAAGAATGCCATTTTCACAGCTTTTAAATTGTCACAAGATTTGAGTTAGATAATAGGAGGATTATGCTCTTTAAATTTTATTATTTTATGTGTATAGGTGTTTGCCTGCATGTATGTGTGTGCCTGGGGCCTGTGGAGGTCAGAAGACGGTGCTGGATCCTCTGGAGATGGAGTTCTAGACAGTTGTGAGCTTTCATATGTGTGCTGAGAATTGAACTCGGGTCCTCTGGAATTGGAGCAAGTGCTCTTAACCTGTCTATTTAGCCTGAGGACTGTGTGTGCTCTTAACAACACAGGGAGAGATACTATCTTTACTATCTTTACCATCTTTACGAGCAAAAGTGAAGAGGCTCTTTCTCAAGTTGCACACACACACACACACACACACACACACACACACACACACACACACGCACGCTTTCTTCATTTAAGTGAAGCTTAGTAGGAAAAACTGTGCTGTTCTTTGATAAGAAAGTGCAAGGTTTTTAAAAATAAATGCTTTGAGAGAAAAAGTGAAATTGACATGAATGGGCAGTTTCTAACTTTGTTGAGTATGAAACCTCTTTAATTTCAGTGATGCTTGTACTCTGTCATGATGCTGAGCTTGGCCTTTCAGCATTTGTGCTTCCCCAAGGAGGCGAGGCTAGTTTTATACAATGCAGGAATAGTCGAGCTGCATCCAGAGTTTGAATTCAACAGACTGACTCCTACAGGACACCACTGTGTTTATAAAAAAGAAGCTAAGGTAGAATGTGATGCTAGATTCACTTTGATTCATCTACCATTTGTTTACTTACTGAACATCAGTGACAAGCTGAGGATGAAAATAAAATCTCTGACTCTGCATTACAACACAAGATTCAGATAGGTACAATTGACAGAAACAAACAAGGGTGTTGATATGACCTACAGTTGGATAATAGTTGGTGGACTTTATTGAGAGTATGACATCAAGAAAAACTTAAAAGTAGGAAATAAGACTGGGCTTGGTGGTGAAGGCCTGTAATTCCAGCTATTCAAGAGCATGAGACAGGAGGGTTCCAAGTTCAAGTCTTATCAGGACAACTTAGTGAGACCTCATTGCATAATTTGAAAAGTTATTTCAAAAATAAAGAAAAAAAAGAGGTCAGGGATTTAATGTAGTCCCATGGTATAGGGTTTGTATAACATGCATAAAGGTCTTGGATTCAGTCCCCTATACTATACACACAGACAAAATACAGGCAAAAGAATGACTCAGTCCAATTTGCTCAACTATGTTCACAGGAGCATTGTTTGTCACAGCCAGAACCTGGAAACAACCTAAATGCCCCTCGACTGATGAATGAATAAGGAAAATGTGGTACATTTACACAATGGAGTACTACACAGCAGAAAATAATAACGACATCTTGAAATTTGCAGGCAAATGGATGGAGCTAGAAAACATCATTTTGAGTGAGGTAACCCAGACCCAGAAAGACAATTATCACATGTACTCACTCATAAGTAGCTTTTAAACAGAAAGCAAAGCAAACCGGCCTATAAATCACAATCCCAGAGAACCTAGATAACGATGAGGACCCTAAGAGAGACATACATGGATCTAATCTACATGGGAAGTAGAAAAAGACAAGATCTCCTGAGTAAATTGGGAGCATGGGGACCTGGGAGAGGGTTGAAGGGGAGGGGAAAGGCAGGGATGGGAGCATAGAAAATTGTAGAGCTCAGTAAAAATCAATAAAGAAAAAAAAGAATGACTCAGTCCAGAGAGAGACATATTGAGAAGCCCTGAGGTGTGCACAGACCTGGTATGTTCCAGAAACTACAAAGAAACCCGTTAGCCAAATTGACATGATGAAAGGCGGGACAGTTGCAGAAAACCTGGATGAAAGGGTAATGACCGAACCATCTCGGGCCTTGTAGGCTGTGGGCCTTGTAGGCTGTGGGCCTTGTAGGCTGTGGGCCTTGTAGGCTGTGGGCCTTGTAGGCTGTGCTGCAATCAAGCATGTATGGAAATCAAATATTGCCTGGCAGTATAAGGAAATACTACACTATCTACACTATTTTATTTTATTTTATTTTATTTTATTTTATTTTATTTTATTGTCTATGAGACTGCATTGTCTCCACCAGTTGGTTTGAATCTGTTTTGGATGTTGAATTGCCTGGGCCATTGATCCCATTAGAGACTTTTGGGGAGTGGTTCTTACTTGATCAAACCGTATTAGTCTGGAAGGAATCCACAGCTTCTGATCTTCTGTGGAAACAAAAGCAGAACCTCTTTTCCAAAGCAACATATCTTTAGACCCAAATTTTGAAGTCAAGATACCTTTATATTGGTTTAGCTTGGAAGCCCCCACAATCAAATGTCTCTCTGTAATTAGCTAATTAGCAGTCAAACAATTAAAAAAACACAATAGTATACATAATCTAGACTCTCTGTGTATTTTCCATCTTTACATTGCTTATTATAATTTTCATTACTCTATTTTTAATTGATATTTATTGAGCTCTACATTTTTCTCTGCTTCCCTCCCTGCCTCTTCCCTCCCCCTTCAACCTTCCCCCAAGGTCCCCATGCTCCCAATTTACTCAGGAGATCTTGTCTTTTTCTACTTTCTACTTTCCATGTAGATTAGATCTATGTAAGTCTCTATTAGTGTCCTCATTGTTGTATAAGTTCTCTGGGATTGTGGTTTGTAGGATGGCTTTCTTCGCTTTATGTTTAAAAATCACCTATGAGTGAGTACATGTGATGATTGTCTTTCTGGGTCTGGGTTACCTCAATCAAAATGATGTTTTCTAGCTCCATCCATTTGCCTGAAAATTTTAAAGTGTCATTTTTTTCTGCTGTGTAGTACTCCATTGTGTAAATGTACCACATTTTCCTTATCCATTCTTCAGTCGAGGGGCAGTTAGGTTGTTTCCAGGCTCTGGCTATGACAAACAAAGCTGCTATGAACATGTCCTTGTGGCACGATTGAGCATCCTTTGGATATATACCCAAAAGTGGTGTTACTGGGTCTTGAGGAAGGTTGCTTCCTAATTTTCTGAGAAATCGCCACACTGATATTAGTACATAGGGGCTGTACCAGCTTGCATTCTCACCAGCAATGCAGAAGTGTTCCCTTTTCCCCACAACCTCTCCAGCATAAGTTGTTATCGGTGTTTTTGATCTTGGCCATTCTTACAGGTGTAAGGTGGAATCTCAGAGTTGTTTTGATTTGCATTTCTCTGATGACTAAGGATGTTGAACATGTCCTTAAGTGTCTTTCAGCCATTTTAGATTCCTTTGTTGAGAGTTCCCTGTTTAGGTCTGTACTCCATTTTTTTTTTATTGGACTATGTGATCTTTTGCTGTTCAATTTCTTGAGTTCTTTGTATATTTTGGAGATCAGACCTCTATCTGATGTGGGGTTAGTGAAGATATTTTCCCATTCTGTATGCTGTTGTTTTGTCTTGTTGATCATGTCCTTTTCTTTACAGAAGCTTCTCAGTTTCAGGAGGTCCCATTTATTAATTGTTTCTCTTAGTGTCTGTGCCGCTGGGGTTATATTTAGGAAGTGGTTTCCTGTGCCAATGCGTTCAAGTGTACTTAAAGGTTCAGTGTGGTTGGTTTTATGTTGAGGTCTTTGATCCTTTTGTTCTTGAGTTTTGTGCATGGTGATAGATATGGGTCTATTTTCATTCTTCTACATGTTGATATCCAGTTATGCCAGGACCACTTGTTAAATATGCTTTCTTTTTTCCATTTGATATTTTTTGCTTTATCAAAGATCAGGTGTTCGAAGATGTGTAGATCGATATCCGGGTTTTCTATTCGGTTCCATTGGTCCTCCTGTCTGTTCTTATGCCAATACCAGGCTGTTTTCAGTACTGTAGCTCTGTAGTAGAGTTTGAAGTCAGGGATTGTGATGCCTCCAGAAGTTTTTTTATTGTGCAGGATTGTTTTAGCTATCCTGGGTTTTTGCTTTTCCGTATGAAGTCGAGTACTGTTCTTTTGAGATCTTTGAAGAATTTTGCTGGGATTTTGATGGGCATACACTATTTTTAACTACACATTTTTTTTTCAACAGTTTGGGCAGGGCCTGGGGTGGGGCAGGATTCTTGTATATGCCATAGAATGTGTGTAGAAATCAGAGAACAGTTTGTGAAAGTTGATTGTCTCCTTCCTCTATGTGGATTCTAGGGATGCACTTGGTGGCGAGCTCCATTACCCACTTTTGGACTTTCCATTTTTAAATGGATTGCCTATATACCATGGGAGGGTAAGGCTGTGAGAGCTCATAAGTCTAGGTATCTCTAGGACTTGGTAGAAATACACAGGGATAATGGTTATATAGCTTTGTAAAAGTATGGAAACAGTAGGCCAGCGCTGTGCTAATGGGGAGATCTTGCTAGTTTGTGAATTCCATCGTAATAATATAACAAAACTGATGCTGAGAGCTTGCTAGAACCATTTCTTGCTGTGACTTCATATTATCAGTCACTGATTTTACCTTTGGAAATTCAGATTTGTAACTAGATGTGCCTTGGCTGAGGAAAATGCCAAAGTGTTGTTTGCTGTTTCATTGGAAGCAATAAGGTATCTGCCTGTTTTAAAGTCTGTCACTGACAATTACTGCCATACTTTATATACTCTACATACATATATATGATATGTGAGATCATTTTAAAAAAAATATTGTGTGTTTATCGGTGTTTTGCCTACATATATTGTCTATGCCTGTGGAGGTCAGAGAAGGTGTTGGGCCCCCTGGAACTAGAGTTGCAGATGGCTGTGAGCCACCACATGGGTGCTGGAGATGAAGCTCAGGCCCTCTGGAAGAACAGCAAGTGCTCTTAACCACCGAACCAACTCTCCAGCCACAGTGATGAGATATCTCAGCCTCTGGTTATCAAAAATGAATGTAGTTTTTAGGCTAAATTCTGATTATTTTGTTAGACTAATGTATTTTTTTACATAACTTATTTGGCGGTTCTTCCGTAGGTTGAAAAATCAGATCAGTATGATAATGATCTTCAATTATGGCCAAAAGCAGGAAAGTGAGAAGAATGCCTTTGTTTGTTGCATTGCCCCAAACCAAAGCAAACAGCCCCCTGCCAGATGACAGTCTTTTCTGATAGACCAAGGCATGTGTTTAGCTAAGGTTTGGAGGGTTTGTCCTTGCACAGTGTTTTAGATTTAACTGTAATATTTCCTAAACTCTTATCCTATGACAGTCTAGTAAAATTGACTGAACTATTATCTGGCTATGTTGTAATCTCTTCCTTTTTCCTTGGTGGCTTTGGGTTTTACAAGTAGCCTTAAGCGGTTTTCATTAAGAAGATAATTACTGAGTATTACAGCTATATTTGGAGTAAAACAGTAACCCTTCTCTAGCACCGTGGACTCTAGCCGCTCCTCTTCTGAACTATTCATCACTTTGAAAGAACTTCTCAAAAAGCTGTGGGGTAAGCTATCAAAGACGTTACATTTTCAGAATTCCGAGTCCTCCAGAAATCTGTGGTAACTCATATTTCTCATTTACCCAAAGTCACCGTAGGAAAGAATTAATCTGCTTTTACTTCACTGTTCAATCTGAATGAGTATACTTAGAGGTTGATTAAATATTTTTTCTTTTGACCCCGGGAAAGTATGTCCAAATCCTTAAGTAATTACATTCTTAGTACAAACATCTCTCGTTTTCCTACAATAGGGAACAGGCAGGGTAGCTTTCACCTCCCTGTGGTCTTTATTTGTGTGCTGGTGACTCTGAACTGAGCTCTAAACACTCAGTCACATAACCTAACCAGCTTAGCTTAGAAAGCACAATATTTCACAGTGGTTTATTTCATAAAACTGCACTCTTTGATGGCTTGAGAGAAAATCTGAAGTGTTGAAAGAAGCCTGTACTTTGGAGAAGGGTGTTTAATGTAATTGACAAATTTGATTTCAAGTGATATGAATGAGTCAAAATGTATTTCTGATCTTTTAGTGAGGTAAATGTTTAAAGCATCAAAAGTAAGCGCTGAACTTTCCTATGCGCCGAAGCGAATAGGACATTGAGAGAGCCCAGAACCCAGGTGCATTGAGGACTCACCACACATCATTCATGTGTGCCTAAGCTTTGTGAAGCCTCGCCACTCCAGTGGATTCAGTGCCAGTTGTCTAAAAACATGATGTTGTCCACCTTTTTGTTCCAGGACCTGCTGCCGCACTAAGTCTTTTTGTCAGTACTGTTGCTAGGTGTTTGTTCATGAATCTATGTGTACTTGTGGACTGTTCTCAAAGGGAAAGTCCATTATTTCAACCTTCAGAACCCAGAGATGAGGTCTATCACCCTCGCTCCCAGTGTTTGCCTTGACTTCAACCTTTAGTTAGAAAATAGGAGCGTTTGGACACTTGGGATTTTAGTTGTTATTTAACACAGTTTTCACACTAGATATTCTTGGGGGTTCTCAAATGTTCTGTCACTACATGAAAATATGCTCTTTAATTTGTACTAGTTTTTAAATTCACATTGGTCATATTTTTGTACCAAATTAAGAACTCTAGGGTAATAAGGAAACATGGAAAAGAGTCTGCAAATGGAGTGATGAGAGATTAGATTTACCAAAGAGTAAAATATAACATAAAATTTTAATATTGAATTCTATGTGGCCCTGGCACATGACAGGCTGATAACTCAGTCAATATAGGAATTTAACAAGGAATACTTTTACTCAGTAGGGGAAATGAAGCATGTTCAAAAAAATTATGTTGAAGTCATTAAGTAAATACAAGAGAAATTAGGTTGGATTGTTCCTTATATTGAAGTAATTTCTTACACTAGATTGTAAAAAAAAAAATTTAAAATGACTGCACTAGATTTTAACCTGATATCAAATTTGAATTTTAATATTCAGAGATAAGACACTTAGAACTTTGAACAAGTTCAAAGAACATAAAAGCTTTGGTTTGAAGCATGTTCAAAAAAATTATGTTGAAGTCATTAAGTAAATACAAGAGAAATTAGGTTGGATTGTTCCTTATATTGAAGTAATTTCTTACACTAGATTGTAAAAAAAAAATTTAAAATGACTGCACTAGATTTTAACCTGATATCAAATTTGAATTTTAATATTCAGAGATAAGACACTTAGAACTTTGAACAAGTTCAAAGAACATAAAAGCTTTGGTTTTTTTCTGAAAAAAATTCATTAATGCTTTTTACAGTTTGTATCATTCTTTCTTAACTATGTGTTCATAAGTGAATGACTTATTTACTTCAATAAATATTGTATAGTGTTGAACACTTGAAGTATGTAACTGATCTACACATTTTTGTAAAGTAGAACTTGTGAAGTTATAGTATCACAGGTTTTGTTAGAATTTCTATTTCTTAAACTTTTTATTGTACATTTACTAGATTGTTAGTAGATGTATATTAGTAGAACGCTACTTTTAAAAACATTAGTCCGGACTGAATATTATCAGCCTTGAGTTGGACAGTGGTGGCGTACGCCTTTAATCCCAGTATTCGGGAGGCAGAAGCAGGTGAATCTCTGAGTTTGAGGCCAACCTGGTCTACAGAGCTCATTTCAGGATAGCCAAAGCTATACTGAGAGACCCTGTCTTGAAAAACAAAAGAAAAGAGCTTAATCTTGAGTCTGTAAACTAAAAAAATTAGTGATTGGGAACAGTAAAATTCTACTTTTGGAAACAAGTTTGCTTTATATGGCTTTGTATGGTTCTCTAATATATGCAAAGCAGCTTCTCTCTGTTCCTCACTAGCTCTTCAAAGACAATTGGATTTCTTCCAAAAGAATAAACTCTCAAATTCCAAATCAGTATAGCCTGCTAAATGTTGATGTATCACTTTTAGAGAACCTTGCATTATACTTGTGTTCTCTAAATATGGCAAGGCTCCTTTGGTTGTCATTAAGCCTGTCACCATACCTTTCCTTGACCCTTGGAGCCTCAGAACTCAGGAGTTAGCATGTGTAATGCCTGTGCCTTTTGTCTTCACTTCTCTTTAGGGTCAGTATAGACCTTCTGATTTGCTGTGTCCTGAGACCTATGTCTGGGTACCCATTGAGCAGTGCCTGCCTTCTCTTGACAACTCCAAATACTGCCGTTTCAACCAGGACCCACAAGCAGGTATGCCTATAGCAGAGCCCAGCTGGGTATCTTTATCCTTTTTGTGGCTCTTCATAGTTTTTCATACATTGTACACTGTGTCAAAAACCACACATGTGTTTGTGTGATAGGGAAGACAAGACAGACAGATAATTAAGAAATGTTGTGTACTCTTGCTGCTTCCCGCCTGTTTTTCCTGTTGGAGTAGTTTTCACATGTTTGAGGGACTGACATCTTTATCTTTTATGTTTTAACAATTATCACAATATAAAAATTGTTTGCTTATTTTACCAGTATAGAGGCAGAAATATTGAGCAATTGAACTGAGGCTGTGGAACAGTGTTATGGAGATCGTTAGTTAGTACATGAAGTTTTTGTGCTGGTACTTTTTGTTTGTCCCCTGTATGTCTCCTTTTCGATGCCCTTTTCAAGGTCCTGCCTAGAATAGCCTCCACCATATTCTGTTTATTATTATTCTCTTATTAGTGTATAGAGACACTAAAAGAATAGCCAAAAGTAAAGACCCTGACTTCATGACAAATAGGTATCTGTGCTTTTAGGCAATTGAGAAACTTCCCTGCTTTCAGATTCCTTACTTACTGTTAAGATAAAAATAAGTGTCAAGTGTGGTGGGATATGCCCAGACCCTAGCAATTGTAAGTTAGAGGCGGGAGAATCACCTGTTTAGCATCAGCCTCAGCTGTCTCGTCATAAGTTTGGGGTGAGTCTGAGCAACATGAGACTCTGTCTGAAACAAAAGAAAATAATAGGACCTCTGTGTTTGATCTAAGTATTGTATGTATGTATAAAATGCCATAATGAAATCATTGTGTACAATTATTATATGTTAATAAAAATATAGTAAGACCTTCCTTATTGAGTTATACCGAGAGGAAAGTCAGACCCACGTATTCAGAATCACCCCTATTGTTTGGTTTTGTTACCCAAGTTAGGATGTTGCCTCAGATTTATGCCAGAGGCTTTTGTTGGCATTTATTTCCATTTGCTCTGCCCCTTCTCTCTGAGGAAAAAGGAAAAAAAAAAAAAGTGTGTCCTGTTTAGCTCCTTGGAGTCTAAGTGCCACTGAAAGTGTAAAACACCTCTTGGTCTGCAGAGCACCAGAGCAGGGCTTTGTTCAGCTGGCACAAGTTTGATGCTCTCGGATGGCTTACATTATGCCACTGTGTGTGGCTTCCCCGGACTGAAGTCCATTGATGTTCCAAACTGTGCCTACTTGCTTTGAGTTTTCAGTCTACTACCGAGGTGACACCTGATTCCTACCTCATTAGAATACAGAAGGGAGGAAATGCAAAACATGGCAGATGAGAGTGAGGGGTGAAGAAAGAAGCTCACGGACTTCTCAGTTCTGAAATGACCTTTTTTTCTCCTCACCAGCTTTTGTTTGTTTTAGTTTTTCAAGACAGGATTTCTCTGTAGCTTTGGAGCCTGTCCTGGAACTTGCTCTGTAGACCAGGCTGGCCTCGAACTCAAAGAGACCCACCTGCCTCTGTCTCACAAGTGCTGGGATTAAAGGTGTGCGCCTCCACTGCCTGGCCAGCTTGTTGATGTTTTGTTTTGTATGAAATTGGTTTATGTGATACATTTGTTACCCTGAAAAGCTGATATGAAATCACGAGTGGCACATCTTATCCATAGTAGCACCTGAATCTGAAGAGTGGCCCAGGGCCCAGCTAGCCTATTTGCCAGACACTCTGGTATCGCCCCAGGTTTTCTAGCCAGGACTTAAATCCCACACCTTAAGTTGTTAATCAGAATGGGATTGTTTCATTCTAAGTTATACTGTACTGATCAAACAGATAATGTCACTTTAAAACACTGACTTTGTCAGTAGGCTTTGGTGTCAGGTCCATAGCCAAAGGCAGCCATGTTCAAGAGGAAAACCCATAATTACTCACTGTCCGTGTCTCAGAAAACACTTCCTCTTTGCCTCCTCTGGGTCAGTAGTCCAACTTGTAATGACAGCTGCGGGCCATCTTGTGAGTTCTTTCCTATTCGGTGACAGCAGTTTCCTTCATAGTGCTGTGGTCTTCAGCTTCTTTCCGACTCTTAAGCGTGAGACACAATTTTACTCTCTTTCTTAAATTAGTTTAAAGGTTTCTTGGAGATACAAGAGACCATAAGTTCCCCATGTTTTGTGAAGCTGAAACATGACCTTCTCATTTCCATGCATGGAATGGGCATGCAAGTAAATACTCATTCAGTTTATTGATTTTAAAATTCCTTTCCAAAACAAGTGCTAATAAGCATTTCATAGCAAAACCAGTTTAGTCTTGCATTACCTACTGTTATCAAGAAGACAGTCTGTTCTGGTGCGTGATGAACACATAGCATGTTGTTTCCTGTGTTCTGCTGGGTTCTGCTCCTCAGGGCCGACACTGGCTGTTAACCAGTTTAGAATTCATCGTTTAGAATTCATTTACAGTCAGAGTAAACTTCAGAATAGAGTTTCCAGGCACATGAAGATCATTTTCCATGTGTTGTGTCTTTGGAACTTTGAAGAGAATGTTGTATAGTTTTATCAATATTGAATATCACAGTCCAGACACTATTTGAAATCACACTTACGTCCTGTGGTTTTAGGAAATTAAAATGCAGTTACATGCTGGAATGTATTGAGCCTGCTGTGAAACATGGTCATTGGAGGTTTAAATGGCAAACTGTGAGAAACTCTCCTCCTCTCTGGGGCCAGTTTTACTTTTACATGACCCAAACTCTGACTCAGAAAAAAAAACACAGAGCCTGATGTGAGTTAATATTGCTAGCTGGCCTGTTTTTCAATCATGACGTCTTCTGCGCTCCCAGGTGTTGTGTGGTTCAAGAGCCTACAGAAGGTGCCTCAGCCGATCTCATTATGCTCTGTAAAAGTGGTTTCAAGGTAATCAGGGGTCCCCTGTCAGAAAAATGTCATATTCTCCGTACCCTAAGTTGCTATAAGACTCTGAAATACCCACTCCCATGCCCTTGGCAGTCTGTTCCCAGCACTCCCTCCTCGTCTTGTGTTTTATGAATGTTTGTTTAACTCTTTAGCCTGGGCAGCAAACCTTTTGTATTTACTGTGTTATGTGGGCAAGAGGTGACTGACTTCTAACAACTCTAAAAGAAATTTGCTTATTGTAAATGGGTATTTTGTTTTCAGTTTAAAACCTACATCTATTACATCAAAATGTGTTTAGAAATTTCTCAAATAACTTGGAAGGAAAATAATGTCCCATTGTTTTTAAAATTAGAAATTGGCTATATACAGACTTAAAATAATCCAGTACCACATTTACACTTTGCTTTCTTAAGTATTTATATATTATTGTTGTGTGTGTTGTATTATGGGGTTCAAGGACCATGGCATGTGTGTGGAGGTCCAGGAGCAACTTTACGAACTCAGTTCTCTGATTGTCACTAGAGAGTTCCAGGGAATGAGCTCAGGGCAGGCTTTCATGGCAAGCCTGTACCAGCCAAGCCAGCGCACTAGCCTTTATTTTACCTTTTTTTCTTAAATTACTTGTTTAAAAGTATTTTCTGGGAGCCTTTGTAGAATTTGGCTCAGATGTGGACTGAACATGTCATCCAGTGACAGAACTCTGTCCTGCGTGCACAAGGCCCGGGAGTTAGGGAGGGAGCTCGAGTGCAGCCGAGGATGCACAGGCTGTGCTGCCGCAGCGACGGTGTCTCCTGTTGTCCACTGCTCTTTACTGAACGGAGCTGTGGATGCTTTGTGAAGCAGAGCAGGGGTCACGTGTCATACTGCTAGGGTTGCTTGTGTTACTTTACTTTTGGTTAGATAGAAATCACTTTTGGTAAGGTAAAAACTACTTGGCTGTTAATTTGACCATAAAGAAAATAAATACTACTCTTATAGGGCAGGCAGCATCTTAGCGTAGACAGTTCTTACACACACTTTGTCGATACAGTAGCCAGTATTTTGGAGTTGATTTTTAAGCCTTGATAAACTGTGACTTGACTCAAAGTGTTGAGCATATAATTTGGTATTACTTAAAGATATTACAGTCCTTGCTTTATTGTTTTTCAGAGTGAAACTTTATTGAGTATACATTACTTCTCAAGTACCATTCTGTTTTCTCCCATGTTACTCATTTTATCCTCAAACATAGCATTTTATACTAACTGTTCGATGTTCATTGCAAAAATACAGCTAAAATTTGTTTTGCCAAAGGATGAAAAAATATTTTTCCAGTTTTGTTCTATACTTTTAAAAGTACTTATTTTTATTTTTTTAGATGATTTTTATTTCTGTTTTCACTTATAATTGCATTAATGTATACCTTTTACCACAGAGAAGTCTAAAGTTGGTTTGGTTCTAAGCAGACTTTGAAATGTTGGTAAGAAATTTTCTCATTTGTCTCTACTGTGACCAAGCCATACACCATTGCTTTTGAACTTAAATTTGTTATGAAAATAATGATAATTAATTTGGATCAAATGCTTTGTGCATTTTCCTGGGGTAGACTGTTTCTAGGACATCTTAACTCTTCCCAGAGTGGCTAGAAATCTAAGATAATCAAAGAAGCTTCGTAGCAGTGTGGTCCCCTGAAGCTTCATTTGTGTTATTTTATGTTATTTCAAAGGGAGCATCTTTTCTTTTTACTCCATTCTTTTTTCTCCCTGGCATGGTTCCCTGATACTTTTTCCTACACTTCTGTAGCTCTCCAACATGTGTCCATAGAACACCCAGCCTTACTCAGATCTTCAGTGTTTGTGGAGGAGCCGTCCCAGAAAGTCTCTGTCTTGTGTTCACTGATTTGTGTCGGTAGGCCTGGCATTGCTTCCTGAACACTATGTAGGCTCCTTCAGAAGGTTATATGAGCCAGCATGTTCTCTTAACCACTGAGACATCTCTCCAGCCCATGCCAACATGTTCTCTTAATCTCTATGAAACAATGCCTCGTAAGAAAGCAAACTTACCAAAACTTCCTTAGGTCCCTCAGAATCCTCTGCAGTGATGATTCATGACAAAGGGAGGATTGTCCTAACAGGTGCAGGGACAAGTTGCTGTTCTTTTAGCACTTCTGAAGATAAAATTGTTTTCTTTAGAATAGTAACTTTCTTCAAAAACAACTTATTGTATGTATACATATACATACAGACATATACATTTATATATACATATATATATATCACAGTATGTGTGTGTCTAGCTCACCTATCTTGTGTGTTCCAAGGATTGAATATAGCACCTTTCTCTACTCAGTAAGCCATGTCAGTGACTCCCAGATAGTTTTAAAATTTTTTAATGTCAGTCTAACTATTCAAAGTTATAAAATGAGTAGTATTGCTTGAAGTATAGTTAATAAATATTCTTATTGTCAGTAATGATGATGATGATTAGCTATAGCCAGCTGGAGGTAGAACCAGTTGTACCAGACTACATGTTACAAAGGAATTGGCATCAAAGCAAGAAAATAACCTGGACATTTGGTTCAAATAGTTGGTAAGTCTGGGGAATTTGTATTGATATGGAAAAATAGACTGTTGAAGTATTGTGAAGAAGCTTTGTTAGATATACAGATGAACATATTTTTTGTCTTTTCACAATGTCAGAATTTATGAGTGGCAACTAATTCACAAAATTTCAGCAGCAGCATTGTTCCAGATTCTTCCACTTTCCTCGATGACCGTGGCCAAGGCAAACACAGGCTCTTTTAGTACAATCTTAATTACTAATATTAACTCTGACCACATATTACATACAACACAGTAGATTTGTCTGTCTGTCTATCCGTTCACCCATCTATCTATCCAGCCAGCCATGAATGGCTGAAAAATGTTAAGAAACTGCAACAGAGTTCAAGATGTTTCAGAGGTCCTGGGATGCAGAGTCTGAGGAGCATAGTAACCAAAAGAAGGTCTTTGGAGAGGCAGCTGTGGCTGCTGTTGTAGAGTCCAGCAGTAAGGCTGGAGTTGAGCTAGAGTTGAGTCCACCTGCCGAAGCAAAAGGATGAGACCAGGTCAGGAGCTGGGTGGTGGTGGCGCACGCCTTTAATCTCTGTGAGTTTGAGGCCAGTCTGGTCTACAAGAGCTAGTTCCAGGACAGGCTCCAAAACTGCAGTGAAACCCTGTCTCGAAGAAAAAAACAAAAAACAAAATACCAGATCAGTTGAGTAAATGAGTGGATAAAAATAGCAAGTCTCCATGTGCAAAATTAATGATGGGCAGATGCTAGCAATTCAAGTACATTGCATCAAGGAGAGGTGGTCCAGGCCTCCACAGCACCTCACCATCTCAGTGCTCTCTTCCTCTCCTCCCAGAAAGGTAGTTTGTTCTTATCTGAGGCTAATCTTCCTGCCTGTCCTCTATAGTTTTTCATGTTTCATTACTTCTCAGACACCTTGATGTACTCTGACTTCATGAATACAGGGAGAGCAAAGGAAGTCCTGAGTGAGTAAACTCTGAGTCATATATAACATAAACCCTGCTTGTTTATCTGTATGTCATAACCCCACTTCTTGTTCAGCTATGTGTGATAATCCCGTCTTTCTGTTCAGCTCCATATGCTAAACATTCTGAGCTTCTGGGATGCTGTGGTTTCTCTAGCAGAGAGCCCAAGCCATCTGATTCCAGCTTTTCTGTTAATGTGCCCATCTATCTACCTGTCTTTTCTTCATTCCTCACCCCCCCCACCTCAGGTCTGTCCCCAGAACTCTGATGGATGCAGCACATAAAGAAAATAACCTTTACTTTCTTCAATTGTTTTTCTTCAGTATCTGGTCACATGGTTGAAAAAAGGCACATGATCCCCTTCTGACACCAAAGAATAAGCTGCATCAGTTTGCACTGGGCACTGAATTGCTGATTTGAGTTTAATAAACAAAATAATTAAATGAATTTTGGTTTACAAATGAGACATAATATATATATGAAGCTTTTCGCTAAGCATTGATAATTATAAAATTGAAGTATCCATCAGCCATGGGAAACATTGAAGATGTTTCATCAGATATTTAGCCAAGATTGAATTCTTTATGTGAAAATAAGCAAGCACATCTGATTAGCATAAAAACGGCTTTTGCCTTTAATAAATGATAAAATTATATATTTAACAAAGAATGGTTCCAAAATAAGTTTCTTTATGATTTATTATTAAAAATGTCTTGCTTGTGTACCTATTTTGTATACCCATGTACCTGGTGCTGTATAAGCATTCTTAGGTGAAATAATGTTGTGAGTAGATGCCTAGAATGGCATGGGTCTTGGTTTGGGAACTGCACTTCACTTCCTCAGACCAACCAAGGAAGAAATAACTTGACATAGCCCATAATAACTGTTGCTGAAGTGTTGCAGCCAGTGAGCAAATGACTATTCTCTGTATAGAGAATGACTATTCTCTGGAGTTCAAAATGAGTGTTTGAGATAGTAGATAGCTTATCACAAACTTTTAGCTTGTTAGTTTTAGGCCAGAAAGACACAGCTTATTATATTTTATTCCTTATTTGGTGCATTCAACTTCCTCGCTGGTTCATTTCTTCTGAAATAGTACCATTTGGAAGTTGGCGCTGCTGCCTCCTTGAAAGTCTTGCCCTCTCCAGGCCTGTACCTCCTCGCCTACCCCAGCACTTGTATGCAAGTGTGCGGGAAGATGTAAACCTGAAACAAGCGTCAGGAAGTGTAGGTATCGTACACTGTGTCTTTGCTGCTGTTGGCCACTGAATTGATTTCACAGTCCACTACAGATCACAACCTGTAGAAAGACCGAGTCAGAGTCTACATTTTCAAGTTGGTGTGTGCACAGGTATTAAGCCTTAACTCATTTTAAAGAATGACTTTAATTTATAGGAAAGTGGATTCAAAGATTTCTTCTAGTTTAAAAATTAGTACTCAGTTCATTAAGGTATGTCTATTAAAGAAAGATTTGTTCTGTTTGTCAAATCTGAATGCAGATCACAAATCTTATTTTCAATGTATAAGGCTTTAAAATTTTAGCAATTATTTAAAGAAAAAGGGACTTTTGAATAACATTTGATTGCATATACAAGACACTAATTCAATTTTTAACTTTTAAAATTTTTATAAATGTATTCAATTTCCCACTTAATTCAATTGTCTGACAAAGTATTCTTAGGAACTTAATTAAATTTGTGGACACAATGAACTAAATATTTACTTAGCTTGAAATCACAGTATAAATCAATTAGTTAATTAAGCATTCCTGTCGAAGTAATAAATCATTGTTTACATAAAAAAGCTTCAGGAGTCCACTGTATAACTACTGGAACTAATAACTGAATTAAATAAGATTGTGACTTATAAAGTTAATATACAGAAGTCAATTGTACTTTATATATTAGCGGCAAACAAAAATGAATTGCAAAAGAATCCTCTTAGAATAACAAAAGAATTTCATTATTTAGAATTACATGTATCAAAAGACACTCAAGACCACTACACTGAGAACTATCAAATCACTGCTCAGAGAACTAAACCATGTTCTGAGTCTTGAAGACTCAATGTTGTTAACATGACACATGAAGTCTTGGGTAGGACCTCGTGTTGCTCTGACGGTCCAGGTCTATCTAATTGTATTAGTACACAGCAGTCTTGTGTTCGTCGACACCATCATGTGCTTATTCTCATCATCACTTCATAATGCTTTTCCCGGGTTAAAGCCATTCACAGTGGCTTTCCGTTGGTCCCCACACCCCAGAGGAAGTGGGTGATTGTTCATGACCAGGTGTTTACATTTCTTTAGCACTTAAGATTATGTTTATTCTCATCTAACTTTAAAGAGCTTTGAACCTGGTAGAATCCTGCATTGTACCAAACTCATAAAATTATTCAAATTTTAGCAATATTCGAATTCTCTTTGAATTTCAGGTTCCTCTCATTGCATTTTCCATTAGTAACATCCAGACTCATCCTATTTGCATTCACAGTGCTTATTCCTAATACCTATCCGTTGTTCTGCAAGAGCTGGTAACTGCTAGCTCATGAGTCATGCTAATTTAGTGCTTCAGCTGAAACCCAAAGACAGGGACTTTAGATTTCACTAGATTTGTGACTTTCCACAGTTCACTGACTATCAGGCTGTGTGGTTATCAGTGAAATGAGAAACTCAAACTACATGATGTTCAGGTGTTTTGTGACCTCTGGATAGTTAAAAAGTGTTGAGGATCAAGCTGCTTTCAAACTTGTACATAGTATACAAACACAAGATGGGTAATTCTGGATCACATCAAATGAGAATGGACCTGATTGTGACATTTTCATTACACAGAGTCCAGTTCACTGAACCCTTCACTCTCTTTCTTCTCCTTCTTGTTGTGAGCAAATTAAAATTGCAATTTCATGTGCAGCCATGCCTGTTTGGAGAGTACCTTCCCAACATTTGGTCATGAGCACCTATAAGAAATCATTTTGCAGTGATAATAGTGATTAGTTTGATTAGTATTTATTGGTCCAAGAAATTTTACTAAATACTTAAGACTTAGTCAGGGTTTTATTGATGTAAAGAGACACTGTGACCACGGCGACTCTCACAAAATGAAAACATTTAATTGAGGTCACTTGCTTACAGTTTCAGAGGTTCAGTCCATTATTATCATGATGGGGAGCATGGTGGCATGCAGGCAGGCATGGTGCTGGAGCTAAGAGTGCTACATCTTGCTAAGCAGACAACAGGAAGTCAACTGACAACACAGGGAGGGAAGCTTAGACCTCAAAACCTGCCCCACAGTAACACACTTCCTCCAACAAGGTCACACCTCCTAATAATGCCACTCCCTTTGGAGACCATTTTCTTTCACACTGCCACATTTTATGTGTGTGTACACACACACACACACACACACACACATATAAATAATATTTGGCCCCCTTACAGTGACTCCATTGGTCTTCCCTCTAAGTCATATTTAGGAGGCAAAAGCTATTCAGAAACAGAATCAGGTTGGGATGGGATATGAATATTCAAAAGCATTCCTGTCACTTCCAGAACCTGTATAAATTACTAATTAGACATCTCATAATTTTAGTTAGTGAGAGTCCTTTGCCAAGTGATAAATATTATCTGTATTCTGCTTACTTACACCTAACTTTGGCCCTGAAAGGTGACTGTAAGACTGATGAAGGTGCTGTGACCACAGTTGCTTGACAGCTTGTGAGCAGCTCCACACTGGACATTAGCGTCTGTATGGTAAATTCAAGTGCTGAGATAATGGGCCCATTCATCCAAAACTCAGATTGTGGCTATAGGCACAAAAAAGGACAGACTAAAAGGTCTCTCTGTATTTAATAGTGAAAATCATACTTCTCTGAGATTTTTAAAATTACTAGTAGGCCTGTTTTTCCTTTAGCTTTGTAAAGATCCTGTTTCTATTTTATTTAATTAGTCTTAAATTTTTATTGTGTATATTTGTGTGTGTTTGTATACATATGTATGCATGTTTTCATGCTTAATTATGCGCTGAAATGCCCTGTGTGTGGGAATCAGAGGGTGACTTACAGGAGTCACTTCTCTCTCTCCATTGTGTTGTTCCTGGGGTTTGAACTTGGGTCTGTTGGGCTTGGTGGCAAGTACTTTTCTCTACTTATTGATTGTCACTAGCTAAGGCTGTAGTTTTTAAAGGGTCCACTATTAATCTTAGTTAAAGATATTAATATTGTGTGTATATATACACTAAGATCTAACTTTATAGCTTTATTGGTTAAATATATTTAAAAGTAATGTTCTCAATTAATATTAAACAGAAAACTGTCCAAACTTAAATGCTGTTCTGTGGCTCCACACAGTATTACTTACCTGTGTATAAGCTGTTTTTAAACAGATTCCCTTTGATTTTCTTTGCCATGTAGTTATTTTTGTCTGCCAAGTGTCTGGGTTCTCCATGTCTGCCTTTTGAGAAAGGTGTGACTTTATAAACTTGAAGTTAAACAAACTCTAGATTGAAATACCATATCTGTTTATATTATATACTCAAAGGTACGCTTGGTGTGTGAGGGTATGTGTGTGGGTGTGTGCATACGTGTGTGTGTAGGAACATATATGTGTATGTCAAAGGGTGACATCAAGTCTTTCAGTTAGACTGTCCTGTCCGAGCTCCCCCAGCACTGCGATTGCAGATGGGCACGCTCTCTGTACTTTGCCTTTTATGTGAGTACTGGGGATCTGAACTTGTATCCTGATATTTGCCTGGCAAGCATTTTACCAACTGAACTATCTTCCAGCTCTGCATTTAAGAAATATTTTGTGTATCCATTATGGCTTCCAGATAGTGTTTTTATGGAATTCTCAGGTGTGTGAACAATTGGTTCTGTTTCTTGTGCTCTCTTTTTATTTTATATATAAATATACATACATACATACATACATACATACATACATACATACATACATCAGTGCTCTATCTGCATATACAACTTTATGCCAGAAGAGGGCAGCAGATCCCACTAGAGATAGTTGTGAGCCACCTTGTGGTTACTGGGAATTGAACTCGGTCCTCTGGAAAAACAGCCAGTGCACTTAACTTCTGAGCCATCTCTCTCTCCCCTACTTGTGCCTTCTATTGGGCTGGTTTCTTTTTGTTTGTTTTGCCCAATTCTGATATGTTAGTGTTTGTTTTATTTCATATTACTGTTTAATAAAAAAATTATTCAGTAACCAATATTTGAATGTGTCAGGGAAACTTTAAGTGAATTTTATGGGGATTTGTTCTCTTTTGGTTCACTTCACACATTCAGTAGTCTGAGCTTTGGTGTACAGAGCTGTGGATTTGCAATTCCAGCTTTTTTTTTTTTCTTAGTGAAGAAAGCATATTCTATGGCCTCCAAAGTGTAAGTTGTGGGGTGCTGGCCACACAACTGTGATGCATGTGCCAGCTTCCCAGGCTGCCTCAGCAGCGTTTTCCTCGGCAGCCCTTAAGTTCCACAGTAAATTGTTGCTTACATGGGAGCTCTGATTTGCATTTTAAATGAATGTCATCTAATTCCCCAAACCTGAATTAAACCAATTTTTTTTTCAGGTTACTGAGTGCTTAATTATTTACCCTTGACTGGTGTACCTTGGAAGTTAGGGAATATTAGGTGGCTGTCATGTGTGAACCAACTATAGACATGTTTATTATTTGAACATGCTCATTTGCCATTTAAAGTGTGTGTTTTAAAGTGTCACTCTGAATGGAAGTTTTAGCATCTCTTTGAAATACTTTGTTTAACCCATTGTTGTGAATCTTTTGATTAAAAACAAAGGTTCTTGTGCAGCACACTTCATTTCTTAAATGTTTTCTTAAAGCATTCCAACTGCACCCAGGAAGGCAAGTAAAAGAAGGAGCCCTGTAGTGCATTTGTACTTTTTGAATGGGCCAGTACTACTAGAGTTTGCTTTTGGGCATAGTTCTGGCTTTAAACTGCAATCTATAGGCATTTCTTTTATATAACTACATGCTTTCAAAGTATGTCTGAAAACAAATAGTGCTTTTAGAAAAGTCTTTTGGAGAAGGAAGGGGCACACAGGAAAGTGTGTGCTGTGTAGCTGTGCTGGGTCACTGTCACTCACACCACTTCCTTGTACTCTCCAAAGTCCACTAAGGAAGCTGCTTTTCTGCTTTCAGAAGTTTAACAGAAGCATCTTTGCTGTCTAGAAGGGTCCTCTGCTTCTGCAGAGTCCTCTTGCTGTTTGAGACTTAGAAGGTTTTGCAAAGGGAAGAGTTCTGAAAGACTTGAATTTAGGAAGTCTTGACTTTGGAGGACTTGTGAGCCCTGTAGGAGCTGAGGCTTTGTGAGCACACAGCTGCTTTTACCACTCATGTTGGCCACCTCAGCTGACGTGGCTGCTGCTTCGCTGTGCGTTTAAGAAGCTTACGCGACCTGCTGTACCTTCTCATAGTGAAAATCTTTTGCTTTGAAGCAGGTATTGAAAAGTGCAAAGTGTAAAGTAAAAATGAAAGCCAAGAGCAGTGTGTCATTTGGGCAGATGCCAGTTGAGAGATGATAAGTGGATTCTGGCATAAACAAAAGTAAGTGCTGAGAGCACATACAACTCTGAAGTACACGGACCATACTCCTGAACTGCTACGCACAGGAACAGTGTGGAAGGGCATCATAAATATTAATGACCAGCCATCAAACCTACACAGCTCGAGATGTTTTTGAGAGAACATTTCTTCTCTGAGTAGGAAGGTATTTCACCAGGAACATAGCAAAACTTGTTCTCTGCAGAGCACTTCGTGTATCCCTTTGTGAATGAATAGAAGTTGCTCTGTTGAGGCAGATTGTGAATCCCAACCTAGTCTCCAGACATAACAGAATCACCACTCCTAGTTCTGTGCACAGAATATGAGGTGATTGCCGGAAATGTTGGAGAATTCACCACAGTTACCACATATACTGGGGAAATCAAGGTCCTCTCTTGGGTTCTTCGTTTTGTTAGTAAAAGAGTTTAAGAATAGACTCAAAAGGAAGCTCAAGGACAGCTTTTTTAGAGTTTAAAAGAAAAATGGAAGGGCAGCAAGTTGTGAGTCTCAGCAGCTGCCTGGAGGAGGAAGAGGTTGCAGAGAAAGAGGAAAGCCCTACCTTTTGAGTCAACTATGTGGAACATTGTAACATGAGGGCTGGCTTGCTGGGGTTTCTGTCCTGCCCGGTACCCCACAGCCGACAAGCCCCAAAGAAAATCACAGAGTCTACATTAGGTTATAAACTGATTGGCCCATTAGCTCAGTCTTCTTATTAACTAATTCTTACATCTTATGGTAACCATAATTCCTGTCTGTGTTAGCCATGTGGCTCAGTACCTTTTCCAGCAGGCAGGTTACATCTTGCTTCTCTGTGGTCTGGGCAGGAGTGACAGAGGGAGCTTCCTGCTTCCCAGAATACTCCGTTCTCTTTGCTCCACCTCTAGTTCCTGTCTGGTTTCCCCGCCTATACTTCCTGCCTGGCCAATCAGCATTTATTTAAAATATGATTGATAGGAAACAGACAATTCTCCCACACCAGAACATCGTGCCTCGTTCTTTTGTCTGGCTTGATCTTGTGCAGCTCTTGTGTGGGCAACTGTGGCTGCTGTGAGTCCGTCAGCGCAATAGCCATTTTGTGTATAGAAGAGAGTACTACATAACACTTCATCTCATCCTCTGGCTCTCCATATTCTTTCTGTTCCCTCTACCGCAGTGTCCCCGAGCTGTGAGAGGGTGGTCGTCGTGGTGATTTATTAAGGATACAGTCCAGCTACTTTGTAGACTATTCCTTACTTGGTGTTCATCATAGGTTTCTCTGTAGTCAGTCAAGGTACATAGAATATTAGAATATTAGAAATGATGAATTCATATCAGGAGATCTGTATTGTCACTCATTGACAGCTGGTGACCTGATAAAGTGGTGTGTGTCACTCGCCTGACTACAGTCAGTGTTTTGTATAGGTCAAGTGGTTGATAAATACCTTCAGCTTTCTCCACTAACACAGTTGAGGAGCTTTCGGCCAGGGAATGGCACCACTCACCTCAGTTAATAAGGTCAAGATACCCCCCCCCCACAGGTATCCCACATGCCCTTCTGCCAGGGTGATCATTAACATGAATATCACATCCCATGTTGTACATTTGCTCAGCATTTAAGCTTTTGTATCAATTTATCTTCTGTGTATACACCTGTATCCTTTAAAAACTATAAAATACTTGTTTTTATTTTTATGTAATATTGCTGTAACAATTATAAAGATATGCAAATAAACTCTTGAATCATTTTTAGAAAAGCCTAGGGAAAAAAAGAAAGCCAGGTTGTGGGGGCAGCATATCCCTTTGATCCCAACACTCAGGAAGCAGAGGCAAGTGGATCTCTGTGAGTTCGAGACCAGCCTGGTCTACAGAGAGACTATCAAGACAACCAGGGCTACACAGAGAAACCCTGTCTCTAAAAACAAAACAAAAAAAGAAAAGAAAGGCTTAGAAAAGCCTTAAGTCTCTGAGAACAACAAATAACCCCCCCCCCAGAAGTACAGCTGTGATCTCTCGCTTCTCTCGCTTTGAAAGCACCTGTTACACAGCTCAGCTCCTGTGAGGGAGCAGCTGTGGGGGTGAGCAAGCAGTCCCCCTGCAGAGTTTTCCTTGATTAAAATGTCGTGGAGCTGGCAGCACATTTGAGTCATTAGTGACCAAATGCTCATCCCCAAGAACTTGCAAGACTCCTTGTGTTTTTATTTTATGAAATTAAGCTGTGATACAGCTTTGGGAAAGAAGTAGAAGTTCTTGTATCTTAGTGAGCTGGCAGCTTTCCTTGGGTGCCATAGCAACCATCTTCACATCAAAATAGCTTGTTTCTGGGTCTCTTCACGGCCCATCAAGGAAAGGCCTTTGGGCCTGTTTAGCACTGTAGATTTGTGTGTGAGCATGGATGTCATGTTTGTATCTATAAGATGATTCTAAAGGGGTCTTGTAAGAATTTGAGCTACATTTTTCCTCCCTGCTAATTAAATCATAACTTCTAGTGTTTTAAGTATCTTACAGAATTTTGTTTATGTTTAAATTACTTTTAATCTTAACTGTGTGGGATGTACATGTCCCATCCTTGAGGATATGACTAGATGATCATAAGCCAGAGGCCATGCAGCCCAACAGACGGAACAAGTGCTCTACTCTAGGCCTACAGGCAGGCCTGGAGTCTGAGACTAGATGGGCTCCCTCTCTTTCACATGCATTTGGGCATGCTGAAGTCTTGCTGTGTAGCCCAGACTGGCTTAGACCTCTCTACAGCCAGGGTGACCTTGAGCTTATGATCTTTCTGCCTCTAATTCCCAAGTGTACCACAGGCGTACCCCTCCACCCCAGCTCATCCCAGGTATTTTATCCCAGCATGATAGTTTATTCCATGAAGTCAGAGGCTGTCCACCTCGAATCTTGTCTTTTCACTAGACCAAAGGCATGCTCCTACCTTCTAGCTCCAAGGTAGAAGTTAGACTCTTGCCCTTATGTTTGTCCATGTACAGGCTATTGCCTGGAGAAAGGTAGAGATGAACTTGTCCTTTCTGAAAGGCTCTTGCAGTCCCATAAAACTCTACTCATACTGACCAGAACTGAGTCTCAAGACCACACCCAGCTTCAGGGAAGGCAGGATCACAGGTGTTCTTCTAGGTGGCTGCATGTCTTGATATAAGCTGTGAGTTCTTGTATATGGGAACCAGGAAAGCCCAAAGGAAGCAACAGCACCCTGTGCCCTGTCTTCTACGGAAGCTGTGAGAATCTGCCCTCCATAAAGAACAGGAGTATGCAAACCAGACCTCCTTATGCTGCTCTGTTGGCACTAAGTCTCCATGCAGAGCCAAAGCCTCAGGCAGCATGTTAGCTGGAGAGGCACTGAGATTTTAATACAGACTCTGGAAAGATTTGGAACATTAGAGATACCACTGTACCTCAGAAAATCAGAAGGGTACAGTATAGCCAGTGGTTTTCAGTTGAGTGTGATTCTTTGACTCTACTTTGTTTTGGCTAGCAAACTAGGGAATGCTTCTTGCCTTTCACTAAGGAACTTCCTGTGTATCCTTAGGAACATGCTCATGGAGATACTGCGCAGTGAGGACCTGCGAGGCCATCGTGTTTCAGATTATGTACTCTGGCCGTGCACATCTCTGATATGTGGCAGTCTTTGATCAGTATTTGTCTCTTTGCAGTGGATGAAGGCCGCAGTAAGGACCTTAACCGACTACGGGTACTTCACAGGCGATCCACCATGCCTTATGCTGTTTACAAGAACTACCAAGAAGACCCGAGTGAGGAGGAGGGTGTTCTGGAGTATGCCAACCTTGTGGGGCAGAAGTGCGCTGAGAGGATGCTGCTGTTCAGAAACTCACCACCTGCCCCATAGCCCAGCACCAGCCTGGGTACCTGGTCACCGTCCTGTGTATCTTGGCTTTTGTAGCCACTCACCAAGTACATTCTTAGAGCTTTTAAAAATTATTTTGTGGAATTGTATTTATGAGAATCTTGTGGTTAATATAAAGATTTTAAAATACACTATGATCCAGCCCTTAATTGGGATTTGTCCTTTTGGAGTTTGCTTCTGGAACAAGGTATGCTAAATGTCTCCAGTAAATATTCTGGGGAGGAAAGTGATGAAATGAATCTAAATAATTTCCTCACATTACTGTTTTTGTCCTGGAAAAATTCTAACAGAAAAGATGGTTCTCAACCTATGGGTTGCAACCCCTACAGGGGTTGTATATCAGATATTTACATTACGATTCATAACAGTAGTAAAATTCCAGTTATGAAGTAACAACGAAATAATTTTATGGTTGGGTCACCACAATATGAAAGGGCATATTAAAGGGCAGCAGAATTAGGAAGGTTGAGAACCATTGACTTAGACTCATACAAGATATTAGCTCATGCTAGGAAATTTGGGTGGGGTCAAAGGTGACAGACGCATTCCATCGCCAGGAAATATGTCTTCCCCACAAACCTAAGCTCTGTTACTCTGTTCAATATTAAATTCTGCCAGTGTTACAGTGTGTCATTAATAAACGACCTGAAAAGGCAATGTAAACACTGCAAAGATCAGGTGTTCACATTGGGTGTGTGTCCAGGGTGGTCCTGCTGTGTCTGTTGTCTTGGCATAATTATTTGCCTGGCAAATCTTGAGGACCTGAGTTCAGTTCTCTAGAACTCATGTAAAAATGCTGGATCTGGTAGTGAGTGTGCGCTTGAAATCCCAGCACTGGGGAGTCAGAGGAGCTTCCCTGGGGCACTGGCCAGCAGCCTAACCTACTGAGTAACTTCCAGCCACTGAGAGACCATGTCTGAAAGGAGGTGGACTGCAGTCCTGAGGATGACACCTAGCTCCAGGCCTCCATATATGAGTTTTATAAAGCTGGGTGCTTGTCTTTTGAGCTCTTGAGTGTACACCGCAGCTAGTGTAGGGCAGCCAACGCAAGTATCCCAACTTTCATTTTGCAAAGTCTATCTGAGATACCTGATTTCTTGTCAGTGGCTTTCATCTAAATAAAGACACATGGAACTTTCCAGAGACTGTTTTTCTTTTCTCCAGGCAGGAGCTATGCATGTTCCAGCTCCTTGCTTTAGTCCCTTCTGAGTTCAGGTAGATTCACACCTCCCTCCGTGACGGCACAGATGTCATTTTGGTTCTCAGTGTATTATCTTTATCTAAATTATTTTCAGTTCTTAGAATTTTGTTATTTTATTATAAATAATTTGAGCACTTTTTATATTCTAAGATAGAGGCTATATTATCAGATAAATATATTCACTCAATTGAAATTATTTAGATAAGAGAAATTATTGTTTATGTTTTCTTTCAAGGAGTCTATCCTATTTTTATCCATTTGCAAATGCCGGTTTTGTGTGATGGTTTTAGCACATCAAAATTATTATGTAAAAGAACCTTTCCAGCTTTCTGAACAGCAAATAGTTTGGTTTATAAATATTGTATTATTTCAGTATGAATAAAGGTGAGAGAATATGAACACTTACCCAGAATGATTCTACTGTGGCTGACTTAAAAGAAGGAAATGAAGTGGGAACTTGATATGTTTGAATTACAAGTTATTCAAATGTCTATTCCTTTCCTAGGGAAACCAGTGACTATAAGACAAAGTAACTTTGATTGCGTTTGATAGTTTTGCTCTTCTAAAAAAGGCCAAAATGAACAAAATAAAGCTGTTTTTATCTGCATTGGTTCTTGACATTCATTTCTTAAAACTATATAGGCCCAGCACCATCTATCCCTGTAATCCCAGCACTCAGTGGGGGCAAGAAGTCTAGTCAAGGTCACCTACAACTATATAGCAAGTTTGAGGCCATCCTGGGATAATGAGACCTTGTCTCATAACGCATAACCACACACACACACACACACACACACACACACACACACACACACACACATTCTCGAATACTTTACACCTGTAGAAATTTGTAGAAAATGTTGACTATGTTAATTATAAGATTTAATTGTCAATAACCAACTGTAGACCGTTTGACTATGTCAATCAAAGTATGGGATGACTTCTCTGGAGAATAAAATAAATCTCTAAGCAAAATGTATAGATTTTCACATAGTAAAATAAGATAGGATGAACTTTTGGTTTTTCGAGACAGGGTTTCTCTGTGTAGCTCTGACTGTCCTGAAACTCTTTAGACCAGTCTGACCTCAAACTCAGATCCTCCTGCCTTTGTTTTCCAAGTGCTGGGATTAAAGGCGTGCGCCACTACTGCCCACTGCCCAGCTACTGTGAATATCTTAAAAGAGAATGGTCTTAATGCTTGCATAGTATCCCAGTGTGTACTTATGTTTGCACAAGAAGACTTTTGGCCCTGAGCCCTCTTTATGCATAATGGGTATTACAGCATTGCCAGGTTTTTTGATATTATTTTGTTTCCTTTTTAAGAAAAATCAAGTTTTGATTTTAAAATGTAAAATATCCAGCATTCCATAAACATTCAAACAAGATAAATGATTACAAAAGGAACATTCTTTGTCTTTGTAGTCCTGTGGATCAAACCTTATGGAGCAGGCAAGCATTGTACTGAGCTTCTACAAAGGGGAAGGCCACCTCTAGCCCTGTTAGGCGGGTATCAACACGGATTTAGTGTCAGCATCACAGTTCCTTCTCACTGCACCAAATGGCCTAAGTGAAATAAAGATGTCCTACTTAGGGGTTCTTGTGGCTGCCACGAAACACCACGGCCACAAAGCAAGCTGAGAAAAGGGTTTATGTGGCTTACACTTCAGAACTGCTGTTTACCGCTGAAGGAAGTCAGGACAGGAACTCAGACAAGGCAGGATCCTGGAGGCAGGAGCTGACGCAGAGGCTATTTAGGGGAGCTGCTTGCTGGCTTGCCTCACATGGCTTGCTCAGTCCACCTTATGGAAGCCAGGACCAGCAGCCCAGGAATGGTATCACTCACCATGGGCTGGGCCCTCCCCCATTGATCACTAAATGAGAAAATGCCTTACAGCTGGCTCTCCTGAAGACATTTCCTCAACTGAAGCTCCTTCCTCTGATGTCTCTAGCTTGTGTCAAGTTGACACACAAAACCAGCCAGTACAAAAGGCTTTAATATATTTATCCATCAATGATTGCTTATGCGTCGTAATGTACTGTAGGTATCTTTGCCTCATTACCTTCTCTTAGCCACCCTTCATGGTATTTGGGTTTTAGACTGTTCATATCCCTCTGGGAATTCTAGACAGTATTGGAATCCATAGCTTCACTGTGCTGACTCAGAAGGTGAGGTCCATGGCAGGTCATCAGATCTCAAAGGCTGAACTCTTGTAAGTTTGTCTAGTCCCCTTGTAAAGCCATATCCCTCCCATCGCGGAAACATACAGCAGGTTGGAGTCTGTGATTAGATAATGTGTCCACATCAGACATCAAGTCTCCTAGTACCTTGATCTTCTTGAACTTGGCAAGAAGTTCCTCCAGAGCTCAGGACTGGATTCCTGTTGTCTTAAGCCACCACTCTGTGTATTGTTAGAGTAGCCTCAACAGACTCCTGTCTGCATTGTTTTCATCCTTGGTTCCCCACCTCTCTCTCATAGTTCTTTCTGCTAGCTCTTTATATTGCTGCCTTTAAGTTTGTCCATCTCTAAAATTCCAACAAAATGCCTTAACTTAGAGGCTTAGGTTTATTTAAAATGTTAAACTTCTGAATTACTGATTCCTTCAGAATCAAAGGTCTTTAAATGGTGTTGACAGAAATGAGTGAGTAACCATGCCACTATTGTTGAGCTGAACTTCGTGCTTAGTTTATTGGCTGTGTTGAGGGCTTTTTGTAGTTTTGATTTTTTACGAGACAGTTTTTCTGTGTAACCTTGGCTGCCCTGGAACTCACTCCATAGACCAGGCTTGGCCTCAGACTCACAGAGATCCACCTGCCTCTGCCTCACTAGTGCTGGGATTAAAGGTGTGTGCCACCACACCCGGCTTGACTGTGTTAAAATTTAACCTGAGTGAATTTGTACTTTTCTATCCAGTCAGTTACTAGAATGTCTTCTCTCTTGTTCAGAAACTATTGTCTGTTAACTATCTCAACCAAGAGCTAATTCCTGGTTTGAAAAAAGCATTTATTATTCAGAGGCGGCGTGTGAGAGGAAGCATGCAAGAGAGAGTTGCACACGCTTCATCAATTTGGACGCACGCGCCATGGCGTGGCGGTCAGAAGACAACTTTCAGCAGGCTAGTTCATCTTTCCACCTTGTTTGTTTCTGCCCCGTTGAGTAACTGAGAAAAGCTAGCACTCAAGCTTTTTGAGCGAGCCCGCTATCTCTGCCTTCCATCTCTCCGTAGGAGTGCTGGAATTCCAGATGCGCACCTTCACATCTGCCTCTTTTTCATCGGTGCTGGGGTTGAACTCAGCACATCTCGCTGCCCCAAGACTTAGTTTTTTTTCACGCTTCCAAACAGCTTGGTTTTTGCGACACATCTCTCCAGTTGCAATATGAAGAATGAATGCCAAATCAAGGTTTCTGGCATGGTCTAGCTAAGCCTACCGTGACAAGGCATCTGGGGGGACACTCGGGAGGGAGTGTAGATCCTCTGCAGAGACAGGCATCCTTCACTTCTCTGGCATGCATAAAGCAGAGTCTTGGGGACTAGCACGAATGTTTTCTTATTTAAGGATCAAAGGGCTATTAAAGTTTGATTAAATGCAGTATGAGAAAAATAGCTTTAAATTTTTATTTGAATGTCGCAGGCTTGAGGCATTCACTGCAAGGGAAGGAATAAATGTACTCTTGTATAATTTGACTGTGCGGTTTGGGATTGAATTTTCTCTGAACTTTAATCATTTTGCTTGCCAGTCTGAACCAGGGTCTTAAAATCATTTAATGTAGGCCCTTTAAAAAAATTAGCATTAAATGAGAACTCATGAATTCTTCATGAGGTTCAATTCATCACACTTTGTGAATTCACTACTCAATGAGCCTCAACAGCACCTCTTGAGTAAGGAGCTTTTTGACCATGAAACAAGAAAAACATTTCAAGTCTGTGGATTCAGAGCCGAAGCTCTTAGTTCAGCTGTGTATCCACGATTCCACGTGCCTGTCCACCACCTCTTCAGATACGGAGAGACGGTCAGACCGAAGCGTTATTTTACTAACTTCTGTGTATGCGTGCGTGTGTGCACGCACGTGTGTGTGCATTGGCGGAGGGAGCATATTCAGAGGCCAGAAGTGGATATGGGATGTCCTGCTTCATTGTCTTTCTCTTTGCTCCTTGTGAGTCAGGGTCTCTTGCTGAACCAGGAGCTAGGCAGTGTCACAGCTACACTGTGAACATGTGGTTTCTGGGCACCGCGGGAGTTTCTGGACACCGCGGGATTCTCCGTTTCCTGGCGTCAGAGCTGTATCAGGATTTGCAGTGAAGCAGTGACAGAACTGGCCCTTCCTCAGGGAAAGGCTTGAATTGCTGAAAGACTGAGTCCACGTGTTCATTCTACTGCATTTTCACTTGAAAATGTCGTATCTTGCTCAGTTTCCAGTACGCGCCACTTCTGGAACTCCAGCTCCAGGGGTCCAGGGCCCGCTCTGGACTCTGAGGGCACGTGCACACACCCACACAGAGACAGCACGTGCTTACACATAATTTTAACTACTTAAATGAATATTTTGTCTTACATTTCCTTCCAGAGTTTTAGAGGTTCTAATTTTGTGTTTATTTTAATCAAATAGTCTTTGCAAACTTATCCATAGCTCTGTGGTAATATACAATAATAAAAATATTTTTAATGAGTCTTCCCAAAAATGTTTGCCCCAAATGTAGAGGCCTGATTTTGCAGAAGAGAAAGTGAGAGAAATCCTTATTATACCCCCTCTTCCCTAGGAGCTGTTTAATTTGCAGCTGCTAGGTCGCTCACCAGTCAGCCTGCCCACAAGGCAGAGTGGTCGGGGTGCGGCTCTGTCTTTGAAAATTATCTTATATTTATTTATTTTTAGTAGTTCTTTTGGTGTGCATGTATGTGTCTGTCATGTCCCTGCTTTATTGCTCTGTTCCCCCGTTCCCTTGAGACAAGGTCTCTCACTGAGCTGGAACTATGTTTGTGGCCAGCAAGTCTCAGTTATCCTCCGGTTTTTATCCCCTACAATGAGTGCATTACAGGAGCATACAACCACACCATACTTTATACACGCGTGCTGAGGATTTGAACTCAGGTCCCTTATGCATGCATACCAAGCGCAGTATGCTGGCCTATCTTCCCGGCCTCCTCTTACTTACTGATGATTAGTTTACCTAGCACAGCTTGCTTCTAACCAAAACTACACTGATATCCTCAACATACAGATCTTAGGGAATCTCAGTGGAAACATGCTATTCAGATAGAAGGATTGGGTTGACGTCATCAGAGTTGATCAGTGCTGTTGGTGGTGGGAAGTTGCTAGGAGCAACCAGAGGTTGGCCATGCAGTATAAGGGAGGCCATCTCCAGAAAGGAAGGTTGACTGTCTTAGTTAGGGTTTCTATTACTGTGAAGAGACACCATGACCACAGAACTCTTATGAAGGAAAACGTTTAATTGGGATGGCTTGCTTACACTTCTGAGGTTTAGTCCATTATTGTCATGGCAGAAGCAAGGTAGGGTGCAAGCAAATATGGTGCTGGAGAAGGAGCTAGGAGTTCTTACATCTTGACTTGCAGACAACAGGAAGTGGTCTGAGACACTGGGTGTGGCTTGAGCATATATGAGACCTCAAAGCCCACCTCTACAGTGACACTTCCAACAAGGCCATACCCACTCCATCAAAGCCACACCTCCTAATTGTGCCACTCATTTGGTGGGTGGCATTTTCTTTTAAGACACCACATTCCACTCCCTGGCCCCCAAAGGCTTGAAGCCATATCATAATGCAAAAAATGCATTTGGTTCAACTTCAAAAGTCTCCATATCACAGTCTCAACAATGTTTAAAAGTTCAAAGTCTCTTCTGAGATTGAAGTAATCTCTTAACTATAATCCCCTATAAAATCAAAAGCAGAACACAGATCACATACTTCCGACATGTAATGGCACAGGATATGCGTTACTGTTCCAAAACACAGGGAAGGGAGCATACTGAGGAAATACTAGACCAAAGCAAGACGGAAAACCAGCTAGGCAAACTCCAAATGCTGCACCTCCATCTCTGACTTGGAAGTGCTCCTCAGATCTCCAACTCAGTTCAGCTTTGTTGACTTCAATGCACTTCTTTCTCTGGGGCTGGTTCCACCCCCTCTTAGCAACTCTCCTCTGCAGGTATCCCAGGACTCTGGCCTCTCTAACATCTCGGGGTCTCCAAGACAATCCAGGCTTCTTCACAGCTTCACATAGTAACCTTTCTGGGCCCCCAGTCAGGGACATCCCTGACACATGCCTCGCCTTAGAGGCTTTTCTTAGTCACGGAAAGCTCCTTTCTTCTGTCCTTAGCTCTAAAACCAGAACCACATGGCCGAAGCCGGCAAGTTCTGCTGCTGGCTGTGACTAGAACATGGTCCCTTCGTTCAGTTAACTTTTCACCAACTTTCTGTTTCCCATGATTTCCTTCACTATCTAAGCTTGGCTGTCCTGAAACTGGATCTGTAGACCAGGCTGGTCTCAAACTCAGAGATCTGCCAGCCTCTGCCTTTCAAGTGCTGGGGTTAAAGGCATGCACCACCACACCCAGCTCTAAGTTTTTCTTTAATTCCTTTTCACAAGTAGGAAACCTAGCTGGATGGGATCTTGCCCAGAGGTCACCACTCCCTTTTCTCCATTTCTTAATCTGTTTATCTCCTTGAACATAGGATTTATCTTCATTCCACTTCCTGGTATTCCTTTTCTCCTCAAATTTTATATTTTGTAATTTACCCTGGTTAGCTTGCTCCTTTTCATTATAAGTCTTTATTAGAGTTACCACTAATAACCATATGACAGATTCTAGACTAACTTTTCAGTTAACTTTTCACCAACTTTCTGTTTCCCATGATTTCCTTCACTATCTAAGCTTGGCTGTCCTGAAACTGGATCTGTAGACCAGGCTGGTCTCAAACTCAGAGATCTGCCAGCCTCTGCCTTTCAAGTGCTGGGGTTAAAGGCATGCACCACCACACCCAGCTCTAAGTTTTTCTTTAATTCCTTTTCACAAGTAGGAAACCTAGCTGGATGGGATCTTGCCCAGAGGTCACCACTCCCTTTTCTCCATTTCTTAATCTGTTTATCTCCTTGAACATAGGATTTATCTTCATTCCACTTCCTGGTATTCCTTTTCTCCTCAAATTTTATATTTTGTAATTTACCCTGGTTAGCTTGCTCCTTTTCATTATAAGTCTTTATTAGAGTTACCACTAATAACCATATGACAGATTCTAGACTAGGGTGTTCTGAGATTTCTTCTGCCAGTGGAATTACCCCAAAACTCTTCTCTTTAGCCTCAGGCAGACTCTACAGACAAGGGCAAAAGGCAGCCACTTTCTTCACCAAAATAACCATAAGAATGATCTCTAGACCACATATTAATATTCTCCTCTGAAACCTCTTGAGCCAACCCATGCTCCCCCCACACACACAGTTCAAATAACTCAACACCACTGTCTTCCATGCTCCTACTAGTATGGCCCATTAAGCAGCACTTAAAGCATTCCACTGCTTTCCTAACCCAAATTCCCATTATTATTCCATATTATTCCAAGCGAAAACATGATCCAGCCTGTCACAATACCGCAGTTCTTTGTACCAACTTCTGCTTTAGAGTTTCTATTGCTGTAAAGAAACACTATGACCATGGCAGCTCTCATAGAGGAAATATTTTGTTTGTTTGTTTTTCAAGATAGGATTTCTCTGTGTAGCTTTGGTGCCTGTCCTGAAACTAACTTTTGTAGACCAGGCTGGCCTCAAGCTCACAGAGATCTGCCTGCCTCTGTCTCCCAAATGCTGGGATTAAAGGCGTGCACCACAACTGCCCAGTTTATACAGGAAAAAATTTAATTATAGTGGCTCACTTATGAGACCTCAATGCCCACCTTCACAATGACACATTTCCTTCAACATGGCCACACCCACTCCAACAAAGTCACATCTAATAGTGCCACTTCCTTTGGGTTCCATTTTCTTTCAAACCACCGCAGTGGCCATCACTGGCCTGGTTTCCTGTCTGTTCTCGAGAGCTACATGGTGGTGTCTTTCATCCAGTTCTACTTATTATCTTAGCAAGAAGGCCAGCAAAATCACCAGAGTGTGGCTGAGACTAAGGCTTCTGCTTCTACAGCAGCTAGTGGCTCTGCTTAAAGTAATGCTTCTGAGCGCATACTTTCGATAGAGAGAGTTGAGAAATAAAGGAACCTAGTTTAGAGGGAAAGTCTGGAGAGCAATTAGCTTTGGTGGGTCTCTGAAGGTCATGTGCCTGGTGGCCCAGTCCTTTTGGAGCTTACCCTGAGCTCACTAGCCCACTCCTCTTCTGAGGAGCGATTTCCTTTTCTAGTAAATAGTCTTTTATCCTGGCCCTTGGGGCACCTCCTCCTTTCTCTGAAGCCCCCTCTTCTACCATCATCTTCACTGCCGGAGGTGCCTGTTGTCTTGGGCCCTAAGTCAAGCAGGAATGGCTGTCCTGTTCCTTTTCTCCATTCTCTCTTCCTGCAACTTGCTTATGCTCTTGTTTTTCTTTCAGACTCTTAAGAAAATGTCTTTAGGAGGACACGGTTGTGTTACTGGGACATTCAGGGCTTCCTTTTGTGAGTTCTTAGTCTCATTCGTAAAAGTACTTCGGAACAGACTCAGAATAGAACAACTTTAGTAGTGAGTTCTCTCCTACTCTCTGAGTCCTGGGGTTCACACTCACACCATCATACTTGGTGGCAAGCACCTTGTACTGAGCCATCTCACTCCTCCCAAAAGATTTATTTTTTTATTTCATGTATATGGGTGTTTTGATGTGTGTGTATGTGTGTGTGTGTGTGTGTACCACATAAGTGCCTGGTTCCCCCTGAGGTCAGAAGTGGGTATTCGATCCCCCGGGACTGGAGTTACACAGTTGTAATTTGCCATGCAGTTGCTGGGAATCAAACCTGGGTCTTCTGCAAGAGCAGTAAGTGCCCTTAACTGTTGAGTCATTACTCTAGTCCCCCCCCCCCCCAACACACTTAAATTGTTTTTGAGGCTGTATCTCTTGTAGCGCAGGCTGGCCTTGAACTTGTTATAAGACCAAGAAGGATAGTCTGAGCTTTTGATTCTTCTGCTTTTCCTTCCCCAGTGTTGGGGTCACAGTTGTATACACCTCATCTGGTTATGCTATGCTGGTGGTAAAAATCCAGGGCTTTGTGTGTGCCAGCTAAGAACTCTACTGACTGAACTATGTCCCTTAAGCCCAAAATGAAGTCTGTTTTAGATCTTGGGTTATTTTATGAGTATTTTATGGGCATTAGTGTCTATTTTCACCATGTGCATGCAGTGTCCATAGAGGCCAGTAGAGGGCATTGGATCTCCTGGAACTGGAGTTACAGGTGACTGGCTGTGAGCCACCAGATGAGTCCTGGGATGTGAACCCAGGTCCTGTGCAAAAGCATCATGTACTCTTAACTACTGACCCATTTCTCCAACTGTTCTATTAAAGAAAAATAGGAAAGACAAGAAAACGTGTAAACCCTGTCATTATTTCAAACAGCTTCTGAGCACTGGGTCCTTTCAAGCTATTGCAAGCTAATCAGACAGTTAAAGGAAATGGTTAAAATGCATTCACTTTAACCTAAGAAACACCCAGTGCCATTTAAATGTGCCATTCAGAGTCATTTAAGAAATAAGAAGCTTCTGTTACTGGATAATTACAGTTATCTGCAAGTTCACAAGTCTGAAACAGGTCTTGGAGACCATGTAATTAGGATCCATTTCAAATGGCCCTTCACAAAGAGCAGTCCAGTGTTAGCATGGTAAGAGCGTACTGATGGTTGCCTTTTCCTAATAGAACATGCATAAACAATTATTCATAGGAGCCCAGGCAGAGCCTTCCTCCCGGAGCACCCTGTTCTGGATCCCCGGGGCATAATGGGTCTGGAGGTGGTGGGGGGGAGAAGGAGCTCAAGGCCTCATACGGTTATGCATACTTTTGTTTGTTTTGTTGGAAACAAAACCAACCAACAGGCCGTCTGGAAAATCGGCCCCATTTCATGGGCTGTGGGATTGCCTTGCTCAGCAGGTTGCTGTATTCGAACAGAAAATGCCTGTGACTGTTTCCAGCTTGCTCCCCACCCCCACCCCGGCTCTTGCTTTCTTTCTCCCTCTCTGTATTCCTCATCTGCATGCAGGGTGTTCTGGAGGAGGCGTTGCAGCTTAAAATTAGCGTTGCGCTGAGCCACCCAGGTTAGCTGAGAGCTGTATTAAATAGGTCAGGAAATCAAACGCACTCTTTGGGATGGAGAAAGAGCGTCATTGTGCGGTGCCGTAGAACTGCGCAAATGGGTGGCAGAGCGAGGGGCAGGATGACCCGGGCAACAGATGGGTTTGTGACTGGTGTCCTCCAAGACTATTTCTGTATTGAAAATGCAGTTTGCCGTAGCCTCAGTTCATGTGAAGTCAGCTACGTGCTGAGCTGGGCGTCCAGCCTCTGGGGCAGTGGGCCATTGGCATAGGCACCGAGGCTCTGCTCACGGGGCGCATGCTGGCCACCGCTCCAACTCCCCTGGGAACTGAGCTCGAGCCCCAGCAGCTGCCACTGTCCAGCTGAGAGGAGCAGTGTTTCCAGCTTCAACAGGATGAGCTGCTGTGGGGAGGAGGTTTCCAGCATCTTCATTGTTCGAACAGGGCCTGACTCAGCTAACTTTGGGTACAGAGTGGAGACTCTCTTTCTGCCCTTTTCCTCAACTTTTTCTAAAAGCAACCAGGGGAACTCCCTCCTTCCCTCTCTTCCTTCCTTCTCTTCTTTTGTTTCCTTTTTATTTTGACTTCTGACTGTCCATGGAAACGAAAGCCTTTCTTTAGTTCTCTCGAGCTGTGTTATTAATATCAGCTGTAATGTTCATGGCTTTTCCTTTCTTCAGACTGGGGTAGCTCTGGATGCATTCTTCCTTTGGTCTCTCAGAATACTGTGAGGGGCAGTCTTCAGTGTAGTTATCATTGCTGGTCAGACTCAGTTGCCATCCCAAGTGGGATGCATGGCATCCGTGGCAGTCTTCCTCTGGACCACCAGCTCCCAAATAGCCACACGGAGATTTCTTATTGATTATGAGACCTCGGCCTTATCTTAGACCTGTTTCTAACTAGCTCTTATAACTTAAATTAACCCACTCCTATTAATCTATGTGCTACCACATGACTTGTGGCTTTTTTTTTTTACCTCTCCTCCTTTATTTTCTGCTTCTTCTGCTTCCAGCTGGCAGCTCTGCCTTTCTTCTTCCCCAAGACCTCTCTGACCCCAGAAGTCCCGCCTAACCTCTTCCTGCCTAGCTATTGGCCATTCAGCTCTTTATTAAACCAATCACAGTGGCACATCTTCAGATGGTGTAAAGGAATATTCTGCAACAGGTGTCCTCCTTTTCAGTGCCCTCTACACTTCCAGGCTTGCTGGCCCATGGCAACCTTATTCTCTGCCATATGGGTTTCGACACTCATCTCTCAGTCTCCCCAATCACAGTATAGGGATGTTGCAAGATTATGTGCCCAACATGTTCCCTGTACCTCAGGTAGTCCTTACCATCTCTCCAGTGAAGATAAGGCCACCCATCTTGGCAGGCCTACTTTTCACCCTTGCACCCCATAATGTCCAGCCCCAGCTGCCTCTCTCCCCTTCATCTTTCTTGATCCTCACCATAGTATTTCTTCAGCCACTAGGCCTACATCTCTTCCAGCTCCATGAGTTCAAATCTCCAAGGTCTGCATCAGGCCTTGCAAGCACCTCATTGTCTACACTATCAAAATCCTTTCTTCCTTGGCCAGTTCTTAAGAGTCTAGGAAGTCAACACCACAGCCACACCACTGTGGGAATGGAGCCTGTGGATGTCTGTCAAGTGAGCATAAGACTGGACCCATCTGAGAGTCCTGTGTGTCATATGAGGGCCCGAGTGCCAGCATCCAGGACCCACACTGGGTTTGCTCTTCACTGACACAACACTGGGGAATGTCTAGGAAACATTCCCAAGAAGCGAGACCAAACTAGACCACACTGAATTTTATGGGCTCTTCACGCATTAAGAATATTGGAAACACCCATAAAGGAAAGTTGTAAATTTAAGGCATATAAAAGAATTTTGCTTTATAACCCTAGGGAAGTACCAATTTGTTTGCTTTCAGATGTCCAGTTACTAAGGAACATCTCTAAGGGGTGTGTCCTTTGTTCGACCTACTCGTATAGGTACATAGACAGCATGTGGGTATGTGTGCCAAGGAAGGGACCCTCCTGTTCATCTGCTCACCTGACAGCAAGAGAAGGGACCGAATATAAGATCCTACAAACAAAAGTGGGGTAAACCTTTGAGCAGGGAAGGGTGCATAAGGGAAAGAGCTGTCTAGGGATATTTGGCTGTCGCTAGAACAATTGCCTTGCGTAATGAGTTCCTGACCTAATGAGTGTGTGGAAATCGGTACTTGTGAGTAGGCCTGTTTTGGGTTTGAACTTTTGACATACCACCAGCACTAACCACAAAGCCCACTTAAAAGGGGCCAGCGTAACCTCCACTTAATTTGGATTTTCCTTCTTAAGTTCATGTTCATGAAGGGCAAGGTTCTAGCAATGGCGTCAAAGTTATTGAAGCACTTTCTGACCACACTTCACCCTGGGAAAAGGCCACTGGCATCTCTTGCAGATCTTGAGGGAGGGCCAACCTTGCCAGTCAGCCCCTGCAAATGCAGAAGAGAGCTTCAGCCCCGCGGAGAGGTGGTGAGCCATTGGATTCCACTTTCCTTTGGAATTTCTCAGACCCTGGGATTCTTTGATTGTGTCTGGGGCAGGGTGCTGTTGAAATCCAGCTAAACAGTAACTGGCGATTACATCGCGTTGATTGCCTTGCCCTTAAGTTCTATGGCCTCTTTGTAATTTTTGCAGGCATGTCACTTTCTTTGATGTTACTGAGACATCCAAGGGCAGTTTGAGCCCAGCAGCGAGTACATATTGTCCAGTAGAGAGGCGTGACGTTAATAGCTGTCTGGAAAGATGGGGGTGGTCACATGCTAGACAGACAGCCCCAACACTAACCCAGCACTTCTCTGTGATGCAGGCTGACACCTCTCCTGGGAGCCTGGGCTCTCAACCTGCTCGTTTTCTGTAAGTACTGTGCAAAAATCTAAGTATTCATACCTGATCCCGTCATCGTCTTCCTTTTTTTTTTTTTTTTTAGAAAAGTTTATTACATGTACATGTTTAATTGTTTATGTGCGGTCCCTCTCTTTTTGATGTTGTGACTTTGTTTTTACTACTGTTTTGGGATGGAGTCTTTTTTTTTTTGAATCCTCATTTTTTTTTTTTTACTTTTTAAAATTTATTTATTTATTAATTAAAAATTTCCACCTCCTCCCTGCCTCCCTTTTCCCTCCCTCTCCCCACCTCCCTCTCCCTTTCTAGTCCTAAGCAGTCAGGGTTCCCTGCCCCGTGGGAAGTCCAAGGTCCTCCCCCCTCCATCCAGGTCTATAAAGGTGAGCATCCAAACAAACCAGGTTCCCATAAAGTCAGTCCATGCTGTGTGTTAGTATGAGCATGTGTGTACATGTGTGCCTATGTAAACTGAGGCCTGAGATTTGCAGGAATTGGCCTCAATTGCTCTTCCATCCTCTCATGCAAACCTAAAGCTTGGCAGTATGGCTAGTTTGCTAGCCCGCTTGTTCCAGGGAGCCTCGGTTCTACTCTTGGAAGCTGGCATTATAGACAGGTTGCCACATCAACCCAGCGTTTATGTGTTCTGAACCCCAGTCCTCTTGCTTGCTTGGCAAGCACTTTAAATGCTCAGCTATTGCCCTAGCCTCTCTTGGTTGTATTTATAGCAAGAAACACCTTTCCTGCTTGGCCTGACAGTACTGAGGGAAGGGAGCTTTGATCCCCCTCACCCCAGTCCTGCGCAGCGTAACCAGAGCCATCAGAATTGCAGTGGCGTCCCCTTTGGGTCCTAGAAGGCTATACAAATTTAACAGAGCACTATTCTATGTGATAATAGCAATTACTTGTTTTTAGCAGTGTGTGTGTGTGTGTGTGTGTGTGTGTGTGTGTGCATCCATGTACATGTGGAGATATGCATTTCAATGTGCATGCATGTGTATATGGAAGCCAGAGGTTGGTGTCAGGTGTCTTCCTCAATCACTGTCTGCTGAATCTGATGCTCACTGATTCTGACAGCCTACCTAGCCAATAAGCGTCAAGGATCCACCCACCTCTGAGCCCTTAACACAATGGGGTTACAGGCTCATGCTTCTACATTCAGCTTTTCATGTGAGTTCTAGGGATCTGAACTCAGGACTTCAGGTTTGCATGGCAGACTTAGCAGCTGAGCCATCTCCCCAACCCATTGAAGACTTTTGCAAGTGCTTTTCTTAGTCCTTTCAGCCTCCAGAAGAGGCAGGCGCTGTTGTTTCAAATGGGAAACTAAAGCCTGGAGAGACTGGGTCACTAGGTGGAAAGGTACTCAACTGAGTGGCTGTGGCAGGATTCAGATCCAGGTCTTCAGATTCCAGATGAGAAATAACCACAAGATTCTATGGGAGGCTCAGAGCATAGTTCAGATGTGTATAATCCTGAATCTAGATGTTGGAATCACATTCTACTTCAGTTTTTTGAGAGTCACAGCTGACTACCTCCTGGCTTCCCTAGCCCCAGCATCGGAGATATGGCCTTGATCAGGCGTTCCTACGGCGTGTAGCCCAGATGAGGGGCTACATGTGCCCTGTGCTCAGCACCGTGTTTGTGAATGCTTTGCTTTAGCTTGGTGGTGGTGGTGGTGGTGGGGGTTGTCCAGGAGCTACCTCCTGGAGAAGCCAGGATGCTGCCTCCTGTGTTCTGTTCCAGCTGGTTCACCTGGCAGAACTGTGATTTCCCATGGTTCATTTCCCTCTAACTTTGAAATCCACTCACTCTACAATGTGTAAGACATAAGGATGTCTACAGATGGGAAGGGGACCACCTGCTCTTCTCTGACTATCTCAGGGTGGAGGGGGGCATTTTAAAAACTAGTTGAGGAAGCATGGCGCTTCTTTGGAGCTGATTATCAGAAGCAAGCTGCAAATACTGGGGAGTTACCCCCAACTCCCCTCAACAGGAGCAGAGCTTTCTTCTCTGTCCCTGAACCTCAGCTGGTCCAGCTATGTCCCACCCCCAACCCAGGGTCACATGTCTGTGACCCGCCCCACCTGGGAGGGAGAGAATAGGGCTTTAGGGAATGTGACCTGAGCAGTCCGCTTAGGCAAACTGTGCACAGTAAACTTCTTTCTGGACAGAATTGTTCTGTAAAGTAGCAGTCGCTTCCCAGGCAGCCAGACTCTGGAGGATCCGCAATTCTGCTTGGACTAATCACCGTTGCTATGGAGAAAGCCACCATTTCATTAGAGAAAGCTCCATAATGCAATTAACACAGACTGCAGTTCCCCTCCATCCCCTTCGGGTCCAGAGAAGAGGGGTTCTGGGGTGCTGCTTTCCCTGGAGCCCCTCTGAGACAGCAGGCTAGACAGGGCAGGAGGGGTCCCAGGATGCAGACTGTCCGGGTCCAGCACTGAGATAGGATGAAGGGATGGTGATGGAGGAAGGAACAGGAAGCGTGATCTGGGGCGGGGTGGAGGCATTCAAACAAAGCAAAACAAAATGCAGAAAAACCTCTGCCTGGTGGGATTTGGGTTTGGAAGTATGATAAAATTCTCTTCCTCCCTCTCGTGAAATCAGTGCTTCTACTAACCCAGTAGCCTGACTGAGTGTAGACAGAGCCCACCAGACACCTCTAGGATCCCCTGAGCTAGCTTGCCCCTCTCTTGGATGGTTCCAAACCCATCACAAGCTCATTTGCAAACCCAGGAAGATAGTATTTTCTCCTTAGCCGGGTCATCCTAACAGTCATCCCCAGGGGGGCCTGCCCGGCAAGCCAAGAAGAAATGCTAAAGAAACAATGAGTTTTGATGGTTGTGAACGGAGGGTCTGAGGACAAGGTTTCTAAAGTTTCTAACCTCTGGGCATCTCCCAGCAGGGGGCTGGAGCATCATGCTTCCCCCTCCTTTCTCTGCCTGTGTGGAGGAAAAACTCAGGCAAGAATCCAATTCTCAATTAACAGAATATTTTTAAAAAAAATGAAGAAAAAGGAGCTATACTGATGCCCCCCACTTAAAGAATCCGTCTAGAAAGAGAGGACAACAGAAAAGTTGGCCAACAAAATGCCCAAGCACCGCCCACATCATCTCTAATTAGCTAATGTATGTCTTTCCGCCCTGCTCTTGGGGGAATTCTCAGGCTAGTCCCCTGCCGCTCCTGGAGACAGCAGAAAAGCAAATGACACCAAATTTTCCCCTCTTAATTAAAATGTTAAATAGGGTTAAGATGCCAAGCCACATCGGAGTGTTTGTTCCCCTGGTGAACTCGGAGCCCCGCCGAGGTCAGTTCAATGGGAGCTCTTTGAATCCAAACGTTATTAAGTTCCCAAATGTAATCAACCCAGAGAGTTTAATGGAAACTTTCTCCTTTCTTTTAATAAGCATGTGGAAAAAAAAAAAAAGCACCCAGGTTAGGTGCATTGCCCTTCTATAACCAAATCACTATGGCAACAGGCAGCTGGTCTCTAGAAAGCCTGGTGACACAGGGAGGGGCCACCCGCAGGAGCCCAGCTCCCCAGTGCAGTCCCCCAGGTCAGGCATAAATCTCTTCAATGGGATTAGATTGTTTAAGGGGATATGGGCTGTGGGAAAACTTTTGTCTGCTGTCTTCAGTCTGTGAGTCTCAACATTTCCACTCAGGGCACAATGGGGTTAAAAGTAAGAGCAAATGTTTTGATGGGTTTATTTTGAATTATGAATACATGGGGCTGCATAATCGCCTGTCACCATGGCCCTGCCCCTGGCTGGGCCCTCTGAGGACCAGAGGGTGAGTGATGGGGAGAGCAGTGAGCATCAGCATTGGGGAGTGACCGCAGCATAGAGAATGAATTACATGGGTTTGAGGAGACTGACATTCTGTATCCTAGAGACAGGTTGCATGCTCTCAGGCCGGCTGTGGGGGTGCATGTAGTTCCAGGAGCTGGCCTTTCTGCTGACCGGTGGTTACCAGTCCTTGCAGAGGTGTTCGCTGCCCACTGGGTTATTATGTTTCTTTCTTGTGGTCTGCACACTCTGAGAAGCCTGATGCAATGTTGTGTTCACGGCTCTGCCAAGTGCTTCCTGTCATGAGATGGTTTGTGCCTTCCCTATCCCAATTCATGTGTTCAAGTCTCAAGCCCAGCACCTTGGAACCTTTCTGTAGACATAGTCAGGAGCTGTAGAAGGAGATGAGCGTGGTGAAATGAAACCTTCTGGCTGAGACCTAGCCAATGTGACTGACGTCTTTTTAGAGGAAGAAGCTTAGGCATACAAAGATACTAGGAGTGTGTATGTGTATGTGCATGTGTGCGTGCACACACGTGTGTTGAACACTATGTAAGAATTCTTCAGGAATAGCCAAGCTCTAAGCCAAGGAGAAAGGCCTCAGAAGAGACCAATCCTGCTTAGACCTCCGTCTGAGCTTTCCAGCCTCTAGAACGGGAGACAATTTATGTCAGTCACATGAGTCGTGTGACACATACTCTGCCATCTTCCAGCTCTAGTGGTGCTGGCAACCAGTGTCTGCAGAAGTGGCAAGCAAGGCTCTGAGAAGACACACAGGCCCAGCCATACTCTACTGTTTTCTTTTTTTTTCCCTTTTCTTTTTCTTTCTTTCTTTCTTTTAAAGGTTACAGTTTAACCAAGGCTGCTTCTCTCAGTCCATCCTAGGGTTCCACGCTGTCCATGTTACCGCTGTATTAAATCCCCTCCTCCAGGTTATACATTATTGGCATGTTTAATGGAGTCCTGAGAGTTCCCAGGGGGCAATTCCCAATTGTTTTCACTCTGGGGCTCCTGTCCCTCACCATTATCAAGGGAAACACATTCCTAAGGAGCCAAGTTTATGGGTTGAGGGAGAGCAGGGAGACACAGTTCAATTTTAAGCAGACCTGATATATCCAACTTGGACTTGAAGACAGACAAACAGCAGACTGATGTTTAATTTTATAGAAATGATTATTAAATGTTGGCGATATCTCATCAACAGAGTGCATGACTAGCAATGCTTTGCACCGCGTATAAGCATATTTGAAGGTTGCATTAAACAACAGTTCCTTTGTGTCCATTAGAGCTGGAGTCGATGTAGAAAAACCTGGAGCAAGAGAATGTCTTCCGAAGACTCTTGTATAAGGTTGGGGGTGCAGTGCACTCGGGGCAGAGCTTGCCTACCATACACAGAGCCTGGGCTTCAACCCCCAGCATTGCATAAACCGGGTGTGATGCACACGTCTGTATTGCAGCACTTGGGCAGGGTAATCAGAAGTTCAAGGTCTTACACTTGAGCCTAACCAAGGCTACATGAAAACGTGTCTCAAACAAACACTCTGGACATCTATGGAAGATGGATATATATCTTCTCAGCTGAAATCTTCATTTGAGAATCGCTTTCTTTTTCTTTCAAATTTTCTTTAATTGTATCTTTTGAGACAGGGCCTCAGAGTAGCCTAGGTTGACCTAGGATTCCCTGTGTCATCGAGAATAGACTTCAACTCTGGACCTCTTGCCGCTCTCTGACTCTAAAGTGCTGGAATCACAGGGGTGCACCACCATGTTCTTGCTTTTGGGGCTGGTAGGCCAAGTGCTCAGCTGACAAGGACGCCACGTGGTCTGTTCTGCTCCCAAGGAATCGACTATCTGTTAAAGGAGGGCAGTGGACATGGGCAGGAGGAACATGTATGTACCGAATGTAGTACAACACGAGATAAGAGAGATTTGACCATCACAGGTTCCTGTAATTCCAGGACCACACACCTACCATTTGGATTGTCCAGTCTCAGTGTGTCAAGGGCACCTGTCATCCTGTTGCTAGTTTTAGGGAAGAAGAAGAAGATGGGTGTGGCCATAAGGATACTAGAGATGAGAACCAAATGAAGCATATTGTAATTTTGTCTTGAGGCTGTAATGTCAGTTTGCCTGACCTAATCTCAAAGACAATCTAAAAGTCAAAAATGAGACAGCCTTTACAGCCTAAAGCCTCTGAAGTCTTCTGGTTTGGGAATTTGGGATCCCACCGGTGTGGGAGAATTGTCTGTATTCTGTCAATCACGTTTTAAATAAACGCTGACTGGCCAGGCAGGAAGTATAGGTGGGTCAACCAGACAGGAAGTAGAGGCGGAGCAAAGAGAACAAGAGTATTCTGGGAAGGAGGAAGCTCCCTTCACATTTCTGCTCAGATCACCAAAGAGGCGAGATGTGAGCTGCCCTGCTGAGAAAGGTACCAAGCCATGTGGCTAACATAGATAAGAATAATGGGTTGATATAAGTTATAAGAGTTAGCAAGAAGTCTAAGCTAACAGGCCAATCAATTTATATCTAATGCAGACTCTCTGTGTGATTCTTTGGGGCTTGCTGGCTGTGGGAACCGGACAGGACAGAAACCCCAACAAGCAGGCCTTCATGTTACATCCCACTGTCCGAGTAGCTCCCTGAACCAAGTCTATGTGTCACTCACCCATGTCCTTTCTCCTCCCCACTTCCTACTTCATTCTCTTTCCCCGACCTTCACTCTTGAAGGTCACTGGAAGCCCCAGTGACCCTTTGTCATGCACTATGTACCATGGCCTAAGGTACAATTTCAGTCATACCACTGTCCTGTCACAGAGCTCATAGCATCTGTTGACTGCAGGAGGACATGCATCTGGTGGCTAACCAAACAGTCCCTGCCCCTAGGCATCCAGAGGCTCTGTGGTCAGGCCTCCCTGGCCTTTCAATGTCCGATCATCTAAGTGCTCTGTCCTTGATACATCTGTCAGCCCCACGCCTTTTGCCCTCCTCTCCACTTATCTGTGAGTCTCTCTGGAATGACTCACCATGAATGAAAAAGAAAGGTCACAAACACAGTCATGAAAAAGAGCAGGAATCATGTAATGAACAAACAGTACATGGATGAAAAGCAGCAACTTTCCTTAGCGAAATATTGTTGAAGAAAAGTCACCAAAGATTCTGAGTGGTAATTTCTAGGCAATGGGGTCATGCATGCACCTTCATTTTTTTCCTCTCTGCTTCTTCATGTTCCAATTAATTGGGGGGTTTTTGTTTATGTGTTTTGTTTGTTTTTTTGTGCTTGTGCGCATGCGCGCCTGAGAGCTCACGTATATGGTATATGCAGGTGCCCACAGAGGTCAGAAGAGGGCAGCAGATCCCTTAGAGCTGAAGCCATGGTGTTTGTGAGTCTCCTAACATGGATGCTGGAACCCGAGCTCTGGTCCTCTCGAAGGGCAGCAAGTGGTTTTAGCTGCTAAGCCATCTCTCCAGCCTCCAGATTTCCCAGATTTTTGATTCCAAAAATATTTTTGTTTTAATAAGAGTAAGAAAAAAACCCAATAACTGAAACGGGGATTGAATAATAAAACTTGCATACGCTTCAAGACCTAACTCAGCTTGAGCTTCAGATGGTAGAGAAGGAGAATGAATATGTACCAGGACAAAGCAAGTTCAGGCCCAGTCTTTCCCTTGTCTTAGTGTCAGCATTTATCATCAGGCCCTGCTCTGTGATTATGCGCATGGCCAGTAACTCCCTGCCTGGTTGGAGGATTTAAGAGCAGAGGCTGCCTTGCACAGCCCCCCTTCCCACAAGTGGTCCCCAACATGCCAGTGGGAAGCTGGAGGAAGCGATCAACCTCTGTGCAGAATGCAGACTTCACCAGAAGTGTGCCGAGACTCTAAGAGATAAGGGGGAAACAGATGCTATCAGAACAAGGAAATCAAATGCAAAGTCGTAGCAGTGAAAGACTCCTAAAGTCTTAGCCATCAGAAAATTCAGGATTATGACTCTGTCTCCCATGGTAACCCGTTTATATCACATATACGAACTGGAGACCGTAACTGTTAGCTCGGCACTCAGTAACACACATTACAAGTAGCTTGAGTGTCAGGGCTGTTGCTACAGCCCCAGAAGCCATGACCTCTAATTCCCTCATTTGCATGCAAGTGTAATGGCATCATCTGCATTAGTGGCTGGGTTGCTCTCAGATCTGAACTGAATCTGTGGTAGAAGCCCTGCTAATGGCCAAGGCCTTCAAATCACACCTGGTGTCTTGGGCGCTTTATCCATGATTCCCAAGTGACTGCTTCAGAAAGGTATTGGTAGAAATGAATGAAATATATTTTACAACTTTGATCAAAGGTAGTGATATTGGCTGTTGCTGAAGGAACTTGTTGTAAGGATGTAAGCTTTGATAAGATTGGGATAGTACAGACAATAAATGTGTGTGTATTTGACACGTCTCCCCATGTTTTGAGGATTCTATATCTTTTTTCAAGAAAGCCACATGCCCAGGGGATATGGCAAATGTGCCACCTAAACTGAGAGGTGAATGGGTTTTCTGTTGTTGTGGCTCTGGCTGAAATGACCCACCACATCCTAGATGATCTCAAGGCCTACACCATTCTGAGGCTGAATCTGCTGGACCTATGGATTGCCTCTGTCCCTTAACAGATGTACCCAAGGCTAAGAATATAACTCCACAGTAAAGCACTTGCCTCCCCTGTGTAAAACCCTGGGTTCAACTCTTCATACATGCACACACACACACACACACACACACACACACACACACACATATCACAGCACACAGTATGTGCCAAACCAGGGAGCAATTTTTAACATCTGCTCCTTGCCTGCTGATCTGGCTATGAGATCACACTTCCTTCTCACCTTTACTTCTGTTGGCTCTAAACCTCTTGCTATGCCCACGCCACCTTGAGGAGAACGGACACAGACTCATCTTTTCAGGAGCTCTGTAACCTCAAGGGCATCTTTACGGCTGGTGGCACCATCTTCTCTAGCTTGGGGGGATCTGGTAGACTTGAACTTTTCTTACTTGTGGGTCTCAGGGACTCCAGGGGGTAAACCCACCCTCACTGGGTGAGAAGAATATGCTGAGATATCAAAGTGGCTGAAATTGGTCTATTAAGAAAATGTAAGGAGAAGGTAAGCTTAGATCCGGCCAAGGGTGAAAAAAATAAAACAAAACCCTAAAGCAACAAGGGTTTTTATGGAGATTTATTTCCTTCTTCTATTGTTGTCTAAGAACAGGCAGGCTGAGTTGAAATGACAGTTTATGATATTCTTTTTTTCTATTGTCAGTTTTAACTTGTATCTCAAAGTACAGAATAGTCACTCAATCTGCACCCATCACATTCACCTCTTGATCAGCAGAAAGCGAGAGACAAGGAATACTCCCTTATATTCTACTGGGTAGAAGTTAGTTTGTAAGCTCCACCTCCTTTCAAAGGCATTGGGAAGATGTCGTTGCTGTTTGAAGTAACTTTGTCCTGATGGAAGCAAAACAAAAAACAAAAGTGCTGTTTGGCAGGGATGGAGGGTAGAAGGGGTGGGGTGGTAGGAGGGGGTGGGATGGGTGGTCGGTAGTGGTGGTGATGGTGGTAGTCATGGTGTTCTTGGGATTGAACGTAAGAGCACCCTGTTGATGTTAGGTAAACTTTTCATCTCCGAGCCATATTTGAAGCCCTGGAAGTGCTGCTTAAAATAGGAGATAGTAGGTAGTCTGAAGGGCATTCGAAGGAGAGAAATAGTTTGAGACTTGTCTGAAAAGTAGAGACATCAGAGAGAATTTCATTAAAATACCAGCCACACTAGAATTCATTTAATGGGAGTTGGACGTCAATAACAATCAAGCTAGGCAGAGTGGTGACCCTCTATAGTCTCAACTATTTAGGAAACTGAGGAAGAAGGGTCCCCTGAGGCCTGGACAACATAGCAAGCCCCATTTCAAAAGCATAAAACCAGCTGGGCAGTGGTGGCACACACCTTTAATTCCAGCACTCAGGAGGCAGAGGCAGGTGGATCTCTGTGAGTTTGAGGCCAGAGAAACCCTGTCTCAAAAAAAGAAAGAAACAAACAACAACAACAACAACAAAACCACCACCAACAAAAAAAGCATAAAAACAACAACAAAAAAGGGCTGTTGTAACTGAGGGTATAGCTCAGTGGTCCCTCTAGTCCCTTCCAAAATATAACTCACCCAGGGGGAAGGAACAGGGATTAGAAGCATCTTCAGTCCTCTGCCCTTCCTCTTTCACAGATCTTTCTAAGGAAAGAGTAGAGGAAAGCAGACGCATGGCCAGGCTGCTTTCAGGCACTGGGGGCAATGTCCCCCGACCCCTGCCCTTGCCCCATGGACTGCCAAGAGCCTGAGAGAATCTACATCCTTGGTTATGCACTGAACAGCATGAGGCTACACCAGAGGGTTCCCTAGGTGACAGACAGAAATGCACCAGAAGGTTCCCTAGGTAACAGACAGGGCCAGGGTTCCCTAGGTGACAGACAGGGGACTGCACCAAAGGGTTCCCTAAGTGACAGACAAGGGGCAGTACCAGAGGGTTCCCTAGGTGACAGACAGGTCCTGCACCAGGGTGGGTTCCCTAGGTTTCTCTCCCACCTGTCAGTTCCCAAATAACCACTCTGAGGTTTATTATCAACTCGCTCTTACAAGTTAAATTAACCCATTTTGATTATTCTATATTTTACCACAAGACTCATGGCTTGTTACCTCATATCTTGCTTCTCTGGCCACTGCTGGTGTCTGCCTGACTCTGCCTTCTTTCTCCCTCTGTCTCTGTTTGGGTTTCCCCCCTATTTATAGTCTGCCCTGCCATAGGCCAAAGTAGATTCTTTATTAACCAATGGTAATAAAACACATTCTCAGCATACAGAGGAACATCCCACATCAGCTGAACCAGAGCCGGTTCCCTTAAGAGGCCCAGGGTCAGCATCTCATGTCTCAGTCAAAAACAAAGCAGCCCTTACTCGTCCCCTGGCTAAGCTGATAATCACATCATCCAAGCTGCTGACTGGCCCACCACACCCTTCTGAGTAGGACAGAAATTTGTGACAGTTTTGATTTTTAAAACGAATTTGGGGAAAAAGTGGATTAAAAGAAGGATTCTTAAGACTTACTGATTTTAGCCCAGCAGAGAACTTCACTGAAAGCTGCTGAGCCAGCTGGGTGGCTCGGGGTCTGATCTCGAAAAGCTCTTTCCTTTCAGGCATAGCAGACCTTGTAGATAATGCCCGGCTCTCTGGTGCTGCTATTACTATTAGGGAGGCCTGGGACTCAGGGCAGAGAATGGTCACACTCACCCAACGCCCTCCAGAGTGCTTGAAATGACACCTATGATGCGGGCAGGACTGCACATTTTTCATTCTCCAGGAAACTGAGGGTCAGCCAACCGGGAGGCTTTGCTCTCCCAGGAGGCTGCACTGCCAGGGAGTTTGTCTTTGCTCCCTTGTCATGGAATCCAATGACTTACATGTCTATTGAAGACAATGCCCCACAATCTCTAGGGGACTCTGGCTTCCCTTATTTCTAGTCACTGGTGATCAGAGAGCAAGGAGTCTGTCACCCAGCACAATGCCTAGATCTCACTGTCCACAGCACTGAATGGAACATAGATATGACAGCCAATTAAGACAAGAAGAGCCGGGCAGCTTCCACTAGAGTTGAGACTCCTCTACAGTGGTGCTAAATCTCCTCTCAACCCAGACCCTGTCCTTGGCAAATCAGTAAGAGTGTCCATAATGGGTTGGGTCTCCCTGGATGCGCGCGCGCATGCGTGCGCGCATACACACACACACACACACACACACACACACACACACACACACACACACACACACAGAGTGATGCCACCTAGCCTTTGATAGCAGGACTAGTCCCATGCTGGGAGCCCCATGGTCACATCCTCTTCTTCCTCTGGGCAATAACAACATAAGCAAGAGCTGAGACAAATGACAGCGCCTAGTGCTAATATACCTTGTAGATGAGGGCTCAGTGTCTGAATCAGGTGGAGGGATGGTCTCCCACCTCCTGTCCTGCTTGGCAGTCTGACTTGACCATTCTATAAGGCAAATTCCTAAGTCTCTTCTAGTCTCAACATCCCTGTACTAAAAATAATAGTTCTTAGGCTGGGGAAATAACTCAGTCAGTGAAGTGCTTGCCACCCAAGCATGAAGACCTAAGTTTGGTCCCTAGAAGTCAAATGAAAAGCCAGGCGAGGTGGTGAAAACTTATAATCTCAGCTCTGGGGAGGCAGGGATACATGGATCTCTGGGGCTTACTGAACAGTAACCCCCAGGTCAGTGAGAGATCCTGCCTCAAAAAACATGGTGTATGGAACCTGAGGAGGAGTGATATCCAAAATCAGCCTCTGCCCATCCCCACCCATGTGCACACACATCCATGCCCATCTGCACACACTTGTCCACATACATTCACAATTCAATAAATGAATACAGTAATAATGATAGTGTCATTTTATATATACATACATATATATATACATATACATATCAGATTGAGTGTGATACTTGCCTCATAAATAGATTTATTTCATGCCCATGATGTAAAGTTATCCTGAATACCAACAAGAAACCAGGTCTATGATGATTGGTTGGAGACGTGTTGAACATCAAGGACACATTCTCTAAAAAGCCAGGCACCTCCTTCCTAGGGGTCAGAGGTGATGATTTATGAGAGAACATCATAGTACTGGGCCTGTGGGATGGAGCCAGATGAAGAACCAGACACCAGGCTCTTAGGTTAGGTCTAAGTGACTCCCGCCTGTGTGGCTTTTCTTCTCCATCCACCCGTCCACGCACTCACTCACAGATATTTATTAGCTGCGTGTCAGGAGCTAAGCATTGCTGAGTCTGAGGGGTCCTTATAAACATGATCGTGTGCTTCTCTCCTAAAGCAGGGGCTAACATTGGGAAGGCCTAGCACAGCCAAGTTCACAGGAAGACTCTAGACAGCAGACGTGGGGACAAGGTCAATTCTAATAGCATGTTGGGATGTATCAAACTGTCCTAACTCTAATGTGGCTTCTAACAACGACCATCATCTATTTGCTTCTGATTCTCCATTTTGGGTAGAGACGGGCTGGGGCCACCGGTCTTTGCTCCGTCCGCGAGGCTTCATCTAGAAAGATCAGCTTCCAAGAGTGCTGGCTTCCTTAGCTGGTCAGCTGCTGGTAGCCGGTAACTAGGCGCTCAGCAGGGGCTGTTGCCAGGCCCTTGTTCTCCTCCACATGGCTGCTCCACACAGCTAGGGAAGGTTTCTCGTGAAGAAGGCTGATGCTGATAATCATTCCAAGAGAAGTATCAGGGCTTGGGCAGCACAGAAGAATGCCAACAGTGTGTGTGTGTGGGGAATCTGACGGGTCATTGTAACCCCCTCTGTCCTGGTCACCCACGGAAAACCCTGTCCTGATTCTTCATCCTCAAATGGAGAAGCTGCCCTGACTGTCTCCGAGCTCTCTTCTTGCCGAGCGGCTTTCCGACTGCAGTGTCTGCACGGGGGTCCCTTTTACTGTCATTTCGCAGCCAGAAAACTGTGACAAGAGGCAGAGGAAGGGCTTCCCGGATGTTTTTCAAGAAAAGGCATAAAACCCATTAGTGCAGGAATGGTCCATACCTGCCCCAGGCTGTGCTGTGAGCCTCCTTGTCAAGTGCATCCTGCCAGCAAACAGAATAGACGAGAAAGGTAGATTAAGTAAACCCTCTTTTGAGAAAGAAGAAAGAGTACCAATCATCAGGCAATCTAAGAGGGCTCAGCTCTTCCAGTCTAGGCAAGTCTGGCACCTAAGCCAAATTCCAGTGAGCCAGTGGACCTGAGGCTTGGTGGCCTGGGGGAGGGGGAGCATCAGGACAGAAATCTTCTCTGGAATTTAATTAGTTCAAGATGGGTGATACATTCTTTAAGGAGGGAGCTGAGTAGTTAAATTATACCAGTTATTTTTCCTCGGGTATCTGCGCAGGGAGCCACACAGATGTGTGATAAGGAAGCTGCTTGTGTCATTTTAAGCTAGTTCCAACCAGCTAGGCTGCTCCCCGTTCGGAGCTGCTGGCGATTAGCTGTCATCCAGCCTGCACGGGAGAGGTGGGTAAGAAAGACATCACCTCCTTAGCAGCTGCAGGAACAGGCAGGCGAGATGCCTATCATCGGCACACATCTCCCAGGCAGGCGCAGGCTCCAGCATGAAGCTGCAGCTCCGATGGGCTTTTTCATTTCAAATGACATTTTTTGGAAAGGTTAGAATCTAATCCTCTCCCAGGATAGAATTATTTCTGTTACCACTGATCCCTCTGATAAGGGAGACAGGGCTTCATTTCTTCCTCGCTACTGAGGTATCTAATTTTATACAAGCCTTCAACAGTGTTGTAATTTATTGTAGCAACAGAATGGCTACGTGTAGGGGCTTGCCTACTTTCTATTAATTTTCTAAGATGAAGCTCTTCCCTTGCCTCAAGAAGTTGTGCATGCCTTTCTCTGTGGGTTTCATTAAGACTGTTTGAAGTCGTGATTGTAAGATCATTATGATGTTTTCAGAAGATAATGGGTTCCAAAGGCTCGCACTTAAGAGACTTAAGAAGGGCATCATCTTAATTCCCGTCCCTGGCTACTTTTCCAGAACTGTGATCTGGGTGTGCAGTAATTGATACCATTTTCCTAATAGTTTTTTCCCTCACGCCCGTTGTTCTAGCCCTCTTCTGAAATGTATGTGGAAATAAGAAATTTAAAATAAGAGTCTAGCATTTATTTTATTTTATTTTATTTTATTTTTTTTTAAGAGTCTAGCATCTGAAGGAATGCAGAGCTGATGCACTGGCTGCATCTGTGCACACAACACAAAAGTAGAGTTGGTGTATATACATCCCTCAAGCTGTGGGGAGCGGGGCGACTGAGTCAGGGGATCTTTGATACTGGTTTACCATTTCTTTGTTAATAGGAGGTCTATGGGGTGCGTGTGTGTGTGTGTGTGTGTGTGTGTGTGTGTGTGTGTGTGTGTGTGTTCCTGCTTATGTGTATATGAGTGTGCATGCAGAGGCCAGAGGAAGAGGCCATGTGTCCTACTCTATCAATCTGTACTGTATTCCCTTTGAGATAGGGCCTCTCTTTGAACCTGGAGCTAGGCCAGTGACCAGAAAGCTCAGATAGTCCTCTTGTTACTACTACCCTTCCCTCTCTATTGCTGGAGTTGCAGGCATGCATGGCCACACCTAGATTTTTTTTTAAATGTGTATATTATATATATAATTTTTGAGATTGCAATATAACTACATTTCTCCCTTCCCCTTCCACCCTCCAAATTCTCCCCTATGCCTCTCCCCACTCTCTTTTAAGTTCATGGCTTCTTTTTTCATTAATTGTTATTGCATTCATATATGTATATCCATTTATATTCCTAAGTATAACCTATAATATTACTTATATGTATGTTTTCAGGGCTGACTTTTTGGCACTGGACAACCAATTGGTGTGCTCTTCCCTGGGGAAGAGTACCTGCCTTGTTCCCAGCTTTCCTCAGTTGCCTATAGTTCTTTGTATAGGGTTGAGATGTCTACTTTGGCAGGTCCTTGGTCAGCTCATGCTTGAGCGGTCCTGTTGGTGAGACTTGATAGGGGAAGCTTCTGACATTGCGAGGAGACACAGTCTCACAGCAAATTCCCTGATCCTCTGGCTCTGAGGATCTTTCTGTCCCCTCTTCTGCAATGCTCCCAGAGCCTTAGGTGTGGGAGTGTTTGTAGAAGTGTCCCATTGGGCCTGGGCTCCATTGCTCTGCATAGTGGTTGTCTGTAGCAATCTCAATCTTTGGCAAAGAGAAGTTTCCTTGATGTGGGGTGAAGACTACACCTCTCTGTGGGTTTAAGGGCAAATATTTATAGATTATTAGTGATCTTGCTGTCTTAGTAAATTCCTAAGGTATTTTCCCAAGGTAGGAAATTTCCTAAGGTAGGTTTACCTCCAAGAACTTCACCAGTGCTGAGCAGTTAGCTAGGTTTCCAGTACCAGGTATGGGCTCCCTCTTGTTGAGTAGATCTTAAGTCTGATTAGAGAGGTTTGGTTACAGCCCAGGTATGTGTGCCACTACTGCACCCGTGGTGTCACTGTGTCATGACCCATCTTTTCTTTCTTTTTTTTAAAATGTGAGTAATGGGGATTTGAACTCAGGTCCTCTTGCTTGTGCAGCAAACTCTCTTGCTCCTTTTGAATTGCACTATCACCCCAGCTCCTGTTTGTCTGTATCTTTAATTAAGATAACAATTTCTTGCAATTATGTTGTAGCCCTGATGGAGGGCGGGTTAGTATGGTCATCCATTAGAAGTCAGTAGATGATTAGTGAGTGGAATGCCTGGCAGTGTCCTCAGCCTCAGAGGATGAGATAGAGGGAAAGAAGGAAGAGAACGTCCACCCCATCCTGAGGGCTGTGTTGGAGCTTTCCGGCTGGAAGGGGAAGAGGGAGGCAGATTGGAGCGGGGTGATCTTGGGAACAAAGAAATGGTTCTCACAGATTCCTGAACTTGGCTGTGGTTTCAAAGAGAGTGTTTATATTTGCATTGTAATCCAGGCCTTCTCAAGTTGTATGTGGAAGGGAACCTCTAAAAAGTCTCTGTTTCGCAGAGAAGTTAATTTGGGACTCAGAAATGTCAATGAACTAACTCTTTTTTTTATTGATTTTTATTGAGCTCTACATTTTTCTCTGCTCCCCTCCCTGCCTCTCCCCTCCCCTCTTCAGCCCTCCCCCAAGGTCCCCATGCTCCCAATTTTCTAAGCTCAAAAAGGAAGATCACAGGTTAGAATGAAAATCGTTCTTCCTGGGCTTTTGAGTAGCTGACTCTGTCTGCCCTGGCTGCTGAAGGGAAGCAGAGGTAGCAAGTGTGGCATGAACCACAGAGGTTTCCTCTGGCTTATTGACCCCATGTATCGGTCATTTCTAGGCATTTTATAGGAATACTTCACTGGTTGAGCTGATTTTGATCCTTACAGGTTCCTGCTTTGCTTTGTTTCGTTTTGATTCTCCTACCTCTCTCTTCCAAGTTTGAGGATCCTTGGGATACGCTACTATGCTAATCTCAGCTCTCAGGTCCATTCTGATTTTTAAATTTCATTTTTAATTTGCCTGTGTGTGTGTGAATGTGTGCATGTGTGCGCATGTGTGCGCATGCATGTGAATGTGTGTGCATATGTGCACATGTGTGTGCATATGTGCACATGTGTGTGCATGTGTGTGTGTGTGTGTGTGCGTGTGCGTGTGTGTGTCATGGCTCATGTCTGCCAGGCAGAGGACAGTCTGAAGACGTCACTCCTCTTCCTCTACTATGTGGGTCTCTGGGATCAAACTCAGGTCACCAGGCTTGGCAGCACATGAACCCGCTGAGCCTCTCCCTGGCTCGCGTTCTTTCTTTTATAGGTTTGCTAACAGAAGAGATACAGAACGTTCTGTAGCCCAGCTGTGTCTTACTTTAGTCCTTAAAGCGGGGAAAGGGTGGCAGTGCGGGACACGGTATGATAGAGG